>NW_020451216.1:173975-474024 GCF_003343035.1 Apteryx rowi | reverse complement strand
CACGCACCATCATATTCCCTTTGTGCAATCCTGAGCTAAAGCAACCCTGGGCTGAACCTCCGCAGATGAGGGCCGTGGTCATGCCGAATTACGGCAAGGCTCCGTAACTTGTTGGGGTTTCGCAGTTGAGTGGCTAATAGCGAGAGGAGGGGAGGTTGCCCTTTTTTAGGAAAAGGCCATTTTATTTTATTTTATTTTATTTTATTTATTTTATTTTATTTTATTTTATTTTATTTTATTTTATTTTATTATTATCTTTTGTGCTGGAGGTGCATTATGTGGGAGTTTCCTCCGTGCAAGCAACTGCAAGGGATTGCTCCACTTGTAAAAAGAAATTGCAAACTGGGAGAGGGGGGCGGCTTTTGGAGGGCAGCAGATTTTTATCCTGGCTGGCGAAAAATTGCCTGAGTAAGTAAGTAAGTAATTGCCAGCAATTCCCCTCTTCTTAGTGCTAGGTGCGATCGGAGGCGCCTGGGTTACGAAGCTCACCGTATTTAAGGCTGCTCTCGGGGCTGCTCTTTAAATCAGAGCTATTAGCATCAGGTCCGGACAGAGCCCAGCTGGAGCAGCCCCGGCGTCACGGCCGAACGCGCCTCCGTCGAAGATGCAAAAGCCGCGTGTGGGTGATATGTATGGTCACAGGCAGGGCCGCGACGCAGGCGCATCCGCGCTCGGAGGCGCGGGGGCCTTTTCCTGGACGCGGCGGCTTCCAGCTGCCAAACGGAGCCGTTTTCCCGCGGTCGCCTTGACCATGTTTGGACGCGGCCGTGATTAATGTTTCCGAACAGGAAGGCGTCGCGGGCATGAGGTTTTCCTCCCCTGGGCCGGGGTCGGGGGCTGCCGCCTTCGGCTTGCGCCCTGGCTCCGCGCTTCCTCCYGCTCCGAGGCTGCGCCCCGGCTGGCTCCGCGGCCCCAAACGCCCCCCAAAACCCGGCGGGGACCTGGGGAGCTTCCCGGAGCTGTATAACAAGCCAACGTCTTCGTGATGGGTTTCGTTTCTCGCCGTCACGGAGCCGAGTTTGGTGTGAAATCCAAGGTGCG
Source organism: Apteryx rowi (assembly GCF_003343035.1). Classification (NCBI taxonomy): domain Eukaryota; kingdom Metazoa; phylum Chordata; class Aves; order Apterygiformes; family Apterygidae; genus Apteryx; species Apteryx rowi. Next base: position 472,983 of record NW_020451216.1, on the reverse strand, counting down.
GGGCGGGGGAAAGGGATATCCCAGAAAATCAGGATGTTTTCGCCCTTGCGTTCATTTGCTCTACCAAAAGCAAAGCGACTGTGAGATGAGCCCCCTGCAAGGCAAAAATCCTTGAGCGATTCCAGCACTTTGGATGAACAGTTCTGACCCCAGATGCGTCTACGCGTCTGTGTGCAAGAAGGGGGTTTCRAAACACAACTTTCGGGCTTTTCTTTTCGAAGCAGCACTTTTCCTTTAGAAAACTGCACGCCGAAAGAAGTAAAAGCTTCACCCCTGAGGATAAATAACCCGCGCACAATACAAGGCATTTTTCCTGCGTAGGTCGCGTGAAGTTTTTCAGTTTGACTCAATGTGCAGCTTGCTGCTGTTGCGACTCTGCACCTCCTTCCTCCAACCAATGAATTTCAGAGAGAAGAAAAAAAAAAAGAAGCAAAATTCGGTTTCTGTTTAACCTAGCGGCAGTGGCAGCCCGGAGCTGGCTTTGCTGGCCRGGCGCTGCGAGAGCCGCGCGCTGCCATCTCCTGCCTGCCCCGCAGCGAGAAAGTGGCTTCCCCCAGCRTGAAAAGCCTCCAGGTGCTTCGCGAGCGATGAATCTGAAGAACCTGGGCTCAGATATATGGAGTTTTATCAGTTTTTTATCAGTCCCGGGCATGGTTTGAGAACGGGCTTTGCAGCTGCTTCGGGCTGGAGCACGGATGTGCTCCTGGATGGCAGCGCAACTGGTCTGCRAACGGAGATAGGGGACCAGGGGGAGAAAAAACACCCACAACTGAACCAGCCCAGCTTGAGCAATCGCATGTCCAGCACTACCACCGGCTGGCCCCGACACGTCCCCTTGCAGATAAAAACGAATATTTAGCTTTTATAGCGTGTTGCATAAGCRGAATAAAGTGCGGCTGCCTGCGGGCTGTCCATCCTGGTGCCAGGACTCCTTCCCACCCCGTGCGGCTGAAACGCGAGGTGAAAAAGGGCTTTCAGTTGGATTTTTTTCCCAAAAAAGATGGGCATAAAAGTGACAAAGCAAAGCTTTCAGCCGCGCTCTGGGCTGTCCACCTAAACTGGGAGCGATGGCTCTGTACTGGGACAGTGCAGCCCTTTCTTAATACATTATGCTATGCTGAATCTCTCATATAGCTAGCTAGCTAGATATAGATATAGATATATAGATACAGGGACAACGTAAAACTGTGCGCTCCTACCCGTAACTGCAGCCCCGCGGTTGGAGCGAGATGGAAATGTGACCTGTTGGCTGATATGATTGTTCGACTCCCCCCTCTCCCCCCCCAAAACATGCAAAAAATGGTCAGCCTGAGCAGATAAGTGTTAATTTAAAATGCGGGCATGACGTGGGAGCCGTGAAAGTGCCACGTAACCTAACCGCTTGCCGGTGATGGTTAGCGGCAAGGAAAATAGGTACGACAGGGAAACGGCATCATCCAAACGGCCGGATACGAGTGAGGCACCGGGGTCCTCGGTGAACCCGACGGATCGTTGGTGCTGATGGAAGACCGTAAACCATCTATAAACGCCCAGGGTGCAGCAAAGACGTCACCATCCCCAATTCCCAGTGGGGCCGCAGAGCCAACAGCAGCTACCGCCCGGCTCCTCTGTTCCCGGCGTTGTTGGAAAATGGTAATTTTGCCCCACTAAAAATCATGTCCTGCTCCGGGCTTGGAATTGGTGGCGGTGGCGGGGAGCCAGGCAGCACCGTTGGCTCTATCCTGGGAGGACACCACCCCCCGTTCTTGCTTTATGCGCTTTAATTCTCCCAAGGTGTGCTGCTGCCTATCAATAGCATCGCCATGAGGTCAGAGAAGTTACGAGCCTCCCCGGACTTATTTGTCTGAAAGCGTTTCTTGTAAAAATAATGGTGCGAGGCTCGGGCACCGCGGAGCGGGAGGACGGCAGAAGCGAGAGTTTGCAAATGGAAGTGCCACAAAAGCCTCTTTATCACCCGCAGGGGCTTTTTCCCGGCCACTGGGTGTATATATATATATATATATATATATGTATATGTATATGTATATATATGCACATATATATATATATTTTAACCTGATTGAAGGAATTCGTAGCAAGTCTCCCAGCAAAAAGCACTGCTCCTGCATCACCGAGAGCTAAAGTGGTGGCTGGTGGCCCCCATTTGCAGCTGGGTTTTAACTCTGAGCTGTTCTCGGCGCACCTCGGGATGCCGGGTGAGACGTTTGGGTGCGGTATTGCGTGCTTAATTCCCCAGCAGGCGCTCAGTGCTAGCAACCCCAGGCGCCGGCCGGCTGCTCCGAGCGCGGATGGGCAGGCAGAAAGCCGAGCCAGCTTTGCATCCCGAACCGAGCCGCGGCTGGCCAAAAGCCAGAGCCCTCTTAGGTGGTTCATGTTGTGCGGGAGGGGAACAAGGCAAGAACCGGTCCCGCGTCGACTGGGCGACCTGCGGACGTCTGGGGAGCCAGAAAGAGAGGAGTCGAAAAGGGCAATAAACCCAGGTCCTCCTGCTTTGCATGCTGGGTTTTGAGCTCCTAAACATTTGCATGCACAAGCTTTCCTCCTCACCTGCAAAAATCAATTTTTCTCCATCAAGCGAAAGGCAAGATTATCATGTAATGACTTGACGCTAGGAGACAGGCTCCCAAGGGAAGTACCTAAAACGTGGCGGTTCCCCTGTATCGGCCGTGTGCACGTGCATGTCCAGGCACCGGAATTAGAGCAAGGCTTTGGGAAGCCAACATTTCTACGTAACGTTCGGAGGGGCAATGAAAAGAAGAGGCCTTTTGTTTCAAAAAAGGGCCTTTATTTTCATTTTGAAATCAATCTACTCAGGACAACAGGTAGAAAAAGACAACGGGAGCTGTATGAAAAAAAAAAGGTGGTTGAGCTTAATCCACAATGAAATGTTGCACGAGGCCTAAAGCACATTTTTGGGGGGCTGAACCTCTCCCCGCAGGTGTGATTTTCAGTTCATCCTGAGGGATCCCTTCCCGGCCCTGCGCTGCCCACGGCACGGTCGAGGTGGTGTCGTGCACCCGGAGAGCATCCCGGCTTTAACTCCGCAGAAAAACACTGCCGGGGAGAAATAGCTCTTGAAGTCAAGCGTTGTAATTTACTAACAGGTTTATTAAAATCGTATTAGAAGATTATTTTTTCAAAGTCCGTTTTACACAGCCGTTGCCCTTCTGCTGCTGCTGCCTAATCCTGGAAAAGCTCAGTGAATGAGTCATTTGCACTTACTATCTATTACACCCTCTTATTATAAACCTGAGTGTGTTTGCATTTGCTTCAAATAATATCAATAGAGCCATAAAATCTCACGCGCCTTCCCTTTTGGAGGCTTTCTGACATAGGGACATTTCGATGTGGTTTCATGGGGGGCTTGTGGCAGGCGGAGGAAGTCAGGGACCATTTTGGTTTGAAATAGCCTCTAACATCATTACCCTGCTCCCTGTCCTTAGGAAGAGACTCTTAATGCATGTTTTGGGGGTTGTTAGGTCAGGGACGTGTCATTGAGGGACAAGTATTTGCAAAGGACATCCCAGCTTCATCAAGGCCACCTTGAGTGCTGAGCTGCTGCTATCCACACGTGTGGAGGTCATGAGGAGGAAGACATCTGGCAGCAGTCCGTCAGGGATAGCTGAGGGCCGCCTTGCTTGTTTGCTTGTTTTGGGGACACAAAGGCTGTTGGACGTGAAATGTGACTTCAGGGACTAGGATTCTCCCACTTCTGCCTTGTTTGGGTTCGGGAGATGATGTTCCTCCTTCAGTGCAACCATAAAGAAGAGAGTGGAGGAGACAAGGACATTCATTTCTGGAGAGATGATGGCAAGCAGGAGGCAACGCTGGTACACAGAGAAAAAAATGCCTGTGGGCATATCGTGTGGTCTGGTCTTCCATTCCCAGCAGTGTCCGCTCCCATCGCCAGCTGGGGACCTTCATTGTTGCTTCTCCCTTGCCTGTTGCTTTCCCAGCCCACGATGCAGCCACTGCAACACGTTCAAAGCCCCAGGCACACAGCAGGAGACCCTGAACCCATCCTCCTCCTCCTCCTCCTTCTCCTCCTCTTCACCAGCCATGGGGACTGCTAGGGCATGGCCACGGCAAAAGCCTACCCTCTCTCCAGATGGGCTGTTCCCGGGCCTTCAAACCATCTTTAGCCATCATGGAGCTGCCTTTTCCTCTGGGACAGCTGTCCAGGAATTCAGGGGAGGATTCCGCTCCAAGTGCAACTACAGGAGAAATTAAACAAAAAAAGAAAAGAAAGAAAGAAAAAGCACATTCAAGGTTTAAAGTTGTGCTTGCTGCGGGAGATATTTCCACTGGCAGAGTTGCCAAAACCAGCACGAATGCTTCAAAACATTGTTAAGTGAAATTCTCAGATGATGTCATAGCTGAGGCTGGTTTAGCAAAACCTTTACAAAGAAGGAAGCTCTAAACCAAAAAAGAAAGAAAAAAAAAAGAAGTTGACACCATGTGACAGAGGGGAATTAGGAGCTTAAAATTATATTTATAGACTATCCAAATATTTGAAAGTTGGGAAATTCATAGCTCCAGCGCTTCAGCTCTGCTCTCGAGGCCTGCCAGCCATGGAGCATCAGTCATGCCGTGCAGCCAGCTGGGCTGGACTCGCTAAACTCGGGAAACCATTTTCTGTCATCCAGCCCTGGCTCTGATTTCCCACAGCCTCACAAGGAAATCCCACCACCCTCGTGTGCCTCAGTTTCCGCCACTGTCAAATACAGATAATTCTGGCCTCTGCRGTAAAGGGCTTTGAGATCTGGTGATGGAGGGACCTGAAGGACAGTGTTTCACCTCCTCTCCTCTGTGTGCGCCCGAATCAGTCCATTTTAAGAGATTTAGGGGCACTTGTGCAATTTGTGCCCTGATCAACTCAGACTTCTCTGGCCCTTCTCATCCCTCCGCRTAGGCGAATGAGACTGGCCCAGCTCTCTGATCCTCCGAGCCCGGCTCCCGGCTACCTGCACTGACATTTGCATTTGCACCTAAGTGCTGTAATTTCGTGATGCGGGAGGTTTGGCCCCGGAGACTCGCCAGCCCGGAGGAAACGGCTGGGATTAGCGCTAATGGAAGCCAGTTCTGAGCCAAACGGCGAAGTGCTCGGGCCCCGTGGACCCCAGCAAAACAGCGCACCGAGCCTTCAGATATCCACAATGACTCTTTTTATTACCTTTTTTCACACCTCCTTTTTCTTTCGGTCCCAGGAAACCTAGCACTAAGGATGACGCTCTGGAGATGCTTCCTTATTTCGTGCCTGTCCCATCTGCCCGTTTCTGCAGCGTGATAACCACGGCCTCGTTACAGCTCTKCTCGCCCACTTCATCTTTATTGATTAATAGGTCATAATCCTCTTTTAACAAAAACATAACCGTGCCCACGGCTGAAGGACTCAGCTGTCGCCGACGGGAAGATTACAACCTCTTAGTCCGAACACAGCGAGCGAGAGGGCCTGTCAGGATGGCAGCGCCCGTCAAGAAGAAAATCAATGGTAAGCTATTCGGGGAGAAAACATCCCAACCGCCACAAACGCATTAAACACAGGCTTCACTGCTCCAACTTTATATAAGCCCCAATTAAAGGCGACCATAATACACTGTTTGCTTTTCTTGGTTTTGCCCAATTGAAAGTAGATTCCAGTYTGCTGCAACACCCGTGACAGCACAAGTGTCGGGTCTAGTTTGTGGATAATACGGTGGCTGTTGGTAAGGTTTTGCTACTTCAGTGCCGTCTCCTTCTCCCTGCCTTCCTTGGGGAAGTAAAACAGCTAATTGGAACCGGTTAGCAGGGACTCAGTTAGGTGGGTGCCCACTAGAGGGGTGCTGGAGGCCCGYGAGAATTTGGGAGAGCAGGGAGACGGGCTGATGCCCTTGCTCTTCGTCCCCCTCCTTCCCTCTCTCTTATCATGCTGAAACCCCGATCTGGGATTTAAGAGGTGTTCATGCAAAGCTTAGGCGCATCCCTTAACCTCACTTCGTCTTGCTCCCCCAGGCAGTGCTTTCCTCGTCCCCCTCTATTTTTAAGCTTCTCCAGGCGGGAACTGCTTTTYGCTGCATGAACGTACTGCCGCCGCGAGCGTCAGGGAGGGACCGAAACCCTCTACTCCGGGGCAACCCCTGGCGTGCGGATGGCTTGTTTCGCCCCTGTCTTTAAGGTAATGACGCCGAGGGGAACATCYGAGGCATTTCAGCACGGCCGACCCTGCATGCCCACTGTCACCGGCTCCTTTTGCCAGTTGCCGGAGAGAGACCGAGTTAACCAGAAATAATGAAAAAAMCCCTTGATTTCCTTTGTTATGCAGCTCATTGAATGAGGTTTCCCACATCTGTAGAATTCACCACATCTTTTATGAGATTTGACTGTCAGCAAGATGTTATGAATCCCAGATGTTAAAATATGGATTTATTCATAACTCAGGGCTTATAATAGAGCACTCAGAAATATCATATCCAGCCCCCCTCTTCCAAAGAACTTCCTTAAATAAAAGCTGTAGTTTTTATTATGTTTTAATTACTCCTGCCGCACGCCTTATCTTTGATATGACCTCTTTAAATGTCTTTTAATTAGCATGGCTTTAGGATTGGCACACACTGGGCTTCAGGCCCGCAAGCAGAGCTGAGCACCGCCCCTGCTGCCCCAAACGAAAGTGCTGCCGGTAGGAGGCTGGAGGGCAGCGCGGGGAGCAGAGGGGCCGGGGGACGCTTGGCCGCAGGAGCTCCTCGGCAGAGCTGCTGACCGGAGACGCAGCCAGCTCCGGGCACCTGCGAAACTTGGAAGCGGAGGTGTTTGGTGTCTATTGCAGCCCCGCGGAAACGCTCCGGTCAATAAAAAACAGTTCCTTGCAGCTGGTGACCATTACTCCGAACACAGCATTGGACATGCTGCAGCTGCTATGCTGACGGAAGATGGAAATGTTTTTGGAAGCGAGTTTGGAGCATTTGTTCCATTAATGCTTTCTCCCTCCCTCCCTCCTCCTGGCCCTCATTTTTCGAGTCATTGCAAGAAAATCCTTGAAGCGAAGGGAGAAGGGACCCTCCCTGGGCAAAGGCTGCCCTGAGGGTCAGGGCGCAAACATGCCCCTGAGCTAATACCCCAGTAATGCCTCCGGGTCCTGAGCGAAGCCTGCAGCGCTCGGAGCTGCGCACGCGCACAYGGCAGGAGCCCGGCTCTCTCAAAACCATCCGATGCTATAAACAAAGCGGACAGGTCTGCAGGGAAGTATAAACAGTCCTGTTTTCCCCATGAGGAATGGAAAGTAAGTGGTTTTACCCCATTTCCCTTTCCCTCATTTTCAAGCTAGGTCACCTCCCTGGTCCAGTTCGAAGAATGGCTTCGGTGCAGAGGTTGGAGAGAGCATCTGACTGCGTGACCACCAACCCCTTGGAAACCATTGCTAGATCCTTCAAAGACCAATCCCACTGTCCTCACTGCAGAACAGCAGGTCCTCAGAGGTGCTTCAGCCCCTCCTGCGGGGAAGACCCTTGTCCAGTCCCTTCCAGCACCCATCCCATGGCCTSGAGCAGGGCCAGTGAGCTCAGGTTTGCTCCTGTGCCTCATGAGGTCTGTGTTGCGCTATACAGGTGGTGACCTTTTGCAGCCTTTTCTCTGAGGCTGGGCAAGGATGCCTAGAAATTACAAGGTTKTCCTTCAGGACAGGCCTCCTGCACCCTGAGGTTGGGGAGCTGGACACCTGAATCCTGTCTGTATCACACCCGCTTGTCCAGGACGCAATGAACTGACAGAAAACTAGGAAACTGGCTGTTAATCCCAAAACTACACGAATCTCACGGCACTGCAGGGAGGAATACCAAGTGGGTAACCAAAAGGGACTTACCTGAGCTTGGCATTCACTGACTGTTGGGAGATGGTAAGTAAAGTGCCTGAGCTTTGGTGTAAATCAGCACATCTCCTTTGGTGTCCGACAAGAAAAATCTTTGGCGGGAGTTTATGGGACATTCACCAGCTTGTAAATATTCTTTGGCATATCAATTTGTGTGTCAGGAGATTTAAAACCTTCATCGCTCTAACATTTGCCATYCCACAAAGAACGCTGATCTGAATATAATATGCACTTGAGAAAGTTTGCCAGTAGTGTGATGTTACAGAACTTGTGAAATGCCTTGCTTAACCACAATATTATGTATTTTCCAAGCCACATACCTATCTATTACAAGGTCTTTCAGATAGTGTAATAGGCAGACTGTGGGTCATGAGATCCTGACCTTGGTGTGTTTTTACTCCCTTCTTCTCATGAATTAACTCCTGAACTATTGACTCTCTGTTGAATGGATAGCAGAGTTTAGCCACATTTTACATGCAAGCTTTTACATCCTGTATCTCAACAACTGCAAACCCCAAGGACAAGTAAATACTTCAGCCTCAGCCATAAAACTGATGTGTTGCAAAATGAACAAAATGGGTTTAGTAACTTACAAAGGAGATAACATCAAGTCTGTAATGAGCCAGAACTGAAAATTATCCTGTGCCTTTTCTCGGTGTGGTGTGGCTGGGAGAGTTGGGAAGCAGATCACCCCTCTGCAGGAACTCAGCTTCCTCTCCTTCCAGACAGCGTTATTTTATATCTTATGTCTTCTTTGCTGAAGGTAGCATCCACTTATGGTTTTGTCCAATCCCAGCCTTTTAGGCCCTTCTGAAAGCAAAAGATTGGCTTAAGAATCACAAGACTTGCAAGGATAACAATCAACCAGAGGTTCTTTTTTCTGCCTCCTGGTTTTTGAGTCTGCTGATCACTCTCTGCTAGGTTAGGGAGCTTTCCTCCACCACCAGAAGGGTAAAAATATCACCAATAAAACATAAAAAGAAAGTACCCAAGATCCTAGGAAATGTAAAAAAAAAAAAAAAAAAAGCACAGGAATAACCAAAATTGCCAGTACCACATGAGAGATGGGCAATCAGACTCCACAACTGTGATTGATCCTCTATTTTGTCATTAAAAAAAGATGAAAAGAAGGCTTCTAAAACGTTACATATAATATTACCATGTTAGAAACTGTGCAAGCTATTTCTGCATTGAATGTCCCACTGAGTGGAGTCCTTAAGAAGATGGAACTTGAAAACTAAAAAAGAAAGGGTGAAATTTTCTTTAGAAGTAGAGGTCAGATGGAAAAAGTAGTTTTAGATCTGGTAAAGAAGTTCTCTTTAATATCTGAAAGTTGCTTGGCTGAGGAATGAAATAGCTTCACATATTYACAAGGCTCCCTAGCCAGCCTGGCTCTGAAAAACACCCCTCCATGCTCCTCTGGCATCAAAGATGAAAAGTCTGGAGCTTTTCATGTTGGTTCTTCATGTTTAACTGAAAATTCAAACACAACATCCATCTCCTCCCTCCAAAATACAATAGAGGCAGTGRTGGCATGCTAATAAATATCCTCACTAGATTATGAAGAAATAGTAGGCTGAGCCCCAAAGCAGAATATTTCCATTGTCTTGGCAGGGAAAAAATCACTGATATGCAACCCCAGATTAATCTGCAAAGCAGGACTGAGCCCATCTCATGCAGCACAAGGATGGCTGGGGCAGGAGACGGTAGAGCACCTGAGAAATGCGTAGGTTGGCTTTGCCTGTGTGATCTCCRCCATGTATAAACAGGACCATAATGCTTCCCGACTCCAGACACGGCTTATCAGGAGAGCTCAGCCACATCTCAGCTGAACTCAGGTCCCATTTAGGCTGCCTACGGATATAGTCACTGGAGCATCTGAGTTGCAGACATCAAAGAGGCTGTCTGATACCCCAGGCTGGCAGACTGGTTTCTGGTTCCTTGTCGAGCTCATGGAGGGAGGTGATGGCAACGCTTGAATTAGGCTCTGTAGTAGGTGGTCTGAACACTCCTATCTGTGCTAGCTAACCAGAACCAGGGCACAGGATCAAACACTCGCCCGTGATCACCCAGAAGTTAACACATTCCCTGGCAAGATTTTTGGCCTCTCCCAGACAGTGTCCAGGCATGGTTCAGGGCATTTTATGGGCCAGGGCATGTGGCCATGCAGACAAGGACACTCTGGATGGGGTTTCTGGAAGGGGGGAAGGAGGGATAACGACACGGAGAGGAGCTGTGTTGTGGTGCTCGTCCTCAGGACCAGAAAATAGTCTGGGGCAACCTGGCCTTGCTTAGTTTGCTAAGCCAACGTGGACTGCCAAGAAATCTGGAGCCAAAGATAACCCTTAAATGACAAATGGCATGTTAAAGGGAAAATGGTTAAATGGGGAGATAAATGATAAGTGTCATATTTACCCAAATATCAGTTCAGACATGGCTCCTGAGGCCTAGAGCCTTAAGCATCTCAAACTCCCTTTCCCACCTAAAAATCTTTCTTTAAAACCAATGTCTTCTGCAAAGTCTTGTTTCCCTATAAAACCTCAAGGTAAGGGGGAAAAAAAAAAGCAAAATGAGGAAGGTTAATGTCTATCCAAGTTTCCTCAGACAGGCCTTGTGCCTCTGCGTGGAGATCACGGCCATGCGGAGTTTAAGATGTCAGACATTTGCCTGGGATTTCAGCCTTCTCCAGACACATCCGTTCTGTGTGAGCAGCCCATCCGTATAGCACATTTGCAGGAGTCTGACAAGTCCAGGATATTTGTGTGCTGCACATTTTTTTTCCAGGAAATCCTGTGAGAGTTCTGCAAAGCGGGAATAATAAAATATGCATTAGACATCAATATTCCCTGAATGAAGTGCCTTTGCTGCACTTTGTCTCCCTTCCTCCTCTCTCTCTGTCCTGGCTAGAAAGTCCTTGGGACATGAAGCGTGCCCCCAAGTCCTTAAAATTCTGAGGACGCCCTGGAAGGTCCAGCTTGTTGGTGTATCTTGGACCTCACATTGCTTCACTGAAACTAGCTGGATTCTTTGAAGAGGGAAAGGTGATTTCATTTAAGCAAGATGGTGAAACCTGGCTCCTACACTCCAAGGCTTGATTCTGCACTTGAATTTCTGTAAGGGCAAAGGACACGGCACAAGGGAGAAGAAGCCTTAATGGAAACATGTCAGAGAGGACATGATACGTGATGAGAATCTGGAGTCATCAYGTAGGCGCAGACTGTTTTTAACACTTCAGTATTCACTGTATAAAGAGGGTTCATGGTGGGGACGTCCTCTCAGAAGGACAATAGAAGGGTTTCAGACCCATCCTCAAGGCAAAGCTTGTTGAGACTACAAAGACAGACTGAAGTCCTCCCCACTGTAAGATGAAGAACCTAAAACAAAGAAAGGAGAAGGATATTTGTAGGTCCCTTAGAAGGTGCTTGCCAAACTCTGACATAATGCTTTCACGTGAGTGTGCTTCCATCCCTTACCCGCAATCAGTCACTCGTTTGATAAAGCTCTTCTTACTAGTGAATTGAAGTTTTCTTCCAATCAGCTGAAATCCTTTGAATCTGGCTTTACATTACAAGAGGTTTCTCTTTCCTTCTTTGGCCTGCAGTGGCCTAATCATATGGAGAATTTCCCTTTTGTTTCAAAGCAAAGCAGCTCTGTTGGAATTAATGCTGAGAATGAGGAAGTATGACGCTTTACATGGACGTCACATGCAGCCCCTCCAGATCCTGCTTACCTAATGGATGACACAGCAGGCCATAGTCACAGCTTGCTTGGGGCCTGATGACGAGTCCAGAAAGGCCACTCTTAATGCCTCTACCTACCTCTGAGCCCAGCAGGCTGGAGAACTGTGAGGCTTTTCAGAAAGTGCTGCGGAGGGTCCCTTGCTAGTCAATGGATCTGGAGGAGAAGACGCACTGATCCGCTCTGAATTGCATTCTGGAAGAACTTCTCTCTCCGCTGACCACAAAGGAAGCTTAGGCAGACTGACATGCTGAACTAAAGCTGGTTTTGTGAACACCCTCCCATCATGGCCCAGCCTGAAAGGACACTGTGTTCATCCCTGTCGTGCTTATGAATGCCAGTCACTCCAGCATACCCCTTCCGAGTGTTTATCAGTCTCCTTGTGGTTCCTCAGTTGAATTTTGAAGGTGACCAATGCCACGCCAGATCCTCAGCTAATGTAAGCTAGCTTAACAGAAGTGATTTTAATGGAGCGGCACCTATTTTCACCAGCTAACAGCACACGGCATCTTGAAGATGGATGGCCCGCAGATCCACATTGCCCTGTACAGCCATAGTCTGTCAAGGTTCAGCAACACATGTGGAGAAATACATCAGAGCCATCATGTTGTGATCTGAATTTCAGTGTGCAGCCAAAAGCATTTTTGCGACTGAGTCTTTACATATGTGAAAAAGGTAGTGAACCTTAGACACACTGTAACTACCATGGGGTTGGCGTATGTCTTTGTGGCAGCATGTGAGGCCTCCGTTTTCCTTTGGTCATAGTGCTTCCTAGAATCAGAGCAAAATGTCCTGGGACTGACTGGGGGTAAGTGCCTAGAGCGTGTTAGCCAAGACGAAGCTCTTGGATGTGAAGGAGAGCTCTTCAAAGGCACAAAAGGAAACCTAACTCCTCTTGAATTTCATGCTTTGGAAAGTCTATCTAGCCATAGTATTTTTGCTTGACAGGCAAACTTAGTCTCAAGTTTCTCCTTTTTAAAGTAAGCTTGACAAACTAATTAATTAAAAAATCCAGTGATCAAGTTCTTCTCTTGCTTGTGACAAAGTAACTGTTAGAGCWTTAGGAGATAAAAGTATCTGAGCTCTATGGGAAGTTCATATATACCTGGTTCACATAAAACAATATACTAAAGTATATTTAAATATTTACATATATATATAAATAAGTATAAAAATATGCTAAAGTGTAAAGTTAAGCACACAAGCAAGTCTGATCAGGACTAAATAAAACATTAATGTGGTTAAGTATGTCATTAATTGATGATTCGTAATAGACTAGAGGACACTACAGAACTACTCCAGATTTATTTTCATTGTGTTGTTTTTAACTACTCCCTTTTGATGAGTCCTTCTGGGGATAATGGCACACCACAGAATCTGACTCTTCCTGGCAGGATCTAAAAGGCAAAATGACAAAACACAGTGGAGACAATTTCCATGACCTGGCAGATAAAGACTGACCTGCAGAAAAAACTGATTTAGATGTGAATTTTCAAACACAAGCTGACTGCTTTGATTCTGGCCCTCTGTCTCATTTCTAGGAGGCAGAGTACGTCACTTCGTGGTCCTTCAGGTACCTCCAGATCCTGGACCAATATAAAGCTAATAGATTTATACATTGTGAGGCCCATAGGCATTCATTATTGTTTATATCATTCAAATATATATTTTTATTTTAGAAAAAAAGATATTGGATACCATTTAAAAACATTCCATGGATGGACAATCAGCTACTAACCTTAGGAAATGGTTCCTGTAGTTGATAGTTCTCATTGCTCAAAAATGAGCATCTTTTTTTTAACCTGAATTTGCCCAGCTTAAATTTACTGATGTCTGCTCTTAATATACCCATTTCAGATATGCTGAATACCCGTCTATCATCTTTTGTCTCTCTGAGGACCTCCTGAGCAGATTCAAGTCATCCCTTAGCTTTTTCTTTGCTTTGCTGGGCGTATTGAGGACCCTTTAAGCCCTTCAGTGTATAGCGTATATGTACATCAGTGCTTGACTCTCTCTCGTTTATTAACACATTTCTTTAACTGCAGAAGTACAACTGAGTCAATATGTGCAACAGTCAAATCTGTGCCAAATGCAGAGCACAGCCTCCCTACTTCTGCTCAGTTTATACCTTCAGGATCCCTCTGAAACCCTGGGCAACAAGCTCCTAAGTCCCTGCTTCCTCATGCAGGGTCCTGCACTGTAAATGTGCACTGCAAGTCTTAATTCCTCAGAGGATGAATGCACATTTGGCTCCAGTGGAATGAATATTGTTTGCCTGCAATGAGCTTAGCAAGCAGTCAAGGGTTCCCAGTGCCCCGACAGCTCCTTCATTTGGCCCTTCCCCAGACTCGTCCTTTGCAAACATTAGTGATGGTGTGTTTCTCTCCAGGATATTCATTAGAAAGTTTAAGTGTAAGGCCAAGAACTGATCTGTGCCTAAGTCTCACTGGCAGCTTGGCGATCAGTCTTCCATTGCATTTAGGGTTTCAGATCTATCAGATGTCCAGTTCTTAACAGATTTTACGTATGCCAAGTGGATTTAATCAAGTTAAAATACTCTGTGCTACTGATGCCTTTATAAAGCGCCAACTCCATTAGCGCTGTTGTCCCCACCAACAGTGAAAAGGTAAGTTTGCTTTGACAAGATCTCTTTTCCATGAACCTGTGCTGATTGGTATTGACTATATTCGTGTCTTTATTAATCTGGTATATTTAAACTGATGCAGTTATCTGTGGTTTATTATTGTGCCTGAGACTGATACAGTCTCTACTTCTAAATCACAGCCACCCTGGACATAATAAAAGTCAATGTTAATAGCTCTTGGGCAGCTTTGTGAAAATTCTGGGGTTCAAAAGATATGTTTAGCTTTAGCCATTTGCTGCTTAATGACCACYGCAAGTCTCAGTGGAATGGAAGTATTTTATCTTCATCATATAATAAGACTGCATCACTGGGCTTTTTCTCCAATGCAGTGGAGAAGAAGTACAGAAGCATTTGCTGAACAATTCTTCCCTCTGTCCTTTTGCTTCCCTTGCCAATATTCTACAATTCCTGGCTTCTCATTTCTACTTGTTACTATCAGCTTTCTCTTTCCTCTGTGTCTTGCTTGACTGTGTGTGTGGACACCCAGGCACATACCCCATAGATAGTGCATTTTCTCTCCTCGGCTAGGCTGTTTTTTTTAATCAATGTCTCAGCTATGGATTTGGGGGCTAAGAGCAAAATGTGCTCCACTGAATTACTAATTGTCACTCACATTTTTTATTAAATTCTTTCTTTCAACTTTTTTGGCTTGTAACTATTTTCAGCCTCAGGAAACTGGCCATTTTAAATGACTTAATATGCATATATATATATGTGCACACATGTATGTGTACACACACACACACACACACACACGCACTATGATTTTCTTCTTAGTCTGTTGATTTTTATGTATTATATTATGAGTATTATATAATATGCATATTCCTGGTTCAATTGCTGCTGCTGTTTATTCGGTCAGTAAAGGAGTAGCTAGAGATATCTTTGGAAGATAAAAGAAGAGGGCTCTGGGAGCTGTAAAAGCCAAGCATCTGTTTGAAAGCAGGACTCTTCGCCCCGCGGCAGAAGCTGCTGCTGGATACCTGCCAGGTTCTCCTTCCCTCGCACACCAGGATTTTTTCAGCTGTCCCTGCAGCAACAACAGTAGCAACAGTAACTCGGAGAATGGAGGAAGGGCTCGGACATGTCTCGGAGGGATATCTCCTCCACTCTTATGTGGTGGTGAGAACCATGGGGAACCTCCTCAGAGCAGCGTCCGTGTTAGAAGTGAGATGCCTGTAACCGCCCTTCTTCCTACCTAGCGAAGAAAATATTTGTTCGGAGTCCCCTAACTCAATCAACATTCTACATCAGTGGAGGAGGAGCTTCAGGAGAAGATCAGGTAGATTGAAAGCAAGATCTAAATGTTCTGGATCGGCATGGTTTCTCACACCTGAGCAGTAAAACAAAATCGATATGCAGTGTAAGGGAGCATCCTTCCTTCAGAAGAATCAGTGCTGGGGTAGCCAGTGTGTGGCTCTTAGGCTGCATGTGTGAGTCTCACGGCCRGCAGTCAGGCTGTCCTACTGCGTGACACAACCTCCAACATGTCACTATGGGTTACAAAAGCCCACAGTGCTGGATTACCCAGCCRTGCACCCAGTCTATCCCCAAAGGTGCTGTGGAAAACCTTAAAAGCTGTTGCTACCTTTTGCTGTTGACCTGTTCCTGGAGCTCTCCATCTCATCTGCTCCCTGAGGTACATGAGAGGCATCTTGTAGCTCTTGGTCCTATGAAGATTTTGGTAAACAGATCATGCTAACCAATGCACCAGAAGTGGTATAAGATCCTCTCTGAGGAGGGTAGGTGTTTTTCACCCACTGTGAGCCAAAGTGATGAAATGTCCTACCCTGAACCATAATCCTCAGCTGCTGTTAAAACCGCTCTGAGCAGTGTTACTTCTCAGCCTGCACCTCCAGSAGCAGTCATGCAAATTCCCTCTTCAGTATAGCACAAGGAAGGGCTCTTTTGGTAAAGGCATGGGCCTGGGGCTATCCGTACCAGTTCTTGAATGAAGTCCTTATCTATTCAGCTTACCCAAAGGTGAAGACCTACATTTGATCAGCAAGGTCCTTCTCGAAGCACCAGCTAACTGGATCTCTACTGATGGCAATGGGACCTCAGAAACCTGGCAAATCTGGAGACATCTATATGTCGTGTAGACAATACATTGAAATGAAATGGCTAAATTTAGATGCTTTGTCTGTGAGCTGAATCTCATCCCTCCATGCCTTTTTCCAAGCCACAGTTTACCCTTGGACTATTGTCTCCACAAGCCATGGCCAAGTCATCCTGTTATTCTAAGAGCAACACTTTAATATTGCTGCTAACTGATATATGTGCAGGGGTCTCATGACCAAGACCAAGGCATCCTCTCCCCTCCTCATCCTTTTCATGGTTTCCTGATTCTTGTTTGTTTGGGGAAACTCTACATTTCTCAGGTGTCCCAGACCAGCTCCATATCCCTCTGATTTCAGCCAGAGTTGGATCTCAGCCTGCCTGTATTGGACACCTMAGCAGACACTGCTCCAGTCTTGCCAAATACCTTGGCCTTAGCAGAATCAAGCATCAATATTTGACGCAATATGGGCAGAAGGCCTCGATTCATGATAACATTCAATAAGTGTCCAAGAGCTCTCCTTAGCCATTGAGTGTCAAAAGTAATGTCAACAAAAAGGTCAGCAAACTTTGTAGACTCAGTTCTGACCTCTTGGGTAGCTCATGATTGCCTAACGCTCTGGTACTGCGAAGGCAGTGATATATTAACCTGATATGTTTGTGCAGGTTTGGCTTGAGGAACCTCTACAGCTATTTATCGTCCAGCATTTCTTTTCTCATCAGATTCAGGAAGAAAACAAGTTTTCAGAGCTTCTAATATTGCTTTAAAACTTAATTTACTCCTATGCAATGTAAGCCAGGCAGAGTGAGCCATGATGTGTTTTTTTATTTTCTTTCTTTCTGCCTCTCTGGCATCACTTTCTCTCGTAAGCTGTGCTCTTAAGTGGAGACAGTGCATCCAAGGTAAGGATATTACCTCAAACCTCCTCTCTATAAATAGGCCTGGCTGCTGTTCTGAGGTTGTTCATTCTGCTGTCAGAATATGGCTAAATGACCACTTACGAATTCCAACATGTACTTGATGTAGAGATTACAGCTGCTATCCAAAACAAAGGAGGTTTCTCTCCTCACAAAGCACTGCTCCTTTTACGAGGCAGTCTGGAAAACTCCCATCTCTCATCTCTCAGGAGGGTCCAATCTATGCCCTGATGCTTTTTTGTGTGAGAAATGCGGGGATGCAAACAACCGCTCCCTGCAAACCTTAAAGAAACCAGGACCTTTGAGTATATTTGGGGTCCAGACAATCACAGAGGAGGAAGAGGACAGGTGTGATCCCTGGGGGTTTATCTATCCTGCCCTGTGGAGCAAAATGCAAAGATGCAGAGTTACATCGACATGGCATAGGATGACAGAGTATGGGGATGTCAACCTGGCTCCCCAAAACAGCGACAGTGCAGGAGTGTGGCACTGCCCCTGTTCCCCCCGAGCCTGGACCCAAAGGGAAGGTACTTAGTCTGGGCTCAGGGCTGTGCTAACGCGGCTGTACTGCAGTGGTGGCAGTGAGGGTGTCTAGTGAGTGGTGGTAGCTGAAGGTGGCTAGGRAATGTTAGCTGGTACAAAAAGGTGAGGTTTTGGAGAGAATATAATTTATTAAATACTTCTGAACAGCTGCATTTTCTCGCAGTAGTTTTAACAGGGCCAAAGAAAACTATGGTTTTCTCATACTTTGTTCTGACACTATTTTTTCCTGCTTGAGGCATTTTGCAAAGGAAATGGGAACTGCTGCACTCATTTGATGGATGTGGGAATGGGGAGATCAGGTGAAGGGATGTTTCCTCCTATCCCTCAGCAAGTCCAGGCAGAGTTTGGAGCAGACTTCCCGGCCATGCACCCTCTGTTAGATGAGAGCTTCCATCATTTACAAGGCACTGGGACAAAATGTGAGCATGAAGTAGCAGCTCCTGTCCTGGGAGAGTCTTGTCCATGATGGTGTGGCTGAGTTGAAGTGTGGCTAACCCAGAAACAACTTTTTCTTTGAGTTCTGGCAATGTGACTTTGGGCCTAATTTATTCACTTATGCTTGGCTGGCATCTCTGGCTGCCGTTGTGTCKCTACAAAAATATAATTAACTTTCTCCTAGGCAGCCACAAGGCAGATGGCCATCATGGGCTTGGCAACAGCAGGCCAGATGGCACAGTGAAGGTAGCGGGTGAGGGGTGGCTGTGTACCCCTACCTACAAGTTTCACTATGGGAGCTGTGCATATTCTGTGGGTGGCCAGTATTTATATTTGCTTGTAAATTATGGCCCGCAAAATGCTAAATGAGTCTGGCTGCARCCTCAGAGCACAGCCTGGCTCCTGTGACCACAGGTTTGAGTCTCTCTAGTGCTGCTGCACTCAGTCACAGCTACAAAGGAGCCCTTTGTGCAGCTTCTCATGCAGCTCCTCCCAAGCTGTGCACTTSTCAGCTACCCACCCTGGGCTCCACRGTCTCATGCCTTTCCCTGGTCCATGTCTTAGCCTCATCGCTCCTAGGCATGACGATGCTTTTGACTCAACCAGACTTGCTTGCAGCTACCCAGAGCTCTTAGCCATCAATCAAGACACCTACCACTCTTCTCCTGCCATCTGGTCGTCTCCTTTTCTGACATCTCCAGAGCTTCGCTCCTCACCCACTTGCCACTTTGTTGCACATCTCATGAAAGGCAGTACCAGGGAAATGCCTCCTCACTACCAGTGCAGAGGCTCGTTGCTCCTGTGGGTGGGAGACGTGACTCTAGAGGAAGGCAATGCTAACAGTCTGACCACATTTTAGCCTTCCCAAGCAATTCATGGCCAGCAGTAGCTGACACATCTCTGTACCTGTAGCATCTTAAGAGAGGGCACGGGTAGCAGGCACAGCTTGCTGCAGCTGAGTTGCTGAACTAGGATTGCCGCTGTTTTAGGAAGCCAAGACTCATCATTTAGGCTCTGCCAAACAATCCAGCTAATCTTGTCTTTATAACTCAGCCTGGCATACTCTGACGTCCTCATTTCCCCTGCTTGCTGTGGCTGTATCGTCAGTCCCTCAACCTAGCCACATTACATGAGAGGGAAACCTCAGCTCCTATCTGAGACCGTAAGCTTGGTTTCCTTAATACTGAGCTTATTTCCCAGTGAGGGTGACAAGCAGCTTCAATTTACTGGCTCTGAGGGAGTTTTATTTTGAATGGTTTATGCAAGCTGCAGCAAAGGGCAAGAGCTGGTTTCTGGGGCCACAGCAGCTCCTCCATCCCCGGTGCAGCCTGGAGGGGCAGGGAGGCCGAGCGGCTCTTCCGTGCAAGGAAACACCCAAAGGATGTAATCTGCCACTTGTCTCATGCTAATGCAGCTACCGTCAGCTGATGGTTTTCGACAGATATGTGCATGCACTAATGGGAGATTGCCAGGCTAGAAGTAACTAAAAAAAAAAGTTCCTTTCTGCACGTTATAATGATTCTGAATTATTAAATGGAACAGAATTTTTAAAGTCTAATTCACTTTTTCATTATTCRTGCTGTTTGCTTTGGTTTTATTCCGTCTTTTGAGTAGCATGAATTCACCAGAAAGTTTCACTTTCAGCTTGTGATGCTGTCAGTGTTTGAGGCTGCCAAGACAGCGATACTGTTTAGTTAAAAGCTGGGGTAGGGCTGTTGAGGGGGAATCCTTCCTCTTGGTCTTCAGTAYTGCATTTTTTTTCCTTTCTATGCACAACATTGAAATTCCAGGCTACTTCTAGCACTGCACCTAGAGGATGAGGAGTTTTTCCAGTTGCATCAAAAGGTCACTTCCTATCAGAGACAAGTGTCAGCACGTCGAAGGCATGGGGTATGGAGCAAGGCATGGACAGATCTGTCCATGCAGCAGGCATAAGCGTTCATGCCTGCATAGGAGTGCTGTCTTCCAGGCCTTGCTAATATATCCCAGCTCTAGCAGCAATCCTTGCTGCTTAAATGCTCTGAAACAAAAGGGTTTTAAAACATAATTTACTGTTTCTTTTTTCGACATTTTTCTAAATCCGTTCAATATGTCTTGAACCACTAAACTAAAGTGTTTGACTTGCTTCCAAATTGAAGTGTTCATAGAAAAGGAAAGGGGGGGGGGGTGGTGGGAAGAAAATGCAAGAAAAAGAAAAGTGCTCTGATAGTTTAAATCAGTCAGCCCTGCACAGTGATTTAAAACCAGTGGAGCACTTCGAGTTTTCATAAGCACTTAGCTTTGGAAGCAGTCCGAGTCCTGGACACGTGCATTTGTGGAATCATTTACCATTATTAGAGAGTTTGAATAGTGCTTGAGCTCTCCCTCTGCCCCGATAAGCTCTTAGATTGTCTATGATTAGTTGGATATTTTCAAGCTTGTGCACAGTTGAGAGTGATTATTTTAAAGCATGCCATTGGCTGTCCCTATCTTAAAAGATCTGAGATCGTCCGAATTCATTAATTCCTTCAGCTCATCTGAATGGAGATTGCTAACGATACATAGTTACCTCAGTGCAATTTTATAGCATGTGTCAGAGAGAATAATAAATGTTTGCAAGAAGGGCAGATGGAGCAATAACGTGCATGCCGTGGAGCACTCCTGCGCTGGGTAAGACCTGTTATTAAGATATGTGAWTGTAGTGCCTGTGTGCTCCAGTCGTGGGCTGGGAAATTCTGAGTTTAGATGCCCCGATGCTTCCTAGAGCCGGAAAGGTCAGATGGACAATGCTTGGTATACTCGACTGTTGTTTCACATTGCACTGCGCTGTACTGATGGACAATACTTGGTTAACCCAAGTCCAAATTCTTGCACCAACTGGCAGAAAGTCAGTGATGTTGCCAGATGAAGTTGTGCACATAGCTGCTCTTTCGGGTTTGCTGGCTGTACCAAGAGAGTTGAAAAAAATTATAAGAATTCAGGTTGACTAAAGATGGAAATGTTTTGCTTTTCAGAGCTAAATGAAAACCTGATAGAAACCACCCTCTTCCTTTTGTTTTGTTTTGAAGCTTTTTTTGGTTGGTAACTGTGGACAATTTTTGAAATAAAATCCTGTTGCAATACAAAAAAAAAAAAAAATGGAAGCATTTTGACTTGAAGTCATCTGAGCAATTTCGCCCAAGTCTCTGGCCAGAATGGTAAATCAGCAGAAAATGCAACCCCAAATTCCCAGTTTTCCATGGAAATTTTTGACTATCAAAAAACACATGGTCCACTATGAGAACAACTTTTAATGCCCAAATTTGTGCATGAAACAAGTAGGGCTCGTGACCGATACTCTGCGATTCAACTCTTTGTGAGGCGGAGGGCTTCACACACAGCCCTTCCCAGGGCATGGAGCTCTCCTGCCTGCGCTCAGGAAGATGCCAGGAGTTTGAACTTTCGAGAGGGTCCCTAGATCCCTCCATGTGGAAAATCAGAACAATCTGCTGGCAAAGAGGTCAAACTGGAGGCAGAAGAAAGATAATCCCACCCCTGCCTCCTCCCAGACATGCAGCCAATGGTCTCCAAAGTCCCGTCCCTCTCCTGAGCTCCCCAAGCCTCTTTCATGACATCATGAACTGGCTGGTCTTTAAAAAACAAAAAGAGAGGGAGTTTGTGCTTGCAAACAAATGAAGGAAACTGTGATGCCTACTCCCTTTCTCCGGGAACATGGTGTTGCTGAGCCTCGAGCATGGAGTCACCTGTAAAGGGTGACTGACTCAGATGGAGACATTTGCCCTGTAGAAATTCAAATTCAGGGCAGATGACTTCCTCCCAACCGGCCTTCTCTCACCAGGGTACCCCACAAACCCACCGTCTCAAGCAGATTTACCCTCATAGCAGCTCCCTTTTACAGGAACCCAGGGATGATGTGACTTTCCGCAGGTGGTGCAAGTTGTCTGTAAGAGCAGAAACCAAAAGTGGGTCTTCCAAGACACAGACCAAGTTAGTAAACGTGCTCATCCTTCCTCCTGCATACCCTGTGTGCTCCATACTGTACTTGTCTGCGATCTTAGCCTGCAGAGCCTCAGAGCATTTCATGCACAGCACTAAGGTAAATAAAGCTGTCRTTCTTTCCTGACATTTAAGAAAGTAGATATCTACTGATTTACTTCCACAGTAATGTCATTGTCCCTAAAAGATTGCAAAGGACTTCAATGTATTTTCAAGCTCTGTCCACATATCTGGAGATTATGTCAGCGTAGGACTGCAGCAGGGCAGAGATATAGAGTTTAATTTCAACTGGAAATTGTTGATTGCTGATCACACCAGCACGGTGTGATCTTCTGACACCCTTCCGAAATTCAGCTGCTTAACTGGTTGCAATCATTCATTCAAAATGATTCGAGCGAAAAGCTTTTCTTGCGAGAACAAATTCAGAGAATATTTGGGAGATGATGGATGAGAAACCAAATAAAAACCTCAAAACCATTGATTTTACATGTCTCCAAGATTTCAGTGTCCTAAAGAAATGTATAGCAGGAAACTATTCCCTACCTCCCTCTCCTACCTCCCCCCGCCCCCCATCCTTACCTTTGTGTTAAAGCAAACAGTTTTGGGACAGATCTAGCAGCYACTTCTTCAAAGGAGCAAGCTATATATTTACATATTACCCTCCTAACCTATAGAACAGGGAGAAATTGGGTCTAAAGAGGGTTATTGCCTTCTGAAAATACAAAAAGAGTTTGAAGCACAAAGTCATTGCCTAAATATAGCTGTGATAAAGGGGGACAACTCTTGTGTAGCTGCACTGGTATCAATTACAGCAATGCAGTGCATGGTCAGAGCTCTAGTCTGGGACACAGTTGCTGCTTTGACCACTGTCTGTCTGAATGATGCTCTTCAAATCATTTCACAGCTCAGTGCCTCAGTTTCCCCCTCTGTAAAATGGAGGCAGGGATTCAGAGCTCCCCTGTGAATGGCCTTGAGCTACGCACATGCATTGCTCTAAAACAGAGGTCTGAGAGGGGTTGTTTTTTCAATATGCCAGGGTCTCCTTTGTCTCATTTTACATTCCTAAGGGGGGCAAAATACACCTGAATTTCTCGTGGTCTGGAAGGGGAAAATCATTCTCATTATTAAACTGTTATTTTTATAAAGCCATAACTTACAGGCTCTCAATACTTACGTTATAGTAGTCAAAAAACAGGATGAGATCCCATAAACCATTCCTTATAGTAACCAGATGTTCATCAATACTGCAAAGGTATCTGACAGTGTCTGTTATGGGGAAACACCTGCGTTAACCTTAACCATCTACGCGCCAGCCAGAAATAGCAGCCGGTGGGATTACCTCCCTCGTGAAAGCTGCTGACCAGCTCTGGGTACCACTCCAGGCCACTCGTGTATCTTTTTCGGAGGGATATGTCATGCTCCCCAGACCCATTCACCAGTGCTGTCCTGTCACCTGGATGCACCACCAGCCCTGACATTCGGGGCACAATGGGACACTCCTTTCCTTCTATTTTTAACCCTTTTGTTGAACATAATGTGGGTGGGCAAAATAATGTCCCAGTCTTCCTCCACCCACTGAACTCTTCTTTGGTTTCCTGGCTGACTCTTTTGTGGATTGACTCTTCCTTGGGTTGACCCTTCTGTGGCTCTCTGCTTCGTTTCTGCCTTTCCCTGGGAGATGCCGCCAGGAAGGCTCTCAGRGAAGACCCTGGCTCATTGCAGGTGGTGCTGCTGGCTCGTGTCCCCTCTGAGACCCTCTGCGCCAGCAGAAGACGTTGGATCCCATCAGCCATCCCCGTGTCACCCACCATTACTCTTCTTGGAGGCTTCCCCCTCCCCTCCCTGGCACTGCTGGCTTGCCTGCTTGCAGCGTCCATTAGCTGAAATGAGCTAGCTCAAACTGRGTAAGTATTAGGTCAGTGCTAAACTGTGTCACGTCAGCTGAAAGAGCAMCCCCCCGAGCGTGTTTGCTGGTCGACGGGAGGAGGACACTCCATGGGGGAGGTGATAGTGACGGGGGTGGTGAGTCCTCTCCCTCCGCGTGGATTTTGCTGGTGGGGAGGAGGCGTTTTTGCCTGGTCAGCATCCTGCCTCTGACTCGGAAACGGCAGCRTGAGAGCGCACGAGCCAGCATGTGACCTCAGAGGCACAGAGAGGGTGTTTAACGGAGAATTTCCAAAGAAAAGAGTAGTGCAGCTAGCAGTGTGTGTCAGCRCTGTTACTACGGCATCTACGTGCCTAATAATTCTTAAAAATGGGAGGCTTACAACATCTGATGTGGCAAGGAGGTGCTGCAACTGAAAGGCTTATTTCATCCCTCCTAAAAATCACAGCTGAACCGGTTTTGCTATGTGAGCCAGTGATTAAACAGAACTGGTCAAAAAAAAAAAAAAAAAACCCTCCTGGAAAGTCACACCTCTGGTTTTGCAAAGGAAAATGATGCCATTTCAAACTGTTTCGATCCACATGTATCCCAGCTTCCTTACAATACCCTACAACAGCTGAATATTTGATTAAAATAAAATGTCCAAAACCATCATTTCAGGAGGGACAACAACTTTTGTAACACAGCTGCTAGCTGTAAGCTGTAGTTGTTAAGAGAGGCATTTCATTTAATACTATTTCTCCTTGCTCACTGACAAAATGTGCTTTTGTAACCCGTTAAAGCAATATTCCTGCACCACGCCAGGGAGGTCTGCAGCCTCTGCGCGGGGAGGAAACGCGGAGGCTCCCGTGGTGCCCCTCTTCGCCGGCAGCCGCGCGAAGGGGCACCTGGCGCTACCTGCATTCACATGCCACTATCCTGCACGGCTGAGTTTCCTTGGAAAACGAAAGAAAGAGAAGCAAATCCTGGCTCCAGGGTTCTTTCTTCGGAAAGCCACATCATTTTCAGTTTCCCGGCTGGTGAGTCACGCGTCCTGGCCTCGCTGACATCCTGCCTCTCCGGCTGGGGGCTGAGAGGAGGACAGCCAAGCCCACGGGCGGACAGAGAGGGCGTTTTACAGGGAATTTCTGAAGAACAGACTAACCTATCCAGGGGCTGAAGCAACGGCTGCCACCACCGTACTGGCGTGCTTTATAACTCCAAATATCAGCGTGCACCCTGGGCAGCAAGGAAGTGCTGTTATCTCCGCTCCGCAGCCRGGGAGCAAGGGCAGCGATGCCGAGCGTCACGCAGGAAGTCCCTGGCAGAGAAGAAAACACAGCCCATCTCCCTCGGGTCCTAGGCTGACACCTTCATAGTGAACTTCCTCCCTAAATAGTAAATACAAACATTCAGATGGTTTTTTTTCCTTAAAGCAAAAGGTAGACTGCGGTACTAAAAAAGGACACCTAACGATTCCACAGATTGCTGTAACCAATAGCTATTTCCGCACTTTCTGCAGAGTTTTTWAATTGCATATTTATTTATTTTCATTTTTTGGCTACAGATATAAACCCCTCACAGAATCACAGAATGGCTGAGGCTGGAAGGGACCTCTGGAGATCATCTAGTCCAATCTCCCTGCTCAAGCAAGGTCATCTAGAGGACATTGCCRAGGACGTTACCCCTGATTTCTTTGACATGAGCTCCCAAGAGTGCTTTGCTTGCCTCAAGTTTCTGATGCCCAGGGAATATCTGCCCTCTGAAGAGTAGGGACTACCTCTAAAAAGGGCAGTCAAAAGTGGCCTGAGGTCTGATCATCCAGGTCTGGGGAAGTCTGAAGGTCCTCCAGTCATCATAGAATGAACTAGCTGGAAGTCTGAAAGGCTCCCTTGCTCTGCCTCTCCATCCTCTACCTCTCCATCCCTTGCCCCAAAACAGGACTGCCTTCACCCACATCATTCCTGACAGCGACAAGTCCAGCYGACCAGTCGCCTATCCAAAGCGCTTTTAATTATGTGAGGAATCCACCACCAAAGGACAAGTTTGCATCTGCCCTCCAGCATCTCCACTTCTATTTTAAACTGAGCTTCCAGACACTTCCTGAAAATAGTTGATGGCTGATGCCCCTTCCTGAGAAGTCAAGTGCTGCCAACTATCTGGGTTGGAAAGGACAGTTACCCAGAAACAAGGAACAGTGGAAAGTGTTGATTTCCAGACTATTCCGGTACGATATCAAAGCATGATGATGAGAAATGGAGGACTGGGGGTGCCAACACTTGTGAGCTTAAGGCTGATACCTATAAATAGAGTCACCCGCAATTATTCTTAGAAATTGAGTCATTAGTTCTTAATTGATGATATTTCTACTAAGTCAGTGGGTGTCTGTGCTATTTAGGACAGAGGCAAAAGTGGGTTGGCCCGCACAAAAAGACAACTCAAAAAAGCAATTCTTTCAGTTTTAAGCAATGTTTTCCCTAACAGGTTGATGTGTTTAACAGTGAGGTAACTTGTTCAAATCAGCTGTATGCAGCCCTTTTTGGCTACAAAGGTACAAGATCAGTGCTTCTCCCTGACCCTGGCTGCTCCTTGTCTGCAGCCACCAGGCTTTTTCCTTTGGGGCTTGCTAAAAGCCTTGTTGAAAGCAGTGACTGGGGTGGGATGGGGTGGTGGTGGAGAAGGCAGGTTGAGAAGAAGCTCCCCTTGCTGCCAGGGTGCTCAAGCTGTCTCAGGCAATAAATACCCACAGCTCTCATCTGCACTCGAGGACGGGTTTGGAAAACCCAGGAGACAAATCGCTCCCTGGGCCTGAATTTTCACCTCTTCCCTGGGGCACCGATGGACACTGCGCCAGGAGGGAAACAGGCACCTTCAGGGGATCCAGACACCTACATTGGCTTTTTCTGCCCCTAATTTGGCTGTCTCTACCAAGTGCCCAGGGTTAGGAAGCTGCGCTGGACCCAGGAATATTTTAAAGGGAAATTTGGTGGCATCTCACTGCTTTTAATGGCATTTCTGTGCAAAATTTGAACCCGTGCGTGGCTGCAGGTCTCCAAATGGCAGCACTTCACACTGTCCAGGGGTGAGCGCGTGTCAGCACAAGGTGCAAGGCCCAGAGGTGTTCCTATCTGTGTTTTGTGCCTCTGCCTCCTTGACTCTGAACATGTTCAAACTGTGATTCCTCCAGGCTGAGAGGAAAACAGGGATTTCCCTGCTGCTCTTATGGTGCTGACTCCGGCATCTGGTCTGCACAAGTAAATCTATTCACACAGGCAGGAAGAGGAGCTCCAGAAGTTCTTCCTTTTACAAATTTATGGATCTTTCCCTGTGTGAGGGCTAAGTTCTTTCCCTGAGCAAAATTCCCAGGTCAATGGCTTGATTAATAGCTGGAAAACTTTTTCCTGTGGACTCTGGAAAGACTTTTCACATGGTATTAGCCAAGAGAGCCAGAGAAGACCTGCAGATATGTTTTACATTTTATAAAGTCATCAGTTTCAAGAGTCAGCTGAATAAAACAACCAGGCCTTCCTGGGTGTTCGTTCTTACATAGGAGAATGACATATAAAATAAAAAGTCTAAAATGTTCTGAAAGACTGAGTCTCCCTTTAATTCACAGCATGCCAAAATATGTGACTAATGACCATCTCAAATTGCATAAAGACCTGAACTAGTAGAGGTCACCTTAATTTCCTCCACCTTAACTAGTGCATCTCTGATAAGCAGCATGGGTATTAGAAAATGGGAGTAAGCCAAAACAGAGCATTCCTCATCTGAGTGTATAYGGGATAAGGGGGAAAAAAAAGTGTCTCAGAAATTAATATGTCTGTAGTGCATTTCCCAGAGTGACTCCTGTTCAGACAAGCATAACATTTGCAATTTCCCTTTAACATTTTTCACTGGATCAGTTTTTTTTAACAGAAATAACCACTAACCTATTCAGAACGTGAGGCTGGGTCAGGATTGGATTTTGGAAAGTCTGATGCTACATGAATTTCAGTCTCATTTATAACCGACACCACATTGTGTTAGAGGATGCAGGGGCACAGGGATAAGACAKGCTGCCTCTGCCTTACCAGAAGAAATTATGTGACATGTCTTAAGTTTGTGCTTAGCTCAAATACAGGTCATCAATGCATGACAAGGCCATGAGGCAAAAATAATACATACATTTTAATGGATTTCCAAGTAGTGCATTGATGCAAATTAGATCTTTCAATTGGAAATGTCCAGGTGTGTTCAGAATATTGAAAGCTTTATGTGCCAGTTGGAAACTGATTTTTCCTTCAGCCAGACCAGACCTATTCCTCCTCACACATCTCRCCTGAGACATTCAAGTGAATCCGTTGGCCCAGAAGAGCTGTTTCCTTGCTGGCAGGGGGAAGCTTTCTCCCTTCGCAGCATGGGCACTCTGGGTAGTACAAGAATTAATCCTTCTGTGGATGTTTTGGGAGATATGTCCCAAAACCAACGGCTAGTAGCTCCCAGACATGCTCAGCAGAGAGGTTCATTGACTGCAGTCGTCTCATGGCATCATGCCCTGTCCACCTCCGATCCCTGGCACAGCTGGCCGCCAGAAACAAGTAGGGGGATATCCTCTCTGGCAGCACCTCTGAAGATACCAGCTACCAGCTCAACTGGTTTGACTGAGCATAGTGAGATTTTGGCCAAGTCTTCCTTGCAAAGATGAGGCCTTGCACTTAGCCTGAGCTATCTAAGGTTCAACCTCTTAAATTACGGGAACATGACAAATCACCCGGTGTTCATTAGAAAGCATAGGTCATCAAGCCAGGTTTAGCTGTCTGCTCTAGGAGGAGACGAATCCTGGACTTTATTGATTAGATCTCCATTGACTGCAAAGGGAGACTGGAGAACTTGCTCAGATGAGCAATTTAAGTGTCTGCTTTTATCAAATGAGTCGCACCCAAAATATTCAAAGACATCCTACCAGTTGCAAACAAGCAGACTTTCCCATGAACCCTGCTATTTGGTATTCGAATACTGACACCAAACCTGATTTTGCATGATAGAAATCAAGTCTGTTCTTATTCTGGTGTACTGAGTGCTGCTTATCAAATCAGTTTACTTCTTTACTTGGAGTAATTTTCAAGGGATTTATCACAATYGAAGTTTTAAATGGGAGTGCCACAAAAGTCCCAGGAATAACATCAGTCTGGAAGAGATTTATCTTCTGCTAAGACCCAAGTGATGGTCAGGAGAACAAACCAGGAGAAGAGATGAATACCCAGAGGCTGGAGATAACTGTAAATAGCCTCCAGGGAGGTATTCCAGCTTCAGAAATTTAAGCCAGAATTTGGAATTTTTTGCAGAAAACAATTTAATAGATTATTGTTTCATTTCTTGGCAGGTTTTCCAGCTGAGTGTCTTTGTAATCGTTCTCACATATGCTGGCCAAGGGGGAAGGAATCTCATTGAAAGGGTAGACAAGCATGAAAAAAGAGCAATGAGCAGAAATTGTGACTTCATAGGCAAAAGGGCAGAATAAACACGACAGACCAGGAGAGAGGATGGCATCCTTCATACATTAGACAGCCTCAGCCACAGGAAAGGCAAGGACAGGGAGCTAAGGCCTGATGGAGCTCTGCCCTACACATCTCAAAAGATGCTCCTGACCATTGCAATCCTCTTCCCAGCCTCACCCTGTCTTTTTGGTGCTAATAGGGGTGAAACTGAGTTTAAGGATGTGCAGAGGACCAGCAACAGTGTTCAGCAGCCTACAGAGCTCTCTGTGAAGACCAAGTATTCTTCTTATGCTATTACTGCATGGTATAACCACAACATTTAGTTTAGCTGATAAGACATGGCAGAATGATCTACTGTGCTGCATGTCTCCTGAAATCTGATTAGCAAAGCCTGACACCAGAGCCAGGCAACATTTATTGAATCAAGTGATTTTGGATGGTTAAAARTGGCTTTTCCCCTAAATCAAAGACTCATAGCAACAACTTCTTTTGACATTTTTTTTTCCAGCAAAATACAGTCCAAACAACAACAACAAAAAATCCAGTTTTCATTCATCCTCCCCCTCTTTTTTGATAGCAGAAAGAAAGAAGTTCTGTGTGTGTGAAAAACTAAATGGATGGATGTTTGCACTGACACTGATGAAAAATGCCATATTAACAAATAGCTCTTGTCTAAAAAATGTTGAATGAAAAGATTTGCTATTTTTTTTCATGAAAAGATCTCTATGTGGGTAAATAATTCTATGTTCTTAACTGCTGACTATTTTTGCAGTCCAACTTGCTCCCAGCAGCAGGGTAGGGCACAGCCTGAGAAAGTGTCTTGTCCTGCCTTGGGCAACTCAGACAAGGGATAGTGCAAGATGTAAGAGTTGTTGCTTGTGGGGATCTTCAAGCACAGCTTCTCTAGGCAGTCTCCTCTGAGTTTATGGGTTCAAGAGGAGATTAGAGAAGTTCCTGGAAAAGGAACTCAGTGAGTGTTATTAAAACCCATGCACCTCTCAGGAAGTCCTCGAGGTACAAATGGCTGGACACTGGGGGAGTTCTTGGAGGAAGTATCATAGCCTTTCCCACTTCTCGTACTCATCCTGTGGTGTCTGCTTTTGGTTGCTGCTGGATACTAGGTTAGCTGGCCCTTTCCTCTGGCCYGGTTCAGCCACACCATGTTCACGGCGACTGTTGCTTGCAAATCTCCAGCAGCACAGCTCCAAGCCCAGCTCCTGTCTGGAGGATGCAGAGAGGCAGAYGGATGAAAAAAAGGTGAAAGCACCAAATATTGCTCTGCAAAGGGGAACAAACCTCATGCCTTATCTTCTCTGACTAAGAAAGGGGAATGGAGTCCATGGCAGTTCTCCATGGCCCAGAGGACAGYGCAAATCCCCTTCATCCTGGCCACCGCCCTTCACAGCACACTGGTCAGTGTGGGAAGGGGAGGAAGGAGGGGGCTGGGAGGGCAGACAAGGGGATAGTGTGCTATGGGGGGGGTGTCACTGGGGTGAAGGTGGACAGTGTTTGCCAGGGGACCTGAAACATCAGTCATTCGCCTTTGTTTAGACCAAGTTCTTCAGACAGAGACTGACCTTTGCGTGCACAGCACCTTGCACAGGACCGAGACCATCAGTTTTGCATGGACCTTTGGCGCAGAGATTGGAGGCCTTCATATATTAACCCATGGGGCTCCAGGTTCAAGTTCCTACTTGCATATATCTGTGTGTATATGTGTATGCAAATGTGGGTGTGCGTGTGCATGGGGCATACAACTTCAAGCCTAAAAAGTGATTTATCCCAAGCTCATTTACTGGACATTTTCAAGTTGTGAACAAGTTAGGCAAAAGCTGGGACAACTGGTGAATAGGTTAAAGAACATTTTTTTGTGCAGCTCCCAAAGTGAAGCAGAGTTRAAAACACAAAACCCATCAAAAGATTAACAGCAACAGTAGGGTGTTTTCCTTCCTGTGTGTTTGTCACATTTCTTGCTGGCCATGCAAAAACAACAACAAMAAAAAAGACAAAATAAAATCTTGCACACAGGTCGTTATGTTCTTTGGGAATCAGAAATAGACTGAGTGGGCTTTGTAGGCAAACACACATTTCAAAAACTCCTTCTCACTACAAAGCCAATATTTGTTCAGGAGAGAATGCTTCCTTTGGGTAATTAATATTTTTTTGCTATTTATTACTCACTGAATGGAAGTTTTGGAATGTGTAAGGAAGGGGGGGAAATCTGGCAGTGTTCCTTGCAGTTATTGCATTGCCGTTTAGTCCTCCAACAAAAATTGCAGCACTGAATGTACATTCCTCTCATAAGCAAAATGGATCATCAGGCAAGGGAATGGCTTCAAAGGAATGTGTGCATCATGCCTTTGACATTTTGTTACAGCTTGAACAGGAGGGCAAAATAAGAGCTATGGACAAACAGTTTTCTTAGATCATGCATTTGTTCTTGCCTGTCCACCATGAAGGAAGATTTCCACTTGGCACCTGAGAAGCTGGAGCCTCAGCTATTGCTTTTCCAAGCCACACTTTCRAGAACAGCCAGAGAGTTTACATTAGAGAGGAACAGGAAGTGAAGGAAATTGTAAACTCAAGTGAGATGTTATAGCGCAGGTTAGATGCTGGTGGGTAGACTAACAAAAGTGGAATGTGATTGCTAAAATCTGACTCCCCCCAAAAAACCCGTAACATTGTCAAAGCCGAGTTTTGTCTGCTAGTTTCAGACATTCCAACATATGCTTCTTATTTTGTTTTTAATACTTACAGTCCATCCAGAGACAATTCATGGCAACTGTGGCTATTGTAACACTATATAAAACACAGGGTTTGATGACAACTGATATGAAGTGTGATTGGAGAAAATAATGCCCCCTGGTAATGATAATATTTCCTGCTCAGATTGGTCTCACGATAACAGGCCTGCTCCAGTGGTGTTGTCGGAGTTATATACAGGACTCTGGTATTACATTACAGCTGCTGCCTAGTTATACATACATGTGAATAGGAGGGAATAAATGCACATGCAGAAATGCCACGATGTCTGAAGATGGGGGCCCAAAGACCGCAACTTCTTGCTTGGTTCTCAAGGCAGGGGTTAGTGAAGCATCTTCCACTCAGACCAGGCTGACTAGGGAAGCATCCTGCCTGCTCTGAAAGGAAAAAGAGATGCAACCTCTGCATCATGGTCCCAGGCAGCCCTCGTTCTATGCTCCCCTGCCCTGCCTTATGGCCAGCCTTGGTGAGCCCATCCTTGGGAGCTTGGCAGCAGGCTCAGGAGGTCAGAAATAGCCTGGAGCAGGAAGCGCCGGCGAGAGCTTTGCTTTCAAAGGGGAGGGTGGATGTGGACGAGAAGCAGAACCACTCTAGATGGGGTAGAGAGGGGGGCTGAAAACCTGCCTGATGGATTGGGTTGCAGATAGTTCACTTCATCCTGTTCCAAGAGGAAACACTTTCAAATTCTTTGTTATAACTCAGCAAACATCCTAGCTCACTGGCTCACTGGGTTTATTCTTGCAGAGGAGCAGAGTCACTGCTGGCTAGGGATTCCAGCACTAATACAAGTCTGTTTATCTTGGGTTTCCCCATCTCATCCTTCTCACTCTGCGGCACCTAATTACAGCAGCGCTGACGGAGCTAAGGATGGGTTCTCATTTCTACTCGCTGCCTTATAGCATTTAGATTTTCACCCTTTCCAGAGAATTCCAGGTTTTAGAGGTCGGTAGGTGCAAGGAGAAGATGGGGAATAGGTTTCCCTGCCTAGAAGTGCATAAATATATGAATTTATAACAAGTGTGCCCAAGAGACTGGAGCCTCAGGGCTGGGACATGATGAGGAACCAGGAATCCTGGTTTTATTCACTGGCTTTCACTACACTAAGTGTTCAAAGCTGATTCCTGCTGCCAAAGGTTACCACAATGGCACTTTTTCCAGCAAGCGTGAGCACCCGCAGGAGACAGCTGCACGCAAAAGTTCTTTCCAGCTCTCTGGAAAAGATCTGGACAAGGGAAATTCCTGAAGGAGGAAAAAGGAGGTCAAAARGACTTTTCTCAGGAACCTAGAGGAGGTGTTTCAGCTCTTTCAGCCTTATTTCTGCCCTGTGGAGCAAATCTGGGACAGAAGGAGGTAGAAACACCCTGTTTTGGAGGATGAGGGACAACCTGGCTACTAGCTGGGGCAGGGCAGCCTGAGCTCTGTGGTTTGGAGGACGAGCTGCAGGGGACTATCCCAACCCACAGAGCAGTCCTGGAGAAACGGAGGCAGGGAAATGGACATTGCTTGTTCTTAGACTCCTACGTTTCCCTTATATTTGCTGCATAAAGAACGAAAAAGCATTTGGCAATCCTGTGCAAAATGGGCTACATCTACTGCATGGGCCRTCGGTCACTTTCCTCTGGGGGGGAAAATGGCTCATAATGTCCCAAGAAGGTGTGGGCAGATGACAGAGGTGAGCTGCACGGTATTCTGGGAGTTTAGCATTAATCTTAGGATCGATGGAATTAGGCTGTAGGATTTTGCTTCCAGAAGAAGGGGTGTCTCAAAGACCCCCAAGCTGGGCAAATGTGCCACTAAAAAGAAARAACGAGACAATGCTGAGACCAACAGAGTCCCACAGAAATTTAAAGCCCTTGGATCCAGGGGCCTGAGACTGCACACGGCAATCTGACAGTTATCTAAACAGGGGGATGTAAGACAAAGTTGGCAAACAAGATCTGATCTTGCTTGGAGAGGGAGGGAACTGAGTCACGCAGATATGCACGAACATCAAGGGAAAACTTCAAAGAGGCCAAGAAAATCAGGATCAAGGACTCCAAGGAAATATCTTCAAAGGCTGAGCAATCTGACCCTGGGGCTGGAAGAATACTAGTGTCCACCCTCTTCAGTGCAACGTAGAAAGAGGAAGTTATGCAACTCTCAAAAGTTTGCAAACATGAGCAAAGACACGTGGAAACTGGGTATCATTCAAGATGACTAGAGTCACGCCTTTGGAGCGAAACCAGATGAGGTTCCTTGCCACTCTCATGAGGGAGCTGAAAGGAATTTTTATTGCCAAATCCTAATGGTCTGATGTGAGTTAGTCCTTCTGCTCTGCCTCTCAGATATGGGTAGTGAAATTTCCAACTGGGTTTTTTATTCTTCCCAAACTATCTTTCGCAACTGTTTCTCTGCTCTGTAAATTGTGACAAATAGCTGCTGCAAAATGACGGGCAGTTCCCAGCTCAGCAACACCTCTCAGGAACAGCGAACGTGTGGAGTAGTTAGCAGGGTGACTTACAGATGAGGTCTCCTTAGGCTATTTCATGTTCCTCTTCAGAGGAGCATGTTGCAGAGTGCGTTACCGTGCTGTCTCTRTCAGCTCTTCACATTTGTCCCTTGAGGTTTCCCTTAGTCTGAAATGGAAGACATCTATAGCGAAGGGCACTTTTTGCTCTAGGTTTGCTGGCCAGTGTCATGGAATAAGTGACTCCTTGTGCGAACACAGAGTCAGATTCTCAGTGGGCAGATCTGGCATGCTTTCACCACCTCGGTGGAGCAATGCTGCTTTTATACCAGCTGAGGACATAGCCTGCTTCCAGGAGAGCCTGCGGGTTGCTGTGTGGAAATCAAATGGATGTCTGGAGGTCAACAAGCGGAGGGAGGTGTTGAGAAACGTGTTGCTCTTGCACCCTTCTTTGCTCTCCTCCTCTTATTGATGTCTTGTCACTGCACTGAACAGCAAACAGGGTCACYGTTTGGTCAGCTTTTTTGTGAGGAGACATTAAGGACCCCAAGTTCCTACTTCTGCCATGGCACATCTTATTTCCTCTTGAACGTCAGCCGATGAGGTCTTCTTTTATT
Organism: Apteryx rowi; assembly: GCF_003343035.1. Taxonomy (NCBI): domain Eukaryota; kingdom Metazoa; phylum Chordata; class Aves; order Apterygiformes; family Apterygidae; genus Apteryx; species Apteryx rowi. The sequence continues at coordinate 437,662 of NW_020451216.1, read as the reverse complement.
TTGGGAATCCATCTGTGCTGCTGAGCACGTACAGGAGTCACTGCACCGAGCTCACAGTGTCCTAACCCCACCCCACCTCTTCTAAGAGGTCATTTCCCTGGTGAGGATCCTGATCCCGCTCCAAGACACGGCATTTCGACAGGCTTTGGGGATGTCCTACCCTTACCCAACCTGTCCTGGTGTGCATATTCAGTGGGCTGGCAAAATAATTGAAAGGGAGCCTTTGGAGGAGGTGGCTCTCTCGCACGGGCAGCTTGCCCAAGCCAGATGCCGCAGGGCCTAAAGGCAGATTTACCTGACACCAAAGGCAACTAGCGGGGACACTGAGTCCCGGGAGCAGAAGGAACAGCCCTCAGCGAGATGAACTGCAACCAGCTTGACGTCTGGAGTCGGCACACGTGTGCGAGCCTGACCCCTCTGGCTCGGGGAGAGYGGGACATGCTCCCCTCTGCAGCAGGGCTCGGGGCACGGAGATGCTGGTGTGAGGCAACCGGTGCCATATAACGCTGCAGAAGAGGAGCACGGACAGGGTGGCTGCTAGCACGGGCTTATCAGTGCGTTTGAGACAAGGAAAAGGGACACACACCTCCCGTTAATTCTGCCCAATTCAACACGTAACACTTCCCACCGTGCAGCCTCGATGCTGCAGCTCCATCCCACGGGTACTGAGGCTGGATTGATCCAGCTGGCATGGGGAGCTTGGCTTAGAAACATGCTAGCAACCACAGTGCAAGCTCTCAAGGGCCTGCCGCTTGCCCGCGGCTTGCTGGGCCCTGCTGGAGCCTGTGTGCTGTGCTCCCCTAGCCGGCTAGCACAGGTGGGCACCCTGGCTGAACCAGCCCTTCACCAGGCTGTGCAGACAAGAGCATCAAGCTATATGGGTTAGCTGTCTGCTTGTGATAAAAATCACAGAAAAGAGCTGGCTTTTTGGTAACGGCTGTGATTTTTCTTTTGTCTACCTCCCTTTCCTGAGTGCTGCTGCGAGGAAAAAAAAAAAACAACCAATTATAGGCACAGCAAGGCTGGCTTACCCAGCAGCTAACAGAAAATATTCCCATGGTCCTGGAACCAAACAATGTGTTTGGTTGTGAGGGCCAGGACTTAAGGCCAGATTACGATTTTAGTTATATTGGCAGATACTTGGAAGAAATCTACTGAAATAGCTTGAGTTTGCCATGGTGTAAGTGAGATTGCAGACCCCCACCTTGCTGCTTATATCTGCTGGGGTGCTGCCTGCACCCTTGCTCTGATTCATGGGTGCTAGTTTGGCTTTCTGGATGTGAACGCAGCCAGTTATTGCCAGTCAGGAAACTGGCTCATTTGACATCAGTAGCAACAGGCTGCCAATGCCCTGACTCGGCTTCTAGCCAAGATGTGATTTTTTTTGTTCAGCGGTGAAGAGAGCTCTGACTATTTGTACCCTTCCAGTGTGCTTTTCAGGGTATTCCAGGCACAGACCTTACTGGCCACGTCCATATTGGTGTTTATCTCACCTCAGTTACTATCTGGGAGCATTTGGTCTGGAACCAAGTGCAAGAAGCACAAGTGAGTTTGGTCTCCAGTTTTTCCTTGGTGGAAGATGCGGGCAGGAGGCATACAAAGGGGGTTCTAAGACAAGCTGCTTGTCAACAAGCATGAACTGTCTTCTTGGACCATCCATTGGGCATGTTTAGGAATTGCAAATGAGACTCATCCTGAAGGCTGGAGAGAAGCAGAGAACTGGACACCTGTCTTGAATCAAGCTAATGGCTCTGCCCAGGAGTAGTATGGGCAGAGAACATCCTAAAATTGGCTAAAACCAGGACTGGAATGGGTTGGTGCCACCACAGGGACCATTTAGACATCCTGTCTGCAGCAAGATGTGGAGACAGAAAGGCTGGCCCTGCAGAAGGAGGAGGTACCAGGTCAGATATGAAGACTGAGAGGCCCACATCTCATGTCCCTGCTCCTCAGGTGCTTCCTAAGTAGGTCACTTCAGCCCCTGGCACGTCAGCTGGGGACATCTGCAGAAACAGGGCACAGCATGGAACAGGTAGGGGACATTTGCACAGGATGAGGCCACATGAGCATGAGGATTTTCTACCAGCAATAGCTAAAAACACTTCAAAGAAAGACCCTCACTGACTCCGAAGGGCCTGACTAAAGCCTTGTGTCTCTGCAGACCTCGTATTGTCTCCTTTCTTGCCCTAGCAGAGGAGACAGAAGCTGTTTTCGGCTGTTGCAGCCTTTCCACCCCCAGGGCCTTACACTTGGGGCTGTGCCAAGCAGAAGCTGTCATCRGCCCTGGCTGAAGGGAGCCTCTGCTTTGTGGGAACTTCGCAGCCGCCCCGTCTCTGCTCTCCAAACAGCCGAACTTGCAGCATGTGCTGCCTTCTCTATCTCGAGCCCTTTCCGTTCAGATGGGATGGGAGCAAAAAGGAGGAAAACAGGCTCTGCCAAAAAGGAGAGCCCTGGCTTTGATAAACCTCAGGCATTTATTCAGAGGAAACAAGAGAAGAAGGTAACATTATTGTTTAGAGGCAACATCTGCTGCTCTCTTTGTGTTTAAAAACTCTGGCCAAGCTTTCTGAGACTGGCCTCATTGGTGTGTTTGTTTTTCAGGGAGTTTTTTTTAGGTTTTGAGTGCTTAAATTGGGACATCTCTGAAGAATGGGGGCTCCTGGCTGTCCTGTGCTGTGTCTGCCTGGCCCTTGCAGGAGCGCCCTGGGGCACCTACAGTGACATGAGTTAATCCAGTCTCAGCCCCTCAGCTGCTGCTGCTGCCATACAGTGCTCAGCACCTGGGAAAGGAGGGTGTTGCTGGCTCACGGTGGGAACTCCCCCACGGAAATCCCTGAAGCTGTGGTCTGGTCTGGTCTGAAACATGCTTGGTGCACCAGCTCCTAGTAGTGGAAGCARGTTTTGAACACAGCTTTGAAATCTAGTCTTTCTTCTCTATCAGGATGCTCTGACACTTATTGTTTATGAAAACCACGGCAAAATCATGAAAAGAATTATGCCCATGCCATAAAGATGAAAAAACAAAAAGATGGAGACAGGGAATACACCCTACACCCTGAAGGACATTTCATGCAAAGAAAGCAGACAAATCTCTGAACAAAGGTGAGAGGAAACAGCCAATTCAGTGCATTTTCAATGCACTAAATGGAATTCTTCTAGGTTAGGCAGCTTCTGCCCATTTTATTGTGAGTCTCATCCAAACAGTGCAACATTAAATCCCACAAACATTAGCAGCATAAAATGGGGATGTGTCCAGTGACAGAGGACCTGAAACAAAATACTTTTGCACAACTTTACATGGATTATTCTTCTCTGAAACTATTATGTAATTCTGGACACTGCTTGTATGTATACATGATTTATTATTAACTTACTCTTGGGATTGCATTCTGCCAGGTCAAAGTTTATTTATAATACTGTTAGGCAGGTGTGCTCAGGCAGTGTGCGCCAATGTCGAGTGGAAGCATGTTGCAGCAGTGATTTAAATGACAAAGCTCTGTGGTGATGATTTGACCCAATGTCTTCATAACAGAGACAACAGTGGCTGTAGGACTCTCATCCCCTGATTTTCATATGAAACCTATAACTTCTGGTGGAGGATTTCCATTCCATCTCATGAACTCCCCTGGACCAAGCACACTGTAAATTAAGTTGCTTTACTTAAGAACTAGAACCAAAACCCTGGAGCCAAACACCTTCTGTCTTCATTCATATCTGAATTTGTGGCTTGGGCCCATCTCCAAATGTACTGTAAAATGTCTCTCTTTTTTCTCCATTAAGATGTAGATAGAGACAGCAAAGAGCCAGTGTTCAATCTATTGTGTCTCATGTCACATATTCAACAGGTCCTCTAACAGGCGTTTACCCACAGAAGGAAATGGGTGATTTAGAAGATTTGGAGTGGGACACAGCACTGGCRCCCTGTGATTTCTGAAGAAATCTTGTACAAGATCCGTTGTGTGATGGAGCACTTTGGCTCCCAGGGTAGGAAAAGGAAATCAGTCTCCCAGCAGAGGGAATCAACCCTGGGAAGCTCTACGTTGAGCTCAACTCTCAGCCCCATCTGGCTGCRGGCAAACTGGAGAGGGGAGCCACCACGGCTTCTGTGCGTGCCCCCCACACAACTGGGTTCGTGACTAACAAGGAGGTGCAGAACAACGAGAACAAAGACGAGATCTGCCCAAAGACACCCAAACTGCTCATCTCTGCTGCTTTGCGAGCTGAAGCACAGCGTGCGTGTGGGCATAAGGAGAAGGCTTTTGTCCCCATTCGCTTCAGTTCCAACCATTCTGCTGCCGGAAACGCACTCACAAACATGGGCAATCCAGAGATGATCACCTCCAGCTCAGTGCAGGTTTCTAGGGTAGGTGTGGAGAGCAGTCGTGCTGTTTCTACCATTTCCACTTGTGCAGGTGCTCAGAATAGCCCAGTCATCCTGTTTACACATAGAAATAATCCCCGGCCAGCATGAAGACAAGCAAAGTGAGATGTGACTTAAAAAAGCTGCCAGGTCAAGCAGGGAACAGCTCAGCTTCTCCTGAAGCTGATCTGGGCTGTAAGGCAGAGACCAGATATGAAGGGAGTTTTGCGCTGGTTCAGCAGAGAGCTGCTCCGAGCCGAGAGGCGGCGCAGACTGAATCTCTGTGCACGCTCGGCAGCCTCCACACTGACGGGCTCAGACTCACACCCTGGCTGTGGAAGGGGCCACAGACCTCCTTACAGTTGTTTCAAGATGTCTGATCCCTGCCTTCAAGGTCCAACCACCAGGGGATTTTCCATAGGTTATAAAAAAATAATAATGCGTAAACCCTTACATAGCACCTGTCAGGAGAGACCTCAGCTCAGGGTTACTGATGCTCTTGTAAATAGTGAATCTTTCCTCCTTATCTGTAGTATTCATGAGGAAACTCGGGTGCAGAGTGGTTAAAAGACGTGGCTCATGGTCAAAGAGAAAAGAGGGTGCCAGAACCGGAGCTCAGACCCCGAAGACTCTTCTCTCAAGCAGAAGGGTTTAGGTGGGGAAGGCCTGGGGGACACCACCAATATACCCATTTTGTCCACAGCCTTGTGACAGCTCTCTCTACCCCACAGACTGGTTCTCCCTCTGCTCCATGCATGCCTCTGGAAACATGGCATCTCCATTACCAGGTGTGTCCATCCCATTATTTTCCCACAGAAAAAACAACTGCTTTTGCTATGTGTGGCTCCAGGAATGAGGCTGAGCAGCTTGCCTCTTGGCTCATCTTTCAGAAAGCAGCAACCTTTTTCCCCCCTCATCTCTTCCTTTTGCAGGTTTTCGCACGGACTCCTCTGAGCAAAGAGGCAGGTCGTTTCATCTGCCTTGCAGAGAGAAAAGAGAAAATGGAAATCGTTTGTGCCCCAATATCCGTGTCCTTCCAGTATTTCATGCAACTGAAACCCTCTGAAATGCACTGGGATGCAGAAGGAGCCCCAGTTACCCCCTATGTCCCCACACCCTCCGTAGACACACACGTTTTCACACACTGACTTTGTAGGACCATTCCCTTATTTCAATTGCTCTGCCTTTGGTGGCACCAAACAATTGTTTTTATGGCACAGACAGGTTTAGATAAAGCAGGAAGATTTAAGCTGGAGCAGGAACAATATTTGAATGTGTCAAGCTGTTTTATGAAGGACACATCTTAGAGCCTGCTCACCCTTGTTTCTGCATCCTCCTGTTCACAGAATATCTGAGAGTTTCGAAGAGGCAAGCTGGGCCTTTGAGGAAGAAAAGAGAAAAAAAAAAACAACATTAGATGGGATATTACCCACTGGCTGCTATTGCATTTCTCTGGAGAAATTTATGATGTGATCATTAAATCCTCAAGAGACAAACCTGAACAGTGTTTTCTTCCTTCCAGGCAAAAATCTTGGAACTCTTAAAAAGACATTGTATTTCACAGCTCAGCAATCCAACAGCATTTAAAGAACCGGAGAGTGAAGAGGAATTTTTAAATGAGCAGATTTTTTTTTTTTTAAGGACTCTAAACTTTCAGAATTCTTTCCAGGAAAAAAAAAAAAAATCTAACATCTGGTAAATAACAGCTTGTGGGCCTAAGAATACTTGTCCGCAGAGACAGTTCACAAGAGTGCAATGTTTACCTTGCCCCTTTTCTCCAAAGATCACTGTTCACTCACTAAAGCAAAAGCTCTACAGATACGGCATCTCAGACTACTTTTCTTGTACCCAATTCTGTGCTTTAGAAAGACAAACGATATTAGGAACAATAAAGAGATTGTCACTGTATTCAGATTTTCCGTCTCAGCTTTGCTATACCCAGGACTAGTACTACCATCGCAGGCCTGCACCGTTTCACAACTGCATTAAGCTCTGCTGTGCTGACACCTGTTCCACCTTGGTACAACCAATGGGGCAGTTGTGCCAACTTGGTACTACCAGCTTGGATGATTCCCCATCCAACTAACAGATATTAATGCTAATAATAGTAATTAATATCTGTTAGAGAGCCACTAACAGATATTAATGGCTTTTGTTCTCAGAAACTGTCCTTGGGGCAGGGCAGTTTTCATAGTCCTTATTTCATGGGAGAGCACTGCAGCAGAGGAATGAAGTCGCTTGCTGAAGGTCACAGAGGAAAGACGTATCTACCAGGTTATATAAAAGTATAACCACAAAACTTTCCACTTTACCCTGATAACACTGCTGAAGAAAGGAACTAAAACACAGAAGCCTGGTATAAAAATTCAGCACAGAAGTCACCCACACAATTGCGGTTTTATGTAAGGATGACAAAAAATGTCCAGATTAAATTAAATTTGTGGCCTTCAAAGCACTGTGGAGCAGAACTTTTGAATTTCCAAAATGTTCAGCTCTATTTCTACTTCAGTGTCTGGCAGGTAGAAACCACAACTTAATACAAAACAGGCTTTTCCCTTGTTGCTCTTAAATCAGCCCAGGATGGGATTACATCTTTCCCCATGTTGCTCCTCATAAGACTCAGGCATCCTGGAGAAGGAAGGAGGGTGGCCAGACCTTCCAAAACTTATGCCTGCAGCACTAAACTTCACAAAATTTGGCAGTCTTGCTGTTTGCGAGGAAAAATTTGCCTGGCAGCTATCACACGTCTTTAGAGAGCTGGGCTCCATTCCTTGCTTTTCCATTGATTTCCTGTGTGACTGCTGGCAAATCTCAATGTCCCTGTTCCTTAGAGATATTTAGGTGCATAAATCCTATTGAAATCCATCTCCACTTTGCTAAATGACAACACCAGCCTGCAGATACTGTGAGGTTCCATGTTTTTGAAGACGGTGAAGCATCAGGTGCCGTGAAAACGATGATGACAGCTTTTATCCTTAAACCTTTGATAGGGTGGGCAAATATGCATGATTTGAAGAAGGGGAAACTGGCCCTAATGAGTTTAAAGCCTGCGAGGCTGGGCTCCCGACGGCAGCTGGGTCCCGCTCTGCCTGGAGCTGGGCAGCGGGAGGGAAGAACCGAGCGGAAGGATGGGGCAACCCATCACTGCACTGCTTTCTGCAGGCTTGCAGCCTTTAGAGTCTGGCTAGCCCGTCAGTGCAGCCAGGATGTTGTATATTGTCCTATTTAAGACAGAGGATCAAAGCGCTACCCTGACACCTGACCTTGAAAATTAAAGACAGTTTAAAGATAAAGAGCAGATCTGTTTACTCAGCACATGCAGCCTGAACGGTGTATGCCTCGCCCAGGTGACAGAATGAAGCTCCCTTTTTCTCAGGAAGTGACTGTCCTGGTTCTTGAAAACACAGCCGCAACATTAATTTCAATTTTTTGGTGAACCTCCTCTCTATAAAGGGCAGCYAACCTCAGGTCAAGCTCACAGTTAAAACAAAAGAGCAGAAAAGATTGCTCTTCATCTGGACCTTGGCAATGTCAAGTATTTCAAGTGGCTCATGTAGTTTAGGTTGGAAAATGCTATTATCTCCCTAGCACGTTGCTTTTCACATAGTGCTTCAGTGACAGCACGTTAAATTTTGAGCAGCTACAGTTCAAAGCAAATAGATTTATGCGGCGGAGGGATCTGGACTCTCTGATCAGCTGAAATAACTGGTCAAACTCCCATTAACTTAGCAGTGAAGTCCTCAGGGAAATCAGTGGGAGTTTTCCCATAGGCCTATAATGCGGTAGCATAAACAAAGGGAAGGAAGGGTTTCTTAGTCAGACGCTGAAAGAAGTCTCCTCTCAGCAATTAAAATATAGAATTGTACTTGAAAGTGATTAATATTTCTACTGTCTGCTTATGGCCAAGCCACGTATCCCAAGCCCTACCAAATATGAACTTAAATACACAACACTCTCCGGAGTTACTTCTCAGTTAATAATTTATGTATTCTGGCAACAGATCAATGCAACTAGAAACTAGTTCAGTAACTTACCTTCAGGGTTGTCTATCTATAAACACTGCAGATTCCTAAGTTAAACAGAACCCAATTGTTTTCCTGTGTAATAGAGGCCAGGGCCTGATTTATATAGTTAATTTAAATGGTAATCTTAAAGAGTTGAGAAAAAAACAACCTGTATCATTAAGGGTTATGAAAGAGGGAGAAACTGTTTACTACTGGGTTCAGAAATATGTGATATAAATGAAGATAAAATGCAAGTATCAAGACAAAAGTAATAAAATGATACCAGTATGTGTTGTCTGTGCTTATATAAGAGAGCATTAGTCCTGGCTGATTTTTCCTGAGGTTACTATGCACCCACAGAGCTGTCTGCTGCTGGGATTTGTGTGCAACTGTACAACCCTAATTCTTGTCTTTTTAACACTGGGCCAAATCCGATGTCAGAAAGCAGCAGGACTTGCCTTATTGAAGCTAGTCTGGGAGTTTAACTGAAGTAAGGGTGTCCAGACTCGTCCCTCTCCTTAATCATCTCTGGAGAATAGAGGGGACAGCAGATTTTGTGGAAGGCTCACGCACCAAAAACACGGCTCGCATTTGGAAGTGCCTTGCAGTGACTAATTAACAGGCATCTGTTACAACTTGTTGAGCCTTATCTTCATTTTCATACGTTCTATTTTGGAATGAAGTTCTATTTAGGAGGCAGCTCAGGCTCTTAAACGTTGCTCAAGAGTCACATTGCAGGATTAGCCTCTCTGTCAGAGGGGAGGGGAAGCTTTGTGGTTAGCAGCACAGGGCTAGACGTCAGGAGGCCTGTCCCTGTCCTGGCTGCTGCTTGTCACATGCACCAAAGCTTGACTCGTGTAATTAAGCCTACGGAGGTGGGAAGGCTTAGTTAATGCCTATGGAGCATTCAGGAATCCTCTTATGGAAGGGGCCATGTAAATAACAATTTAATAGTTTTCAGATGTTGCTGGATTGCCCTTTTGCAAATATTTTCCTCCTGCAAGTGGAGCTTCACAGTGTCCACCTGCTACAGATACTCATTCTCAGGAGCAGAGCCTTAAAAGTCTCTGCCGCCAAACCAGGTACCATCATGACTTCACCTCAGCAAAAGTCAGGGTAATCAGGGCAGAGACCTCTAGCTCTAAAAACTGCAACTCGCTGATGCTAAAGGCCTCTAGAYGGAATAATAAAAGATACTCTCGCTCTCTTTTTGGGTCAGGATGGATGATTACAAATGCTCACCTACACCGTGTAATCTTGGCTCTTGGTGATGCTCAAGTGAATTTCGAAGTCTTCGGCTGCATGTACACAGATGCTAAGGGGAAATTCCAGATCCAGTGAACTGACTCAGCTGAACTAAGATGTTGTTGTTTATGTTTTTTCTTCATCAGTGAAAAGCTAGTGAAGGGTCTTCAGAGGCAGGTGTACAAAAGTTTGGAGATACTGCACCACATGCCCAGCTCGTCTATGCAGGAAGTTACACTACAGAAATGCAAGACGTGAACATAAACCTCATGAACAGGACTCATACACCTTCCTTACATTTTGGGAACAAGTGATACTTGTCCATATGGGGCATGAGATGGGGAGAAACTCTGGGTATCAACGTGAATCCCCTAGGCAGACCATGTACCTGAGCCTCTGCTGAGGGACCCTATAGATCCACACAACATCTCTGCCTACGTAGGCACTTTAGGTGAGAACCATCTGCACAAATGCATATATCTACATCTGAGATCCTCTGTTCAGTCAGTTGAGAGGAATAGGCACTTTAGGGTGAAGCTTCTGTGTCATATTTTAGGCATCTATTGTAGGAGGAGATGAACTACACTCCAGACCTCAGTGGGTGCATCTCTAATGACTAGTGAGTGGGGGTGACTCCCTTGAATGACATTGTCTTGACACAGATATCTAAAGTAAGCATTAGGATTATCCCTCCTTTTCTCTGGAATAGTAGTCACTTCCTTATGGTTTAATTTAAAATGTTTCCAAGGAGAAATCATCTTAAAAGGAAAAAAAGACTCTCCTATTTCAGAGACACTAAAATAAGTGGGAGTGTGAACATATGTGTGTGTCCACATGGGGAATTACTCTGGAGTCTCTGCCGTTCTTTAAATATACAGTGAACATGATGCCAGTTTAGCATTTGCTTCTACACAAGCTCTTTGGTGTGAGTAGGCTACAYGCTTCTGGTTTACCAGTTTTAATAGAGATGATTCGAACTGAGATAGCTGATGAACTCCAAGCTTCTGTAATCAGTAATGCAAAGCGATCCTATTCATTTATCATATGGCTGTTGGCCTGGCTCAGTAGTGAAGGCAAGCTGCTCTCACTTGACACCCGCTAAACCATAATCTGTTTTACAAAACAGCATTAAATTCATTAAAAAAAAAAAATCCTGTTCATTTATTGACAGGATCCCTCAGCCTCCCTGTTGGTATAAAAGGGCTGAATGAGAAGATAGTCCACCAGTATCTAAACCCTCTTGTCCTACTTCATTCCAAGAGGTGGAGGCCCAGATCGGGCCCTTAGCTACACTGATGTCAGTCTAGAAGGACTCCAGATGCAGTAGTATGGATGAAAATCAGGCATGGCTGAGAATAAAATTTGGGCCTTGCATGTCTCATGATACATCTTGTTAGCATGAATGAAGTGTGCGGATTAAAGGAACCATAAACCTTCAGATTATGAGGATGAAGTACCAAAATTCAACTGCTCTGCTGGCTTTCCCAGAGTAGTTGTGGACTGCTCTTTGCGGAGGTGAAAGGCCAGTGTTATAAACTCACATGCAACACCTCCCACCGCCCCACTTCTTTCCAGTGGAGGTCAGCTCATGTGCCTAACCTTTAGAGACCCGTCCCACCGGCGACACCCAGAACCCTGTTAGGAAGGAAGCTCTCACAAAGGTGCTTGTGCCTCTGATGGAAAACCCAAAGAGCTACCATGCTTTATCTTCCTTGCACCTAATTGCACTTGGCTTCTTTAATATGCAATGGCCTGGTTTCAAAAGGGCGGCAAGCAGTGGTGCCTCCAGAGTGACCTGTTGCTAAGGGACTTTTATGGGACAGGGAGAGTCAGGATCTGGATCCCCCCCAGGCTGTGGAGGACATCAGACACAGGCACCCCACCTTCTGGGACTTCCCATGTTATACCAGGAGAAGCTTTAAGAGAAAAGAGTGTTTAAGAGAACACCTGTTTGGTGCCCCGTTTTGCAGGCAGCCTGATCCCATCTGTGTGGGTGCACTAGCACTTACTAGATAGGATCCCTCTGGGGAGTTAGTCAGAGGAATGGCTCATTTCTGGATGCTGACAGAACTTGGTGTGACCGAGGCATGACCTAGGCACCGTGCCATTTAGAGCTGAGCGTGTCCAGGAGCAATTCTGGGCCCCTGAAGATCTTGCAAGTCTTAAAACTGAGGTGCTTGCAGCACTTTCAGAGTTAGGTACCTGCCAAAAGGAATTTTCAGGGTCTCTATTTTGAACTTAAATGTAATTTTTTTTTATATGGCCCTTAATCTCTTCGATGTTTAGTTCCCAGTAGTAAAACGGGGACAATAATATTCAGCCCTTTGCCTTCATTTAGATTGTTTTTCAAGCAGGATCCACCTCTGCTCTTCATTGGACTCGACAATAATACATGTAAGGTTATAGTACCCAGAATAGGCCTGCAAATTATCCATCAGGAACACTGCAGACTGAAAGACTTCTTTTAACTAGTTATTGTTTCTATTCCATGGATTTTCTAAATGATATGACTTTACAAAGCTTCAGAGAAATACCATGACTCAGTTCTTTCCTGTCCTGCCCATATTAGGAGTAATTTGAGTCATTCTTCTCCTGAATCCAATTCCCTTGCAACTCCCCGGCTGAGTGACCCTGCACAGATTCTACTAGTTCTAAGGAAAACACAGTTGAATGACGATATTTTGCAGAGACTCCATTTTCCCCATTCAAGAAACAGGACAGTGGCATTTGTCACTCTTTGGAAAGAGTTTAGAAACCGATAGAAAAACAAATCTGTTCTGAAGACAGTGAATTTTAGTCCTTCCAACTGGGGTTTTCTCTGAAGATCTGAACAAGCAGTAAAGATTGGAGGAAGTGGGTTAATCAAATTGTGAGCATGGACATTGACGTTGCTGTGTGACGTTGCATTGAACGAGCAGTGTGTCTGTCCTAATTAAAGAAAACTTTTCCAGGGGGTAGAAATGCACTTGAGTCCATGTATGTTTGTGCTGGTCACTTACTGAACACGGGAAGTTGTGGCTTTGCTTTTTCCTTCAGTAAGGATAAAAATACACACACTGCACATTTGGTGTTTCATTTATCTGTCAGCGAGGAGGGTAATTCTTCAGCAGGCAGCTATCTCTCCCTTTTCCTCTTTTTCCTCCCTTTTTTTTTTGTTTGAAAGGAGCATTTGATACTGATTGAAGGTGCCAGAATGACACCTCTTTTTCAGAAACCTTTCATTTAGCCACAGGACAAGAGGATGCCGTGGGTAGCTGCAGGGTGAGTTTCTTCCTGCACACATAGCTCTAGCTTTGACATGGTCTCCAGCCAATTTAGCATCCTCTTGAACCAGAGTGAGCATCTCGGGTTCGTGATCCAGCAAGGCTTCCTGGAATCAGTCAGACTTGTGAAAAGAGGAGTGTCTGAACTCCGACCCCCAACTGTCTGAACAAACAGATCTCTGCTCACAGGGACATCCCAACCATGACACACAGCGAGCATCGGTCCAGATGGTGGAGCAGAAGGGATCTGACACCATCCTCTCCATCACAGAGAAACCCTTCCAGGAGGCCACTCGCTTGTAGSGTATCCAGAGGATAAGCAGGAGGAAAGGCCATCCATGAATTTTACACAAAAGAGACCCCATCCCAAATCTGAGTGTGTTTTCTTCTCTTTTGGCCTCTTCTGACTTTGGCATGCCTGAAGTTTAGGACAGCATTGGCGTTTGTAGTCACAGCGGTGACACCAGGCCTAAAGGACACGGTGGTGAGGTCAGCCTCTGTGCTTGGCTAGATCCTTTCTGTCCGAGGGGACATCCGCTAAAACCAGTTGTGGTAGTGGCTTGTGAGGGATGGAGGACTGGATTCAGACTGAAATGCAGGCAGTTAAAAGCACCCAGGTGCTGCAAATGGTAATTTGCCCCCTGTAGTGCTGGCATTTCAAGGCCCAGATCAGAACTCATTGCTCCAGGCTCTCTGCTAATGGCCCTCAATACTGACTTTGTCAAARGACACGTATTTATTCTGTCCCTCATTTTTATCCAACATGTCGAAGGCGGAAGGAGTGCAGAGACTGATGTCTGAGCAGACTCTCATCCCTCCGCTTCCCTCATCTGAACAAATGTGGTCAGCGTGAAACGAAGCCCACAGCAGTAGCACGTTCCCCTGTGAGCAGACGGAAAGTTTCAAAGGCACAAAGGGTATTTAGGCACTGACTTCAAAGTCAGTAAGTTGGATGCTGAAAAAAAAATCTCCCCCGTAGCCTTTATGTCATGCCACTTAATAAGTAATTAAAAGCTCAAAAATCATGAGTCTGCTGCTTTCATTACTTCCTAAAGCACACTCGATACATCATCGCTCTGTGAAATACTTCACATGTACCGCATCCTACTTTAAATATGCCAAACAGTGAAGTGCTTAGCATTACAAAGGCAAAGACATCAAGGAAGCTTTGATAAAATCTGCTGAGCAGACAAACATCTCTTTGGTTGGCACTATCCAGGCTAGGTTTTTATTCCACAATGATTAAAAACATTTCAAGCAAAGGCAGCTAGGCTTGTATTTTAGGCACAAGACCTGGCTGCCATTAGGTGACATAGAGTGAAACCTTTTATTATGGTGATGCTGGCTGAAGGGGATTAACGCTTCCACATTGGCAGGATGCTGCTGGTATAGGGCAGACTTTTTTCGTCATTGAATCTTTTCTGTGGAAGGGAATTAAAAAAAGGGATTGCTGGCTTTGCTTTCTTGGTGGTGGAGGTGGTGGGAGGGGAGACCAGCAAAGCAATGCTCCATTTCCCAGTTCTAGCAATGATGTGATGTATCTGAGATATTCTTCCAGGGTAGGGCATGGCTCTTCCGAGACAGGGAGCTGACATCTGTACTGCCTGCAAAATAGGCAGGGCTTTATTCTTCTGTCTCAGACTCTGCTTGTGGTAGAGCACGTCTGGCTGTAAGCTCTGGATAGTACTCAACACGGTGAAGCCCCAGCAGTGACAGGGTGTGTTACTGTGATATAAATAGACATTTAAGATGAGCTAAATTTACTCAGTGAATCATTTATTTGCTAAAAATGTAGTTTCAGGGTGGCCACAGTTATTTGCCAAATATGATGAGTATTCTCAAATGCCTTTGGATTAAATGATGAAAAAAGTTGGAAATGTTGAAGCACTTCATTTTAGCATTTTCAGAAACAAACAGATCTCAAACTCTATTATTCTCACAATCCTCAGGAATCACTCACAAAAGGAGGAGAAGGTGGTAATTTTCTCCATCTGGCTACCCCCACAACCCAGTGTTTCAGTGCCTCATTGGGAATCCCATCTCCTAGGAGGGTGCTCCCTGCTGGGATAATTATGGGCTACTGTGACCTGTGTGTCTCTTATTTTCCCCAGTTGAAATTATTCTACTTTGCAAGAATAATTAAATACCCACTGGACGAGAGCAAGGGTGACAATAACTTTGTGGTGAGAGCACTCCCCAGGGACATGGGAAGTCTCCCAACAGCTGCATCAATGAGCAGTATTCATACAAAGTGGAGCAGCACCAGGAGGAGAAGCTGACTGAGGCTATGGATTAGCCTGCAGGCTGGTGGCTGGAGACATGCAAGACAATGACAGCATAAGGGCTCGGACCTGGGTCTCCCAAAGAACAGGTCAGTGCCTGGCTACCGGGGGGCTGGAGCCACGTGAGCCCTATTCATGAAGGTCATAAAGAAGTGACAATTATACTCTTTTGTTTCACCACAGAGTAAGAACATTTTTTCRGTCTCAGAAAGTCAATGGGCAAAAATCCTTCCCTCCCTGGAGGTCCCTAGTTCAGTTGCTATTGCAGCCCAGTGGGCCAACCGGTGTACTTCTACTCCTGAGGGTGGCTGTTTTAAAGAAGCAATGATATCTTTGTATACCCTTGGTTAAGGGTACACAACCAAAACTCAGTGTCACCAATGGATTTAATGGGTCTTTTCATTCTCTAAAGCAGCTGTGGGGAAGCTCAGCATAYGTAAGCAAGTCTGCTGAGAAGCCAGGACTTCATTTCTGTCAGACCAAATGTAAGGGAAGAATTCAGGCCTCATCTTCTGCATTTACAGTAAAAAAATATAAACCAAGAAATCCAGAGTGTATTATTGTTTTTTGGAGTGTTGCATAGGAGTATATTCAGAGTAAATTTCAGTCTCCCTAAGAGAATTAGAAACACAAGTAGTTTTTGAAGAAAGCTGAGAGGCTCAGGCGATTGCTTGCCTCCAGGAGATAGGGATGTGAGTAAACTATCAAGTAACACTGAACATGCATATTTTCTATCACCTGAAAAGTTGAGGTTTCTGTAGAGTAAGCCACTGCATACTTGTGGGATTAAGCAAGTTAAGGAAAAACTACTCTGCCAGATAGACTAAATATATGTATGTATGTATGTATGTATGTATTTAACATGATGAAGGTCTTGCTCCTCTGCTTTGACTGATATACAGTAGACTCCATTTCAAGGGAGAGAAGGGAGATAAAAATAGAGAGCAAGCTGAAATCCATGTTATCTCCTCACAGAATAAATAGTAAGAGAGCTAAAGAAAAGAATATGTGAAAGCTTGTATGCTTAAGGACTGTTGCTTATGAACAATCAGTTTGAACTGAATGCAAACAAGCTCTTTCAGAGTGGGTGTGCATCGGCAGAAATATTTAACAGGCCTCTCGAAAGTCATACAGAAGCGGTAGGGGAAATCCTGAATGCAATACTCCCATTCACTTGAATTCAGTGGAGAAGGAGGCATCTCAGCCATCAAGAAGGCTCCATCTCCTGTCCTGTCCTCTGCATGATTATGGAGGTCTAGTGGTCCTTCCAGACCCCAGGCTTTTACCACCCTCCTTAGGGTAATGGACATGTTAGCAAGGTCGTTTGGTCTTTTTATACGTAAATCAGATACTCCCAAAGCAAGGAGAAATGTGATTGAAGCTCAGTCTGTCTGGGAGGGTGTTTTGATCCAGTTAGGCAGGGTGTAATCTTCTGCATACAGCTGTGAAGGAAAGGAGAGGAATAGTGATACGCCTGGAGCTACCTGCTCAGGGAAATCCGGCACCTAGTGCTGACAGCTCTTCAGAAAGCAGTTTGAATCTGCAGGGAACTTTGTTTTGCCTTCTGTGGGGAAAGGATATGTTTTTTAAGTGTTCACCGTGTAATTGTGACYGAATACCACAAGGACATTCACTTGAAAACACATTTCATCATCATAAATATGATGTAACACAATGCTTCCTAACCAAACCGTCCACAGGCTTGTGTGTTATGAAGAAAAATTATTCCAGAATGGTTACTTTACCTTAAATTCCTGCCCCATCTTAATCCAGATTAATTTTCACATACAGACAAGCCCTAAGGGCTTGACACAGTGAACACTGCAGTAAATGAGAACTTTCCTGTTGAATCTGGATGAAGCCCTGGCTGCTTCTGGCTGCCTCTACATTAGCATTTTGGTTTAAAGCAGTAATACGCATTCAGTGCCCCGGCCTGTCCTCCCTTATCCTGTATTGGTCCAGTTTGCAGAATGGTTCTGGGGCATGCAAATTTAATTCTTTTTCAGAAGAAATTAAACYGGAAGCTCTGCTCCAGCCCCTCATAGGGATGTGAGTGTATAAACTAGCAACTAGTCCTTCAGACAGCCTCAAAGAGCATGCAGGGTGGGGATTTTCAGTGTAGGGGACTGGAATAAATCTAACCTGGAGTAACCACTGTGAACTGCATGTAGCATAGATGTAGAGCCCTCAGCACCAGCTTGTTTGGTCTCTTTATATTCTCCTATTGCTCTCTTGCTAATCTAGACATAGCAATTACTTGATAATGCAGATATAGCCTATATGATCCATATCACTGTTGTATCTGATTCCTTACAGTTGCACATACAAGGCAACATAACAACATCTGCCTTGCAAATGGAGATATGAGGCAGTCAAAGGACATGGGAAAGTTTTGATCAAGTTACAGTCTCCTGGTTGTTACTCTGAGGATGACATTTCTTCCCAAATTGGCTCCAAACACCCACAGAGTGCCCTGAAGAAAAGGGTGATACCGCAGTGTAGGGTTGGTGCAGAACAGAGATTCAGTGCTTGGCTCTGCTTTCACTGCGCTGTRACTGCTGAGGTGTGGGACCCCATGGTGCCCAAATGCCCAGATGAGCATCCACGAGCTGCAAGCACATCCATAGCTCTCTGGAGTCTGWAAAGAAAAACTGGAGGAGACAAAAGCAACTTTCAAAACTTGTCCTCAACCTGAACAACAAGGAGCTTCTGGGTGATGAAGCACTGTCCCTTGCTCCGACACAGACTTTCCTTAGGGCCTCGGTCAAGACACTCCATCTCCCCGTGTCTCATTCCCCATCAGTCCACAGGGCTGGGATACTTCCTTACCCTGACTCGTCCGCTCAGGCAGTGCCAGGGAATGTTCCTGGGACTGGGACGCAGTTGTCTATGCAGTGACGCTGCCAGCACGGCCTCTAGCACGCTTCTGCCCTGTACCAGCTAGCAGCGTCCCAAACAGCTCCCCAGCACAGTTCACAGATTAGCACAGGCCGGGGGCCATTCCCGGCAGCAAGTTTGCATGTGGCTGCGGTGTTTCCGAGCCTACAGGAGTTTAACGGACACAGGACATTCTGTGTTTGAGGTCTCAGAGCCAGAGAATGGTCCTGGGCACTTTTAATTTGCTAGCCTAGATGTAGCATTATTCAGGAGCCTTTGGGACCCAGGGTTTGTGGTGTTTTGCTTGTACCAGACCAAACAGAATGAGGTTCAGCCTTAACCGGCCACTACCCTAATGTAATAAAAAGAGGCATATTTTTCTTAACTTATCCTAAGTACTTTGCCTATCCCCACTATAAATACCGTCTTGGTTTTTGCCTGTCTCTGCATTGCTTTCAGCCTTTTCTTCTTCCCATCCTGAGGAGCAGTAAAAATAGGTAATCTTTAATGAAAGGTCAGTTATTTTGGCTGAGAGCCAAGCTTGGATCCCAGGGGGACGGAGCCAATGGCTTTCTAGTACACTGGTGCAGTTGGACCAGTGCCTCCATTGTAGCCAGAGCAGCTCCCCAGTGGAAGCCTGCCTGTTCCAGGAACATTTGCTCATGTATATGCCATCCTGCAGGCAYAGGCGAAAGAAAGTACAAAGAAACGTACTGTACGATCTCGGACTGATTACTACATTTATCATTTTCAATAAACTCCGGGAACAGCCAGCCCGTGTACCCTGCGTACTCTTACAACTCGGTTCTCTGTGAAATTGGAAACGGGACAAAGTCAATTACGTTATTTTCCAACAACAAACCTCTGTGGGATAGTAACTCAGATACTGACTGCAGTTCAGAGAACAGCCGGAGTCCCACTTGAAATTTTCTTAACGGTGGCAACACGGTCACAGGAATGCTTTATGCCACTGTAGTGAACACCAGAAGGATTTTTATTCTTAAAAGACCTGTCCAAATGAAAGCAAATCAGTACAGTGCCTCTGCAGCAGCCCAGGGAAAATAAGGAGYTCATCTCTGCAGGCTCTTTGGAAAAGATAGATACCTGCTTTTCGTTGGGTTTRGATAGTGCCTCTTCTAAAGGGGCATGATTAAAGGGAGGAAAAAATGGTTCAGGACTGGCGCCATGCCAGATCTGTGCATGTGTGTTTGTGTGTGGCAGAGGTGGATCAGATAAGCAGAAGTTTAAGATCATAAATACCTCCTTGTCACTGCAACACAAACAGCAACCCATCCCCCTAAGAGGCAAAGTGGACGTGTAGCTAAAAGCTTGGAGAAAATTGCTCAGATTTTGGAACTGGAGCTTTGAAGCCTCTAAGAAATGAACGGTGCTTAGAAGTTTCCCAGCCATGTCTGTTAATTACTAAAGATATTTATTTTTAACCRAAGGCTGGCTCCTTCCATTGTAATRCTTAGCAGGGGTCTCACATGGTGCAACCAGCTGAAAATCAGAGCTACCTGAAGGAAGCTTTGCTCTGTGAATAAGCTAGCCCAGCAGGGCTGTCCCCATTTCACCCCTCATGCCATGAGGCTGGTGGGTCCAAGCTGGTAAAAAATCTGAGCAACTTTGTTGAAATCGCAAAAGTCTAAGGGTTCGTGGGTTTGGAGTTAGAGCTGCAGGGGGAAGGGACTGGATTAGTGTGGGTGAGCTCCTGGATCAGTGTGGGGACAGTCAGGACAATCCTGCCACCTCCTGCATGGTCCCMCCCACTGCCCCATGAGTAGTTAAGGAAACACGTAGCACTGCCTGAGGGACATACAAGCCATGATGCTGGGCACCAACCGGTAACGTCAGGACACCAGACTATCCTGTCTCGCACTGAGTGTGAGCTTTGAAGATGACAGTCATCAGCAAAGGCCCATCTCATGCAGAACAGCAGCACAAACCTCTCCTCTCTCCATCTTCTTGTCACACTTTGCTGGCCCGCTGCCCAGCTCTGTCTTGGGTGGAGGTGTCAAAGGGCCACCTGCAAGACCCACTCCCCAACCTCAGTACTGCAACCCCTCCTTCTTGCAGGGAAACAGCTTATGCAATGGAGATGAGGGAGCACAAGAGTTTTGCCATCCGGAGTAGGTTGCAGATGCAATTGAGTCCACAGAGAGGGAAAGGAAGCCCTGCACAAACCAAACCTCCAGCAAACACCTTCCACAGTGAAGGAAACAATGACACCCTGGCCAAGAACACTTATTTTAAATTAGTGTTATTTCTCCCATACGTGCATTTCCCATACACAATTTGCTTTTATGCCCCTTTTCATCCTGAAAACTGCTTCTCCTTCCCCAGTAACACAGATTAAATAACTGCCAGTCTTGCTGTTGCAAATAGGGTGGTGTAACGTTTAAAAGCCCGTTTCCTTTTTTGACTTGGCTTGCTGGAGAACACAGCAAAGTGAAGAAATTTGTCCTTCTATGCTGTTTSTGGTCAGGGAGGGGTAGAGGGAGCACACAGTTGGACAGATTGGCTAATGTTGTCTTGGACATATGCTGAAGGTTGTTTGTCCCCCATTGACCCAACTGTAAATAGGAACGGGGCCATCCTGAGCCAGGACATCAGGGGAAACTTTGTCCGTGGTCCAGAAGTTCTCCATGACATGTCCCCTCTCTCCTCCTGGATCTCCCATCCTCATGGAATCTGAGGACTTTGGCCATTTGGCCAATATTTCTAGACATCCTGAAATCCCAGGCAAGTGGCCATGGGGCATGGTAACCCTGCAGCCCATGCACACATACTTTTGGGCAGAAAATCCCAGTTCTTATTTGTATGCTGCTGCCGTGCCATAAGCACACAAGCCCAATGGGCCCACTTGGCTCATGCAGACCATGAGTGACACACCATCTGTCCGAACACACCCGCTGCCCCAAATAAAAACCCTACAATATACAAAGAAGCCATGTAAAACAAATAAATAAATAGCTCAAGCAGCACTAAAGACCTGGGGAAAGCTACCGTTCCTTTCTGATTGTATCTGGAAGGCACGTAGAAAATGTGGCAAAGAGCCGCACTATTAAAAATGGGGGGGCGGGGAGGGGGAGGCATAATTTTTCTTCCTTTCTAGGTCTTGAAAGAAAAGCGATAATCAGTGGAGATTAGCCCTGTCGTGTATATATTGTTCTAGAAAAAAAGAAAAGAAAAGGCTGAGGTGGCACTGCAGTGCTCCTGCCTTGCAGCATGGGCAATCAGATACCCAGGCAGTTTCCGTGATTCAGCACTCATAAAACCCACCTCTGACTCATCAGCTCACAGACCTCAGCAGTTCGGACCTTGCCTTTTCCACGTAGACATGGGCTCTCTGCTCCCATTGTCCCTCCTCAAACATCTCTATTAATTTGCAAGAAGTCTACAATACTGCTTCCACTGACCATCTTAAGGGAGATCCACATGTGGACCTGTCACACCAACTCTTCCTTCTTCAAGGTGTTTTAATAAAAAGCATCAGGAGTTGCGGTTTCTGTCCATCATTCAGAGATTGATCTGAAATAGTTTGGTTCAATTTATCTTATATTGTCTGCCTGAATACATGAGGTGTTGCATGTTCCATGAATCAAGATACTTAATTTAGAAGGATCATTTGGGAATTTTTTTTTCAATTATATTAGTCAGTCTTAGGAACTGGGAGCCACTGTCCCTGCCTAAACTGGTTGCGAGAGCAAGAATTGCAAGCTAACTCCCCAGAACGCAATCGATTCCCCAAATCAGGTAAATGGGTAAAGCAAAACAGTACTTGGGAAGAAGAAAGCACGTTCTCCTAGGCACATTAGTCCCCGACTAGTTAAGCAGGTTATAATAGGCTTTAATTGTTACTCCCACAAGCTGCAACTTTATTTACTGCAGTTGCTCAGCTCTCACAAAGGACTGAATCTTCCCCTTGCATTCAGAAACCAGAGAGAGCTCTCATCCTTGTCCGTGATGAGTATCCTTCAGGAGAAACACATCTCCATGGTAAGGCAGGACCAATAAAGCCGTCAATAAAGAATTGCTGTGACAAGAGGAAACTAGAACCAAGTTTCCAGCCACTGTACTCTCCAGGGAGACTGTATCTTCTCAACCAGACATGCTGCATGAGAGATTGGGCCAGAGGTGAAACAGCACAGCAAATCTATCGAGGGAATGCTAATTGTTCTCCGCGCTGGCTTGGCATTGCCTGTCTGCAGGGATCAAGTCCCTCACAAAAGTCATTATCACTATTGTCCCATTCTTCTCAKCGGGAAACTGTGGTACTTTGATCTGTTTTTCCCTTTAGAAACTCCTCAGCAGGTATTTTCAATCATGCTTGAGGAACACCTGCACAGGGAGGTATCTCAGTGCTGCCTGTCTATGGTAAGAAAAGCGTTTTTGCTGGTTCAACAGCAGTTCCTTCCCAAAAGTTTGCAGTAGGCCATAAGGCCTCTGCTACTATATGCTTTGCAGCAGTGGTGCTCTCTTTCCTGGCCCAAGTTCTTTGAGCATGTCGCCCTGCTTTTGTGTTTCACTTCATAACTCCTCTGAAGCCAGGCATCCTAAGTTTACCGGTTTCACCTGCTTCATCTTGCTCCCCAGCACCAGACCAGTTTTCTCATAATACAAATCAGATGCTCATTTATCAAGGCTTAAGGTAATAGATTCAGAATTTGAGTTGCAGGATCTGCAAAAACAGGCTTACTAGTGAAATTCACTGTGACTCCATGCATTAGAGCAAGATACTTTCCTAGCCAGTCCTGTATATTTGCCAAAGTCTTTGTGATGTTGATCAGTACAGGAGGCAGAGACCCAGTTTCCATGAAGTGACAGCGCTGTCAGGATCACTCTCCTCCCTGTCCCCACCGAATATATGCAGCTTCCTATTTTTACCTGACACTAATGCAGATTTGATGGTCTTTGCTTTGGAAATCTCCAGAGTTTCACTCTCTTCAAGCTCTGATGGCCCAACACACCTTAGAAACCTTCAAAGCTTAACTTGCCCCATGCAGTACACATCAGACTATTTGTTTTACATGGATCTCACCAAGCTTACAGCCTCAGGTGCATTCTCATCTTCTGATAGGGCTTGCACAACCTTTCTGGCTACCTTATCAGCACACAGAGCAGGCCCAGGAACAAGGTGCTTTGCTCAGACCTGACCTCTTTCCTTCCACTTTTCAGCCAGGGGGGACAGGYGTCCTGGGTCACCATCTGCAACCAGAGCAGGACCAAAGCTTTACGTCCTTGGCTGCCAAATGGCATCAGCAGAACAAAACCTTTCCTCCACCATGCTGAGCTGAAAATGGTTTGGCTTGGGAAGAAAGAACGTCCCTTACCAAACATGGGTAAATCAGAGCATGCACGCAGAGAGGATGAATTTTTAAATGGGATCGTAATCCTGCCTCCAGGCATAAACCAGCCTCACTGGCAAAGGGGAGAGCCAGCTTCCTGCATTGGCAGATTTACTCTGCTGGGAGATTTTGTGCACCAACCTCTGAAGCATCTAGATCCTGGAGCATTTCCTGCTAAGCCCAGAGTCCTAAATTGGCAAGACCACCTATGTGGCAATCCACGTGTCACCCAGAGGTGCTGCTGCCACCTCTCCCAGCCTTCCTTGGAGACCCTGCGTTCCAGCGCTGGTCTGGCACCATGCTGCTTGCCCAAGGTGTGCTGGTTTTGCTCATGACCCAAAACTTTGCGACTGCGGATGTTTTAATATTCATACAATGCCCCCCCACATCCACACCCCCTTCTCCCATGTTGAGATGAGTTTCCACTTGCCCCACCATGTTCTGGGAAGCATAGACAGAATGGAATTAAATATTTCAAACTAGCTCGGCGGAGGTGAAAAATGTTGCCTAAAGACAGAAGGAAAAGATTGTCAAGTGAGATTTAGAGATGCCCTGGGCAGATGAGGGATGATTGCATCCGATTCTGATGATACGACTGATTCTAGTACTGCTTGAGAAGGGCTCTCTCTCTCCTGGAGCTTGTTTTTGGCCCATTTCAGTCTATCCACAGAACTATTCAGACAGAAAAATATCCTCTCTAGCTTTAGACTCTAGAGTCTGTAATAGCTCCTGCCACTAACTATGAGATGAGGCAACGCACACTTTAAATGACTCCCAATTTTCTAAACCCAGACAGCTAGTTCGTGACTCTCTTACCTCTTTCGGGCTTCTTTTCTATGACTCAATCCTATATGGAGGGTTAGAAATGAATGTCAAGCTAAAACTAACAAAGTGGGTGCCAAGCTTTCTTTTTTCAGGATACCGTTTTTCCCAGAGTCTCACAGAAGTAATTAAAAGGTGTCAGCATTTGGAAGGAATACCCTTGACAGTAATCTGATATAACTCAGACCGAACAATATGTCTGTTTGTTCTCTGGACCCTAATACAACAATACATTACAACACTGTGATATATTCACTAAAGATCATACTCAGGAAAGAATCCCCTGAGCTAAGTGAGATAGAACAAAATCGCCGCATAATCRTTAACAGGTCTGACTAAACTTAGACAAATTCAGAATAAGTCTGCTCTCTGCGTATAAGTGTTAGACTGGGATTCAGAAGACCCCTGCTCAGCCCCAAGATCAAAAACTCATTGCTTCTTGTGACTTTAAACCAGCAATGCCTTGCCTGTCTGAAAAGCAAGGGACTTCCTTCCATGCTGCAGCTGCTTTAGTACAGGATTGGCCTCTTCTTATTTCTTGACACAGCACCTCAGATTGTGAAACCCTATAACTCTTTAGATCCCTTTAGAAATTACTTTGAAACCAAAAAAATATGTTGATTCCTTCCTATTATTAAGTTGAGCTGGAGAAATGATGATCTTATTTTACTTTCTTAGGTGGGACACAAATGAGAGATCTTTTTCTACAGCTTCAGGCACCCTATGAGCAATGTCTCCAAAACTTTAGAAGAAGCAAGCTACAAAATAGAATCACATTTAATATCTTCTCTTCTAGACTGGCCTTCACTCACCTGGAATGTGATTCTGTGAAAATTAATCTGAACTTGCAGAGTTTCATTGGGACACTGGAGCTTGAATGTCTAAATTAAAGCTGAAGTTGGGATGAGCTTCTGATAACCAGGAGGAAAAAAAAAATATATATATATATATATATATATAACTGTGCAAGACAAAGATTAAGGCAGTTTATACATCCCTTGTTCTTTTGAAGATCTTATTAAAAAATATGGAGGCTAAGATTCATGTTCCTTACAGGTTACCAGAAATGCCCAAAGTGCTGAATCTTTTCTCTAGATTTACACCTGAACAGCATCAGTGGTGATGATGGATTTGGCCCATTATGTTTCATGACAGGCTGGATCCTTGGGTTTGTCATCTGAGCTCAGCCTCAATTAAAGCTTCAGTAAAGGTCTGGGTGTTTGACCTGGGATTACTGGCTTAGCCCTGTTGCGGGGTCAGTGCTAAATTCCACAGCACGAACCTGGACAACCAGCCAAACCCGAGCTATAGCCACCTTCAGAGATAGTCAGATTTGGTGTTTTAACTTAAAATTAGATATGTGTTTAACAACAAAATGCAGGAGAGACTGAGAGATCTAATCAGATATTCCAATTCAGTCCTAACTTTCGCAGAGATACTGCACTCCTGTCTTTTTACTTGGTTGTTTTCATTGGAGCAAAGCACATCTCAGCACCAAGCAGCAGTGAAAGCTGGGTCTCAGGAATGCATTTCTGCCGTGGAGCAGAAGTTGCTAGGAAACCAAACAAGCAACAAGTTTATCTTCAAAGCTTGGGACCTTGGAAACTGGAATTATCTGGGAGGAATATCCTTCAGTGGGAACCGTAGCATCTCGTCATTCCTGGCAGAAAGCATTTTAGGTTCTGATGAGGCACTGATGTGTGCCCAGGGACTCCAAAGCTACCAGATTTCCAATAACATCTCAGCGGAAAAAATGCTAAACGTAATTACTTTTCAAATATGTGAAAAAAAAAAGAATCAAGCTAAAAAGATTTATGATCCAGAGAAGTTTTTAAGAAACAGAGAAGCACAGTAAGGCATGCAGCCACACCAGTTATTGGTTAGATGAGAAGCATAAGGCTGTGTCCCACCAGGGAACTGAAAGCAGATCATTCTCTCTGAGCAGATACATAGCTCTCAGCTTTCAATTCAAAAGGCAATTGAAGTGATCACCAAACTGCTGAGGCACCAAAAATTTAATTAGAATAACACAAGTACAATAAAAAGCCAGTATCATTGATAGGTGACAGCCCATTTTATAGTCCTTAACCTCTGCCAGGCCGGTGGCAATTTCAAGCAAGTTCATCCTCATGCTGTGAGATGTCCCCATCTCTTGGTGGCTCTAGCACTAGGAGTGTCTGTGAGCAGGCAGAGGTGCCTTAGCTCCCAGAGCCAAGAAGGTTACCTTGCTGCTGGCCAGCTCAGCCCCACGAGAGCCAAGGCCAGTCGAACAAAACTTCTCAGCTCTACAGCCTGGTGCTCAAAGGACATCTTTAGAGGGCTGGTATTTCTGGGGTTTTCCTCTGTAACTCCGCTAACATTTCTATAAGAACCCTGGCTTGAAGCTTGTGTAAATTGGAAAGATTCTCTCATGTGAATAATGTTCACTGTCTCATCAAACCTTATGGGTTTGTACCAATGTGAATATGCTGGTGACTAAAACCTCAATGGACACCAGCAACTACTATCAGAATCTGTATTTAACCAAAGCTGAAGGCACCCAGCTAATTACAATACTTGAAAATATTAAAATTAATTCCTTTGGAGGCTGTGACAATGTTGTAGAATGGATATTATGGCTCCAGGCGCAAGGAATGATGTGTGCAGGGCTAGAGAGGCAGCAAAGTCTAGTACAGAGAATATAGGTCTTCAAATTAAGAGATTGACACACACAATTTCGGCGACAATGTCAACTGAAGGATTTACAAACCTCATTCCTGACTGATTTCCTCAGATGTACATGCCAAACTATCTTTAAAGATCCAAGGCTTGGTCACTGAAAATCAGCAATGCCATAATACACAGGTGGATGTTTATATGTATAGCTGCCGTATATTGGAAAGAAACAGCATTGCTAATACGTGTCATATGCCCTATTCTGGCAGCCACCAACGGTAATTCTTTAGCTTGAGTGTCAGATGCTTTTTAGGATGGGTGGTTCTGTGCTCTCTTCCTTCAGGCGATGTCAGGCTGTGAGTGGTCATGTTGTGCTATATAATGGCAGACTAGATGTTCCCGGATGGCCATGGGTTTATACGAAATTTTAAATAAAAAGGAGGAGACAGAAAACATCTGTGTACTGAATGGCTGTTCTAGTGCTTCTCCATAGAGTCAGTTGTTCAGGGTACATCTGAGCATCATTGGCTCTTGGACAGTCTCTCCAGTTTTGCTTGGGCTGATAAAGTCCAGGATGTGCATGCTATGATTTGCACCACTGAAGTTCAGTTCTGGGCCGAGAAAGGGATAAACTCTTGTCTGGTGCAAAAGTGCAACTGTATTGTTATACCTGAGGAATTAGCAATGGTGCAGGTCCCCAGAAATGGCTACTGGTGTGTGCAGGCACTCCATAGCTCCCAGACAAGCAACCTTGCTTTACCCTTTTCCACAAGCAGAAGCGCTTGCAAACACGAGCAATTAAGAGATAACGTCAGTGAGATAGAGCGTAATTGTGGGATAATGGTCCCTTGTCTCCATTTAACTACTATCACAAAGCAGGGCCATTTATTTACCAAGTGCAAGAYACAGTTCTGACCCTATGATAACATGATTTTGCAGTTACCTCCATGATGTGGTGGCTCAGTGGCTGATGTGTTTGTATGTATTTCATTTTGGCTGATGGCTGCTGGAGCAGTTGTTCATTACTGAGCAGTTTGCATGCCTCTTGGCTTAGAGCACGCAGAAATGCCCAAAGTGCTGAAATACGATTCAGTCCCTGGCTCTGTCACAGGCCTCTTATTTCACCTTGTGCATGGCCTGCTGCCTTGCGGGGGAACAGCTGTGCATTACGTTTCAGGAGCCGATCTGAGGCTGGACAGGGCAAGCTGGGGTTTATACACAAGCCAGCAGGTCAGGAAGCTTTGTTATCCACCTTTTGCAGCATAACTTTTGTCACTTGTGTTTTCACATCATTTCTGTCTGGGACATAGAAGAGGATGTATGTCTGTTTGGGATACAGAGGAGAATCACCATTTTTGCTGAGACCCTTTTTGGCAGTGTCAGCAGTAAAAGCAAGGATGGATTGGCCACTGGGAGAAAACCATCTGTTTGCTCCTAAGTCTGAATAGATCTTCCCTGTGTCAGCAGCTGTGCCAGGGGAAGACAATTGCCTTTCTCCCTTCCCTGGTGTTACCGTTCCCAGCCCAAGGTCACTGCCGCCCCCATAGATGGCTCTGCTGAGTGCTCATCTGTTTCGTGCAAAACCTCCCGGATTAGCCTATGGAGCCATCATAAAGGCTTTCATTTTGTCTGAAGCAACTCGGGGAGGTCACACGACCCTGTCAGCCTACAGAGCTGTGGGGTGGTAAATTCCAGGCTGCAGGCAATGACGAGGAACTGGGGGAATCACAGCCAGGCCCAGGAAATACCTGTCTATAACGTCCCCAGGGGCTGGAGGGAACATGCCTGGCTGGGGCGGATAGGCAGTTTGGAAGAAGGTTCCTGTTGTTCATATAGGCGCTTGGCTAAAATCCAAGGGTGTCAGTAGGCAACTTTCACAAGTACAAGACATTTAACAGAAGGCTCCCAGTGGTTTTCTGTGCTATTTTCCTCTACTGAAATGGGACAGGTCTTATCTTTTTGAGGAAACTATCCAAAATTTCCTTGCTGAGAACACCCCCTTGCCTAATTGCTACACGAAGCTAAAAATAAATGTACTGCTTTCCACCAAACTGCTTGCATGCAGGAGACAGGCTCCAGGGCCTTGCTGGGAAATGTAGCGTTTGAGAACTCCTCCACACCGATGCAAAACAGAGAGCATACAGATAAGACCTGCTGACTGGCAAAGTGAACACTCCCCTGGTTGATTGTTTCCTATATCCAAAACAGGACTCCTTCAGGCTGAATCAGTCTCTTCTCCTTTGCAAGATGTGCCAGGACTCCTTTTACTAACTTACTGCAGCTGCTTCCTTTCCTCTCACCCAAGAAGACCTGAGAGCCAATTGCTCAGTTTTACCTCTGTCTGAGAAAAGGGATTGAAAACAGTGTGCTCCACCAAGACCTGGTGGAATTTCCTCCCACAGTTTCCTGGGCTTCCCACAATGTTTTTGTCATCTTCTACAAAGCATTTGGAGTCAGGGTCTTGTTGCAAAGCTCAGCCAGAATTTAACATGGCACAGGTGCGGTCTCCCAGAGTTGTGGTAAAGATAGACAAGAACACCATCAAACATGGTTAAAAATGCTCAAGTCCCGACTCAAGTTCCTGCATCTGCTTCCACCAGAGAAAGAAGCTGAAGACTTAGAGCAGCACAACCATGGAAAGGATCCTGACTACAGGAAGGCAATGCTTTCAGGAGGATGGGGGTCAGAAGGTGGAAAGTTGGGAGGTGTCGAATATGTGGAGGGCTGCTCTGCATGCCAAAATGTCTACTACAGCTTTGAGGACCATGTCGCAACACAAAGCCACCTGGCCAGTTTTCAGGAACTGCATTACTCCCATTTACAACAGCATCAACTTCTTGGCTCAGTCCTCCAGCACTGGTTCAATCACAAGGACATGCTTCCCAGTAGGTCTCTAGAGGAAAGAGTTTTGCTCTGAGCAAGACGAAAGCATGTGCTTCCATGTTACATGGAGCTGCCCTTCAAAACCTCCAAACACACTTCCTCCAAACCAATGCAGCTCAACAGATGCAGGCTGGATGGGATTTTAGCTTTCAAAAGCCTGCAGGAATGGAAAGGAGGGGCTGAGGCATGTGGAACCAAAGCAGGCTGTGGCCTTCTGGCTCCTCAACTAGCAGGAAACGTTTTTAAAAGTGTAGTCCTGCTCAATCAGTGAAAAAATACTGGATGGTTACAGGGAGAGGCAAAATTCCCCTCTTCTCCTGCAGATATAGACAGCACTTGTCTGACCTGCTTTTGAAAATTTCTTTAAAGGGGAGTTTGAAGGGGAGGAAGATCTCTCCCTCCTTGCACAGACTTGTACCTTTGCAGTAACAGCAGGTACTCAGTGCCTGACAGGAGATGCCCAGCCAGCCATCAGCTTTGAAGCCTAAATGATTCATCACTTGCTGGGGCTGAACAGAAACTGGGTTACTAGGGCTCTTGGGCTTGATTACTGAATGGTGGGGGGTTCAGGAAGGGTGAGGGTTTCGTGTGTCATACCTGGCTGCCCTATGCAGACATCTCAGATGCTCTCAGGCATCTCAGACAGGACCACATGTCTCTGTAAGCAACAGAATTGCAGCCCAGATCCCCATTGACTATAATGAGAGCTCAGACACATAGTTCACAGGTAGACACCTACATGCATTTGGATAGTTTTATCCCTGTGCTACTCCACAGGAAACTACTCATTCATTTTATGGACATATTCGAAATGTGGAGCAAAGGAAGGAAAAGGGAATCTCTGGCAACCTAAAGACCTCCCTGATCTTAGACATCTTGTGGTCAGTTATCTGATTTTATAATAAATAAATAAGAGATTAATTCCACTGAGGTTAGCAGAAACTTTGCATGAGAATTAAAACGAGGATTTCAGCTTTCCCTGAAAACTCATTCGCTGAAACTCCCTAGAAACTCAGATACCAGATTGATAAGGTCTGGAAAAAGCAATCTTGGCTGCTTATCCAAAGACTAATCACTGATCTTTTGTGCTAGTTGTGTGCAGAATCTGCATCTTGATAAAAAATAATCCTGTCATCAGGTTCTGCTGAGAATGGTTGAGAGGAGGAGTTAGCAAGAAATCTGGTGCCTTTCTCCCGGAGAGGGATTATTGCAAGGCACTTGCAGGCCTTACTGAGCGTAATGGGGTTTTATTGACTTCAACATATTTTGGACCAAATCCTGAAGGGGAAAATTCTGAGGAAAGAGAATGTGCTTGGTGGAAAGACAATGAGAGTCCAGGAACTGTGACAGTAAGAGGTGTGACCTCATTTTTACCACCTGGACACTTGGAAGAAGAGACCACACCAGACTCTGCAGTGTCTTAGGCCAGTCAATTTTTTTGGCCTAATTTTTAAATAAACAGCAGAATTCCCTTGTTTGATTGCTCTACCTCTCTGTTGTTATTTTCCACAAAGCAGGGGTAAGGTTCACCTTCCTCCTTCTGGCACTCTGCACAGCCCAGCGGGGCTCTTTACATTCAGGGAGTCTCCATGGGAGTAATCAAGAACCTTACTCAGAACATGAATTGCCAGGTCCAAAGTCCTTTCACACGGCTCCCATTGACTCCAGAAGACTTTGGACAGCCTGGCTGAGATTCATCTCAGTGGACGTCAGACAAGTAAAAATCAGACGCCTAAATCTGAGCTGGCCTCCCTCAGGTTCCCTTTAGAGTCTACAGAGAGGAGTCAGACACTGTCAGAGAGCGGTTCGTCTGACCTATTTTAGGAAGAGATGAGTCACTCTCTGAAAGAACCTCTTTTTCCCCATTGACCGTACGGGGAGTCCAGGACAGCTAGCTCAGACTTGTATGCCTAACTTTGAGACAAATCCTATTCCGCCTGTCTATTTTTGTGGGGCAGCAGTTCACTGATCATTGCTGCTGGTGCTGCATGGGTTGCATTATTAAATGAATAAATACATCCCTTTATTGTCACAATGTCGCAATCAGACATCACACCCTGGGGTACATCTGATGATTATTCTGATCACAGGGCTTGTGGCTGCCAGGGTCAGGCTGGTCTTCCAATATATCTAAAACTGTCATGTTTTGTGTGATCAGAGTTTTAAATGGATTCTCGAAAGTGACTCTGTTATGGGTCAGATCAGGAGAGGTGTTATGTCGTGGGCTGAGCCCTCTGTGTAGAAAGGACTTGCAACAAGAGACTAAAACGAAAATGGTAAGTAACAGACAACTCATCACGCACATGACACAGAGAATGGCATGGAAAGTGCTAGTGCTCCTCAGCTGTCATGTTTGCTGGTTAATAGCTAAGGTAGCTCTGGTTAAACTAATTTATTCTAGAATAAGTGAAAACAGTATCTGATCTGGGTATGATAAAAGAAAAGGATGAAAGGGTCATGGAGATTCTCACAGTGGGGATGTACAGGCAACTTCCCTTAGTTCTGTTGTATCTAGTGTTAATTCTAGGAAATAAGAACCATTTGACACATCTGCTCTTAGTTATTTGCACAGGCCCAAATTTGCCAAATCGGTTGTCGAAAGCTAGACACTGAGGCTGTCAACATACGTCTCCTTCTGGATTCAGTTGCCTTAATGGAGATGTTCCCAACCTGCCTCCCCCGTCATCCTCCATCCAGCACCTCTCCCCTCAGGTCTGCCATTAATTTGCTTGTGAGATTGTTCCCTAACCCATTCCAACTGAAATGACCAACTTAGCTAAGATGACGTCATCAAGCCTTTGGAAAAAAAGTCCCTTCCCCTAGCTTTGGCAGCTGGGCATGCACTGGGAGATGCACTGCATTCCCTCAAATCCTGCCATTTCAGTTCTCTTTGCTGGCTGGTCTCCGAGTCTCCCTTCAACATGAGGCAACGTCTATTAGGCAGCACAGCCAGCTGCAGGCTGCCCGTGTATTTGAGCTGCTGGACTTTGGGCTGGCGCGTCTCCTCCACGTAATCCCCAAGGCAGAGGAGTTGCCATACCACATCAAAAAGCAGTAAACCCAGTCCAGCAGGGGGGATGCTGAGGCACTCGGGAGAGTGGTTCATGGCTGCCCTGGCCCAGCTATGTCTTCTCTGGGAGTCTGGCCACCACTGAGAGGTCTCCCACATCCCATTAATGTGCTGCCAGTGCCAACAAAATCACGTGCACTGAGAAGAAAAAAGCACCTCTCTCTGGCACGTTAGACCTTTGCACAGGAGAACATCCCCCTGCCCACACTCCTGTATTAGGGGCTCCCGCAGCATATCACTGGGGCTACAGCAGGCCAAGCAAGCTCTTGTAGATGTCCCACCAGGCAGTGCTGAGCCTCGCTGGGGTGGCCATTTAAGCAGATGATCCATTTCGAAGCCAAGCCTGAGAGGATTCATGGAAACTGGGCTTGAGATTGGCATCTACGATGTGCTAATCTAACCATCTCCTTGCGGCTGTGCTATACAAACAATCGGGCCTCTTCTTGCTGCAAAACAGTACTGCATCCCAAGCAGAGGGAAAGGAGAAAAAAAACCTCCAGAAATGGTCCTGCATGTTGAAATAAGGGAAAAACAAGCAAAACAAGTAATTAAATTAAGAGCTTTGAACAGCTGCTGAGCCCTTTCTACTCACTTCTCCCATGTAAAGGTGAGCTTGGGCCCAGGAGGTTCTCTCTCAGCCCTCGATTAATTCAATGTCTGTCTGCACTCCTCCTGGACTAAGTCTGAGGTGTAGGAAAGGATGGGGTGGCTCAGGCGGCAGGCAAAGCTTAAATCCACAAGCAGGACATATTCCATATTCACTTCAGTGGACCACTGACACAGACACCCAAAGCAGTTGGGCTGGTAAAAGACTTTCCCCCACCCCCAAGCTTGATCGCAGCTGCTTGCTATCACCGCTGTGTTCAACTGTGATTTGCTTCCACTTTGCACCAGTGTAAATACCAACATGAGGTAAAAAATGATGGAGAACCAAGCCATGAGACTGCCATAAGGAGGTGGCCACCAGCCACCTGGGGTGAGGAGCAGCCTGGAGCTATTAACATAGTGGAAGATGAAGCAGCTTCTATCAACTTCCAGCCAGGCGCCTGGGCCCAGCTGGCAGCTGGAGATGCTGTCAGAGCACAGATGAGCTTGGTTCACTTGCAACAGGGCTGAACGATGCATTTGCTTGAACTTCAGGCAGATTAAATCTTTCAGAGCTGTCTCAAAAGCTCACCTTAACCACACGCTTTGATTTCCCAGCCCAAATGACCCTTTTGTGGCTGGTGCACCAAGGACAGCCTTTGTTTGTGTCCAGACAGGCTTGAACTTGTGTCCCTGGACCTCTTTGCCACACCTCCAAAAGTTGGGTCTTTCCAACTGCTAATTTATATTATCTTTTGCAACTCCACTGGGCAAGAATCACCAGCCCTTCCACCCACACTCCTATTTCTGTAACATTGGCATAACTCAGGAGCGCCTCTTTTGGCACCTGTAAATTTACCCCATGGTAAAAGCATATGAGAGCGTGGAGAAGCAATTCTCTGGATCTTGGGTACATTCTTCCCTAGGAAAATGAGTAGAATTAAAAAAATAAACAAGCACATCTGTATTAAGAAATAAAAGCTATAGTGAAAGAGGGGGTTTTTCCTTCAAAGAGGAGCTAATTGGTTTGCATAAGCTCCATCAGGGTTGCTGAATGAAATACACGCAGTAAACTGCTCATTTGGCTCCTTGCTTCAAATTCCTATTCATGTATGCACCATGTTTGACTGCAAATTGCAGCCATTTCCATAAACTCGTCACCTCTTCCTTTGAGTACGCTAGCAAAAGAGGGAAATCAAATGCTCTGCACTTTCCCTCAATAGCTCTTAGCACATGTTTTGACTTTAATTGGGAACAAAATGCTTTCTAAGTAGCATCTAATGTTACTGGTTATCTGCTTGCCACTCTGAGGGTTTATGGCCTGGCGCGATTAGATAGCTGGTAACATTAGATGCTAATACGATGCTTGAGACAGGGGCTGAAACATGGCTTAAGCACTACGGCGGGGAGGGAAATGTTTGCCCACGTTGCTTTTTCCACGTCTTAATGAAATTGCGACTTAATTGCAACAGGGCAACATGTGCAGGCTGATGTGGGGCAGGGCTCTCAGGGCAAAAATGCTGAAAATGGAGAAGGGTTGTACCGGTATAAACGGGCAAATAACCTCCCAGGTGATGTTGCTCCCTGGAGTAAAGGGGCCRGGCCATAGCCATGGGCTTCCTTCCCCTCCGCTGAGCTCCTGCACGTTTCCTGCGTGGGCAACCCCACGGGATTGCCGCTCCCTCCCCTGCCTTCTCCCACCTGGGTAGCCCAGGGACCTGGAAACCACCTGCAATTTCTCACCGGGGATTCCCGCAGGAGGGGGGTGTTGCAGGCAGGTTGTCCGTCCGTCCGTCCATCCGTCCCGCTGCCCCAGGGGTGACGCTGCCGGTGGGGGAGAGCGGGCTGGTGGGCGCTGGGGAATACGAAACATCTGCAGCAAGGTCTGCCTGCCAAAACCTCGCGTTTTGTGCTGACAGCCCGCAGCGTTGTTGCTGCCGTACCTTCCCTGCCCTCTCCCTTAAACCAAGGTGGATCAAGAGCGAGTCTGCTCTTGAGTGAGAGCAAGGGGTCAATGGGCCCTAAAGGCCACTTAAATCACTCCAGCAGTGGGACAGGTACAAAAGCAAATTTAATACCTGTTTATGCCAGCTTTACATAACTAGTGCAGTGGCTAGTGGCTGCGGAGGAAAATCAGGCCAAGTGAATTTATTCTGTCTGGAGCGAGAGGAGAAATCAGGTCCGGCTGAGCGCAGCCCTCCTGCGAGAGGAGCGTAACGGGCGTTTTCATGCCGCGCTGAAGGCAGACCGCACTCGTGCCTGCATCAGGCACGCGTGTCAGCCCTGCGTTTCTCTCCCGTGCTATATTATCCTGTGTTTCCAGCCGTGGCCACAACCCCGACCCCACGGGCTGCAAGGAGAGTTTTGCCTTTTGGTTCCTTTAGGGGGAAGGATCAGGCCCTTGGATGAATTGCTGTTCCTGACTGTCCTATGATTAAATAATAATAATAATAATGACAACAACAACAACAACAACAACAACAACAACAACCAACTTAATTTTATTTTTAAATCTCCCCCCCCCCCCCCGGCCCTCAGCACATCAAGGGCAAAATGATTAAACATCCCTGAAATATCTAAGGTAATTTCGGTCACCAGCTGCAGTCCCTGTTTTGCCTGAGCAGAGCAGGGTTCCCACTCTGGTTTATTTGTGAAGCTTTCTCACAGCGAGCCCACCCCCCCATTCCATTTTTACAGGCTTTTTCCTTATTAAGGTATAAGTAGCTTATTTTTGCTTGTCCTGTGCAAAGTCCAGATGGTAGCTAGAAAGGGCAGCCCCATCAGACACCCACCAGCTGTCGCTTGTAGCCTCCACGCCAGCCATCCCCCAAAACAGCCTTTTATTGCCTGCAACTCTTTAGTTTCCACTAACACAATGTTGGATTTTTTTGGAAAAAAACAACAACAATTAAATCTTGATCTGAATTTAAGGATTGCCACTGATTTAAAGAAGACACTGGCCAACCAGTGACGTGGTTATAAGTGATTAGGGGATTATGGCTATTTCTCTTTTTCCTATCTCTCTCTCTTTCCATAGGATAGCACAGAACTTTTTTGCTAATGCAACTAGTATCCTGTCACTACTCACTAGTGAGTTGTTCCCATTAATTTTTCAAGCAGCAGCGGGAACGAATACTTTTTAAAAAAATTGGTAGCTGTGATTGTAAGAGCACACAAGCTACTAGGAGGATTTGTGTAAAAAGTACAAGCTTGCACATTTTTACATGTACTCGCTTGTATTTATCATTTTTTCTTTTCTATCTCTATCTCAAGTTCTCTGTAATTGCTCTGAAGAGAAGGGTCACAAGCTCCACTATCAGGCTAATAAGGGGCAGTGAAGTCAACAGACCTGTCTCTGTTGACTTTAAGCTTTGGATCATGCAGCAGGGAGTAAAAACAAGTCCCTTAGGACAATAACAAAGTTATTGGGGTTAATGTATCCTTTTGATGCCAGAGATCTTTTAGGATTCATGTAATTCAGAGGAACAAAAAACTTTTAAAACTCCCAGCCACACTGTCTTTGATTCACTTTAATCCCTGTAAATTTAAGGCAAAGCCAGAGGAGCTGTTTAATTCTCACCTCCAGCCCAGGCTGGGCAAATCTGTGCACAGACTGGAGGAGGACGCTGCACAAGTATGGAGGGGTGTAGAGTTGCCTTTGGTTTCTAAAGCGTTACAGGTTGGGCACAGCCTTCTGCCCTTCTCCATGCCATCGGGGATGGGCTTGAGGCATGCCAAGGAAACAGGCCTCCTTCACTGGCACCTTGAACTCCCTTATGTGGTCCCGCCGGGAGAAGCCAAAGCCTGGGTACTGCAGATCCCACTCATCGCCCAGAAATGATCCCTGTCCCCCGGGCAGAAGAGGACACCTGCCTGCATGCTGGTCCCTCCGATRCCAGACCTTGGCCACTGATTAAATCATTGGGCAGGCCAGGAGGACTTGATCATACCCTCACTTCCAGGTGAAGCACAATCCATTTTCATGACAGAGGTGCAGGGTTTCAGCTCCCACTGGCAGGAGAGCAAGCAAACCCCAGGTCTCCGATGTCAGTGCTCTTATCACTCTGCTCTTGAGGGAGGCTCTTCTTTTTCTGCCTTTCCCATGGGAAAGGGCTGGCCTGGGCGCCCACCCCGGGGGAGGCAGCTGCACCAGATCCCAAGCAGGGAGCCCGCAGCCCTGGGTGAGATGCTGAGTCCCGGAGAAGGATGGGGCTGGAGCCGCATCCTCTCCTTGGTACCTCCTGGGAGCCGGGTGGGGTGCATCCCTGCTGAGCGTGCTGGTGTTTAGGCATCTGACCCTCCTCGTGCACTCAGGAGCCAAGGCGCTTAGCCCAAGGCAGTGCATCCTAGGGGATGATGAAGTGTCCAAGAGCTGTGTCACGGGGCTCAGTGAGATGGCACCGAGTCTGCTACAGCTCCAGCACAAGGCAGCTGCTCCTCTTCTGCGGAGAGCTCCCGTCTCCTGGCTGCCTCTCCACTCCCAGGGCAGATCTGAGGGAGCCAGGCACCAGTCCTCCCTGCACTTACAAAGACGCTTTATCAGAAGGGTTATGTGATAAGGGAAAGTATTAGCTAACTGCCATGTTAAGTGCTCGGGTGCAAGCGGGCGCACAAAACCTGAGTGGTCTTGGCACGGAGAGAGATCAGTGTTATCCCAAGAAAACATAAAACTGGAAGCCCTTGGGGATATTATTAAAAATTCTGCGAAATCTTCAGGCCCAGAAACCCTTTTGTTTTCTCAGAGTAATTAGCTTAACACTAAGTGCTGTTTGTCTTGCACAGCCTGTACCCAAAAGCTGCAAATAGCGCTGAGAGAAAGTAAGGACGCTGGTGCATTCATTGAAGCAGGCATTGCTAACTTTTATGTTCGATGATTGAAGTACTTTGTCTTCAAATACCTATGAGTGCTAAACCACCCCACTGCTGAGAGATGCCCTCGAAATCACTGCCAAACATCTAACTCTGGTCTGTTGGGACCTGCCTTCTTCATCCAGGTGCTTCATTCATTCAGGTGATGGCAATAAAGCAGCCAAACTGGTTTTAATTCTGTGCGTGGTTCTGAAGCCTGTCCCTTTGGCTTTGTTTGGATAAAAATCAGATAAAAATAGCATTCAGCTTTTTCCTCCTGGCACATACAAAAATTCCACAGAGGTCCCATTAAACTGATTTAATAGGACTAGGAGTGATCTGTGGAGCACAGGATAGCTGCAAGATGGTAACTAATCTATATGTTTCCTCTTCCTGGGGAGAGCAAGACTGCAATTTGGCCCGAAGTCTCACTAACACCAGTGGAGTATTATAATATTGGTATCACACAGAAAACAGTTTTGGCTATCAGGCCGTTTTCTTTATCTGATTTCTTTGTCTCTAAACCAGCAAGAAAGGACAGGGATGACCTTTATGCTTGTCATAAGGTGTGCAAAGAGGGGTTGTTAAATTTAGATGAGCCTCCATTCGACTGGAGGACCACAGGGAGGGCTATACAGTGGTCAAGGTGGCTGCTCAAGTCAGAAATCAAAGACGGCATCCCTGAGTCTCAAGGGCTCTTCTAGCAGCCGTGCGCAGTGGCACAGACTGATGCCCTGTGTGCAAAATCCTCCACATGAAGGGCTTGGAAGGAGACCTGCTTCATGCCTCACAAAGGAGCATTGCATGGGGGTCCCTAAACTAGCTGGTAAGTCCAAGCAGAGCAGTACAGTAAGAGCAATAAGGGTATGGCCATGTTGAGGCAACACAGTTGACTACAAGATGCAAATGGACGCATAGGAAGCCAGTGCTGTCATCTCTGATTCAGGCTTATGTTCTTGGGAATGGTCAAACCTAAATTTCTCGGGGTGTCCTCACTCTCAGGGAGGACAGGAGTACAAAAATGGCTTGTGGTCCTACCCCAGGGAAAGCCCAAGTGCCAGACCTCATTACCTTGAACCCAAACATCTGAAGGCCACATACAGCAGAATTTGTAGGTGGAGGAGTCAGTCTCTGCAGACATGCTTCCCAGAAAACTGATTTGCCAGAGCATTTTCACCAGGCAAACACAAACAGGCTGTGCTAATGCAGCCAGACTCTCTTTTTTTTTCCCCTCCAGACATACTTTGGGAGGCGTTTGTTAGACCACAGCCACAGGCTGGCTCAGCTCTGCTTTGCTGAAGACATCCTTTCCCAGCTGGCAAACAAACCAGCCCAAACCGTTTGCAGAATGAGGATGTAGTTTTGCTATTTTCTTCACTATTCTCTGAAGAACAAAACGAGCAGACACTACCTGTTTTTAAGGCCTGATTTCCAAGAATTCAGCACCTTCTGTTGTGCTTTTCCTGGCTCAGCTCCAGTTAATTTACCTCCCACTCTGCCCTGCTCTTTGAGATGTTGAGACAAGAGTTCAAGCCTGGATGCTCCTTTGGGTCAAGTACCATACGTGGTATCCTACAAGGCAGTAACAAAGCTAGCCTCCTCCTCTTGCAATCTGGACTACAAAATGCCTGCTGACAACTCAACTGACTGAGATCCACCTCGACCCGAACCCTTCTCAGACTGTCCACTAGTCCTCTGTGACCCATGGTGACAGTGGGTCCTTCCAGGAGGCTTGAACAACAGGTAAGCTGTGGGGTCCATCTTCGGGGCTGGCAAAGCCAAGAGGCCACGCAAATGAAGAAACCTTGGAAAATCTGCAGGAAAGCCATCTGCCCAGATGAGATCCATCCCTTTACTATCTGCAAGCCCAGAGCTCACCCTTTCTGAGGCCTGCTGAGCCCATGGTTTGTGGCTTACAGCCAGATCGCCTAGCAACATTTAGGTGCCTAACTCCTAATTAGTTCAATTAGGCACCTAAATTCCTTCATAAAACTGAGCTTTTTGCCTTGCTGTCCAAAGCTATCACTAGGCTTTGGCCAAGGCAGGCCATATATATTCTTACAACCCCTTCTGAAAAGGCAAAGCAGGCCCCATCATCCTGCTGTGACCACTAGCATCTGCTTTACACCAATAATTCAGCCCCTTCAAAATTTATTCACTTTTAATTTCATTGCTCATGTAGTGACCTCCTCTTTTGCATGTCTGGCAAAGCTTTACAGCCAGGCACTAGTATGCCTGCAGCTTTGAATCTTTTGCAGCCGTTGTCAGTGATTTACTTTAGCTGATTTAGCAGCATTTCTTATCCCAGAAAGAAAGAAAGAAACAAAAAAAAGCTGATCTGATTTTCTGGCAAATAATTTATCTTGACAGCACAGCTATCAGTCTCCAATCCCCTCCCTAATTCTCCAGCTAAAGCCTAGCTAAAGGAGCTGTCTTTGCTCCACCCACACCTCTGCAGAGGTCAAACTTGAAGTAATTGGGAATTTGTGCAGCTGTGGATGGGAAGTGCAGTGACTTCCCCTCCTCTAATTATCCTTTTTTCTTCCCCTCCTCTAATTACGAGAGCCAGCTCCCTTACCCACAGACGTATCAGAATCACCAGCCATCCAAAAAGTCAAACAATGTTTGATTGACATCATTTTTCTTAGATGGCCAGGATTTGCGGACCTCTGAGAGAGGGTAGGCTGAGCCTATTCCAAGGTAAGTGAACACTGGATCAAAAAGTTCCTTCTCTC
The DNA here is from genome assembly GCF_003343035.1 of Apteryx rowi. Taxonomy (NCBI): domain Eukaryota; kingdom Metazoa; phylum Chordata; class Aves; order Apterygiformes; family Apterygidae; genus Apteryx; species Apteryx rowi. Next base: position 396,685 of record NW_020451216.1, on the reverse strand, counting down.
TGGTAACAGGATCATAGTTAAGACTCTTCTGCTTGTGGAAGGGTCAGGAATAGAGTGGAAATGCGGTACCTGCGAGGTGGACTTTGGCTTGTTTTCTCCATGCAGGAGTGGAGGGATGGAGAGGAGGGGGCATGGACAAAGGTGAAGTTGTAGCAGCATGTAACTTCCAGGCACCAAACAAGCCAAAGTCCTTCTCAAACCTTAATTCACTGGTTTGTTACTGTCTCTCTCCATGTCCCTTTCAAGCACTAAGCAGCTACTAGAGGATGGGGTGCCAGCCTGGCCTCCCTCTGCATCTTGTCTAAATTATAGGTGTAATTTCTCTGGAAGAGCTTAGGTATCAGGCAGCAAACTCTGTTTTGGGTACACAACTCTTTGCTTTCCCTTCTTGCCTACATACTTTTGAGCCAAAACCCACAAGAAAAATCCTTCCACCTGGAATAAGGCTCACAAAAGCAGCTTGTTAAACTTTGATGATTCTCCATTCAAATGGAGCTCTGTTGGACAAAGAGATAGCTACTGCTGAGGACAAGCCAGTTTTTCAAGACTCACTCAGCTCAAAGGGGCTGTTCGTTAAATGTGGGAAAGCTTGGCAAGGGATTTAGCTCGACTGAGGAGCCTGATCACAGAGCCAACCTGACAAAGGGTTCTGGCACTTAGAGAAATCAAGGTCTCTCCAGCCACTTGAAAGGAAACTTGTGTAGAAGAAAGAACAAAGAGGCAGGATTTTTATAACGCAGACATCCTTTAAACTGAAGAAACAGTGTAGGAAACAGAAAGCTTTCTTGGAAGAGAGTGGGTGAAAGTGAATGGTTTAGAAGAGAAATCCCGTGTAGGACAAAGACATTGAACATTTTTGAGTACATGAATAAAGTCAACAGAATATAAGAAAGACTCAGGCAGGGAAGTGCCTGCAGATGTTGCATGGTTTTGTCTGTGCAGCTGTTTATTCCTTGTGCTGCAGTAAAGAGTGATTGTACTTTGAGCTCCTGCAAACTGTGTGCACTTGCTTGATCCCACTGCCGCATGACCTTAGCAGAGAGACACAATAAAGTTGGGATGTTCACAAAGGTTGGCTGATGCATCTGCCCCACAAAGTCAAATTTCTGTGAGAGACAGAAAACACAGACCAGAAAGGGGCTGGGAAACCCAGGAGAACTGCAACCTGCTTAAATTGAGAAGCCAGGCCAAGACACACCACAATTATCTGTTGTTGGGTGATCCAGGGAGACATTCCCTGGGGCTGGGCTAGAAGGCAATTCGCACTTGCTATTATACCAGCAAGGCTTATGCCCTTCACCAACGTAGCTAAAACCCTAACACAGATGCACTTATGCCCCCCCAAAACCAAAAAACCTTTGCTGATCCAGTTTATTCCATTTGAGCAATTGGTTTGAGAATGAACAGCAGACTCTCTGGTCTCACCTGTGGGTGTTTGCTAATAACTCTTCTGCCATGTCCATGTTAGTGGATCTCTCTCCTCTGGGGCTGGTTAGCCAACGGTTGGAAGCATTTCTTGGAAATTTTCATTTGAAATCAATTTCTCTAAAAAATTGGGTTTTCACTTAAGGGAATTTAAGGATTCTTAATTTTAAGGATTTTTTTTGCATAGAAATTCACTTTAAATTGAAAAAAATTCTTACTGTAAAACAGAGATTGAATGCCTCAAATCAAAATATGTGTATATGGATATATACATATATATGTGTATAGATGCATACACAGAGATGTGTTTATATTTTGTATAATAGTGTGTATACATGTTTATATGTACATAGATATGTTTATTCACAACGAGTTTGCATGCAGAATTTCTCTGAAAGGTGGAATTTTTCCATGGAAAATTTAGACAAAACAGAAACTATTCTCCATGGCCACCATTTCGCCCAGCAGGCCCACGAGTTCCTCTTTTGTATCAYCGCATTTTGCCAGGCTTTGCTGTCCGAGAAGGTGGTGGCACAAGACTGCTGTGCCAGCTCTCCATGCCTGGAGATTCCCTGCATGTGGGGGAACCCCAGCCCCGGTGCCTTACAATCCCTGGCACCGCAAAACCCTCGTGCACTGCCGCGTGTCTGCAATGCCAGCTGGTGCTCCCTGTTTGGGGCAGCCCCTCTGGGAGGTCCAAGGCGGTGGGTTAGGTCAGCGGTGGGCTCAGAGGCGTTGCTGCTGGCACAGCTCCTTCACCTATGGACCGAGCGGCTCTGGGGAAGAGGTGGTCAGGGATTATTTAATACATGCCTGGTTTGTCTGGGCTTAATGGGAGTTTGGATTAAGAAGTTGGGGGTAAAAGCAGTGCCTTTAAAAATGTAACGCTATAGACACGTTAAGGGATGAATGCTGAATCCTTAACCATGTGCTTGATGAAAGGTGGATGTCCTACTGCTCTGCTCTTTCACAGCAGCGAGGGTGGCAGCAAGCTGTGAACAAAAGAGATGAGGGAGGGGAGAAGGAATATTTAGACCCTTTTTTGTGTCTTGTTTGATTACAAAGTCACCCTCCAAAGAGAGCACTGGCTTTTATTAGCAATTTCTGCCTGCAGGACGTGACCAGATACAGTCCATATGAGCACCACGTCTCGGTTACAACACAACTTCGGCCCGCTGCCATCCTTAGATGTTTGCTGTGCAGGAAGCCCCCGGAGGCCGGCAGATGCCTTATCGCTTCGTGCCAGGGTGTGCGGGGACCTGGAGGGCAGTGCTCCGCTGCCCTAGGCTCAGCATCTAGCTCTTAGAGACGTGACACCATGAGCGTCTTGGAGGCACCGCGTTAGTTTAAGGACATCTCACGAGTGAACGCTGAGCCATGCTGGATCTGCTGACTTCACATCCACAGTCTGAAGATGTAGGATCCAGAGGTTTGGTGCAGATTATCAGGGAATAAATGTCACCCGGGGAATATTGTAGCAGGGCTTGGCTCCCGGCTCTGTAAGGCTTGGGGTGGATCCACTGCTTATTCCCACTTATTCTGGTGCCGCTCCACGATTTGCGGCTATGGGAAGGAAAACGGGGAGAGGTGGTTTGGGGAGGAGGAGATAAATGGATATCAGTGGTGCGAAAGGAAGGTCAGCTGGAGGAAGGGGAGGTCAAGACTATGAGAGCATAGATCAGATAATGTGTTAGACGTGGTTTAAAAAAAAAAAAAGGCCGGATGTTCACATTTGTTCCTGGAGAAAAGGAGGAAGCAAGGAAAGGAGATGAAATGGGTGAGGATACAGTTCAGTCACCAGCCAAAGAAGGTGTGAGGTAGAAAAGGGCATTTTTTTTTCTAAATTATGCAGATGGGCTTGACTGCAACGTTTCACCGACTGAAAGCAATTCCAGGAAATTGTTCCCAAGAAAAAAAAACAAAACCAAAAGACTTTTGCTATTTTTTAATAGAAATATTTCACTTCTCTTTGAAGCTTCTCTCATATTAACAAATTATCTGTGCAATTTATAAAAGCACTTAAAGATCACCTCGGCCAAAAAAAGTGCTTGCTTGGCCGGAAATGAAGTTATTTCATTAACGCGTTGATCCCCCCCTCCCCCCCAACTGGAAAATGTTCGTTTCTGGTTAGCACACGGCAAATACGTTTATTTTTTCCGGTCTGGCTACCCCTCACCCMTATCAGTTATTTGCACAGTTCTGCTTTTCAGCAAATTTACACAGCTCAGAGACAGGGATATGAGCACCGCAGATGGGTAGGAGAAGGAAGTTGTGTTAAGCAAGAAAGGTGACCATTAGAGTCTGACCAAATCTACTGTCTGTAAATATTAACAGAGCAGAGAAAGTCTCTGTTACAGGGCAAAGCTGCCCGTGGGGGAGGCTGCGGATGTGTATGTGCGCGGTGCTTTAACTTTCTGCAGYATTATTTGAAACAACCTGCAGCTGGGCTCAGTGCAAGGCAAAACACCAAGGGAAAAGGCGGAAAACTGGCTGTCGCGGAGCGCCGGTGCCCGAGAGCTGGACTGCTGGGGCACGGGAATCTCCCGGTGTTGTTACTTGCTGCACCGAAAACAACCGGCGACCGAGGCTTGTTGCAATGACTTGGGTTCAAAGCGTGGCAATTGCACAAACCGCATAAACCAACACTTTTACCTTGGCGGAGGGTGCAGGCTTTATCGTGGTGCTTTTCTGCATGGAAATTTGCTCCAGTTCGTCTTGGGCTGTTTTCCTACTGGCCACCGAACTGCCCGTGAACACTCGCGTAGCAGTTCATGCTCGAACGGAGCATCGTCTTTTGGTTTAGCATAAATCTGTCCGACTTCCAGCTGAACCAAAACCAGACACAACGCGACACGGCCATCCCTGGGCAAAAATAGCAGCAACCCCCCAAGGGCGTGCTAGGCTGATTTTCACTTACGGCTCTCATTACACGTGCACCAAGCTCCCCGCCTGGCAAAACCCCTTCATTTGGTGCGAAAAGGTGGGAAGAGGGGGTTTTCTGCAGGCGTTATCTGCGTGTGCTGCTCCTTTGAGATGCAACGGGGAACCTGGGCATCATGTCACGGGCTGAGGACTGTGGAGCGGCGCATTTAAATAAGGCTTTATTTGCGCGTGGGTTTCTTTGCAGTTGAGTTTCTCTTCCCTTTTATATTACGAGCTGGCATTATCCTCAGCTCACACAACCAGTGCACCTCCTATTCCTAAAGGTTTTATAACAGATCACGTGATTTCACTCAACTCCCTTGCTCTTTGGGCCGCCAAGGTGTTTACACAAGGCGCATGGTGCAGAGGTGGTTTTGTTTCTGCAGAAAGGCTGCTCGGCACTGGCAGCTTTCACAATTCCTTGGACAATCTTGCCCTCTCTTGTGTTTTTTTCCTTTAAAGCTAAACCTCCTAGGAGTCGACAATTTTACCCGATTTTCTTCACTGGAATTTATTTCAAGCATGTTTGAAGCCTTCGTGATTAAGGATAATCATAAAGAAGGTGGCACGTAAAAATGTCATAAATGGGTTTGATTTTCATCTTGCGAATGCCGGGTCTTGCCTCATGATTTTGGACCCGTGCGCCCCAGCGGCGGTGCCCAAGGGGTGATTTTGCAGGGTGCAGAGGTGTGTTTGTGCACGCACGTGTGTCTGTCTTGTACCGTGCACGCAGGGAGCATCCTCCTGGCATCCATGGGAGGTCTTAGTTACACAGATAAAAACAGGGGAGCTCAGAGGGTACGAAAAACCAACCCCGAAGGCCTTAGGGCTGCTCCTGCTGAGCTCCAGGCACCTGCAGCTTGTTTTACTGCACTTAAAAGMAGGGATGAAAATACTCCCAAGCCCCTAACCAACATAATTGTTCCTGCAAATACCCCCTGGCACATGGGAATTTGCAACTCACGTTTGCACCCTAGAGGGAAAGTAGCTGCAAGGGGGAGGAGCGAAACAGGTTTTTTGCYCACTTTTTGTTATGTAGGCTGGGTTAGGTGCACCCTAATGATGCTGCAAGCAGGGTGGGGGGCATTACAGGCCTTTAGTCCCCTGCAAAATCTGCACACCATCATAGTTAGGAAATCCTTTGCACCAGGGTAGTTTATTCTCTCCCGGGAACCGCTTCAGACTATACCAGCCACAGCTCTCCCAGAACGGCAAAGGCCCTTATTCCCTGCAGGGCTCTTGCTGTGCTGCTTCTCCCGCCGAAGCCTTTTCTGTGCACACGAGCCCTTGAGGCGAGTTTGTTATCCCAGCACAAAACACGGTGCCAGCATGACCGCGTCCCTGCGGGCTGCTCGGTGAAGGTCCCCTGCCGCCAGCATGGCCTCTGGGCTCTCACCCGCGCCCCGGCTGGTTTTAGCCCCAGCGGCTGCCCTGATTGCGGGTTCCCAGGTTGCCGCGTGCGATCTTAACGGGAGCTGGGATCAGTGGCGTGCACCAGGCTGGGAAGTGGGGATTAAAGCGCCTGGCGCCTGGATGCTGGCTGGTACCCCGGGATGCGCCGCTTAGGCGAGGCTGCAGCCGGCGGGGTGGGAAACCCCAGGAGCTCCTGGGATTTAGCAGCTCCAGCGGCTTATTAAGTTCAGCTGCTTCTCAGATATGAGGAAAAGATAACGGCGACTTTTTCCTGCCACCGGTGGGAACTGGGCTGAACGCAGGAGCCCAGTTCCCACAGCACTTCATCCCCTGCCCGCTCTCCAAAGCCAGAAGTCGTTATAGGGGCTCAGCACCATCAGACCCAAATTATATTGCGTCTCCATTCCCCAGCGTTCCCCACCTCACAAATCTGCAAAAGCAAAACTTCCCTTTTCCTTTTATTAAAAAAAAAAAAAGAAAAGAAAAGAGAGAGAGAGAGAAAGAGAGAGGCAGTTTCTAGCCTTTTTGGTTGCAAACCAAGGTAAACTCTCGCCTTTGAGTCTGCAGCCAGGCAGACGGCAGCAATAACACGGGCAGAGGAGGGTGTGCTCCCATTCATCTCCATGGGTGTTAACCTGGAAGGGTAATTATGACCCCCGATGCCAAGAGCTCTAACCGTTTCGCTGCTCAGCATCCCAGCCCATAAATAAAGCCTCTGGCCGGCTGCGCAGAAACTTGGGTGGGAGGGAAGCTGTGCTGCAACGAGGCGAGGCGTTGACTTCGGGATCTGCCAGGAGCCTTGGCTCCTCCCGAGGCTCCCAACCTCTGCCGCAAGCCCGTTCGCACCGACAGCACTCCAGAGGTGCTCGACTCCCCTGGAAYTCACTGGATTTTCTGCAAAAACGGTCCAGCACGATGCAGTCGGCTCAGGACAGAGGAAYGAGTGTCCGGCGAGCGCCTTGTCCTGGGTTTCTCTGGGAAACTCAGCTGGCACTAAGATAAACAAGGTCCAAGGGAGCAGAGGGGGAGCAGGGTGGAGGTGGATGCGGGGAGCTCGCCCTTTCCTCACAAATCAGCATCCGYGTCTCGAGCCCCCGGCTGAGGTCAGGTCCTCCCCGTCCTTGGAGCTGCACGGAGAAACATGTTCTTACAATCTAATTTGCCRAGATAGGCAAATAGCAGGAGGAGAGGAAATGTATGAAGAGAGGGAGTGGTTTGGGCAGAGTCACGCAGACGCTGCTCCATGCCCCTGCCTCTGGGAGGCTCCAGCCCTCGTCTGAGTGAAGAAAAGCCTCCAAAATGCAAAGATGGGAATGGATGCAAGGCCTTCTTCCTGAGTCTGCAGGCAGTTTGAGCAGCAAAAGGGCAGCAAGGGGCATGACCTGCTACCTTTGATTAACTCTGGAACCTACTGACAACACCCTAAGCTGAGACTCTCCTAGCTGTTTCTGCAATAAAACCATGAGCAAAGGAGAGCYGGCACGTTACTAGAGTCTCATGTCCCAAAAAGTGAGAGTGGTCTATCCCTCCTGGCGACTCCCTGCAGGAAAGATTCAGAGAATTGGCATAGTCAGGGCATGCTCCAAAGGGTAAAAACGGCACAAGCCTTTGGTGACGTCAGCCCCGGGGGCCATCCATGGCCCTTCAGCTGCTTTTTTTCTGTTACTCTTAATGTTTCTTAGGGTATACTTTGGTGAGGCACAGCTGTGTCTAGTGTAAATAACTCTTTGTGCTCATCTACTGAAAGTAAAAGGAAGGAAATTAATGACAACAATAAAATAAAGCCCAAACCTCCCACTTACAGTCAGTGCTGGTGCTGCCCAGTTAACCCTTGCTTGATTTTGGTTTCCTGTTAGCTGGGGAAGGCGGTTTCCTCTTGGTTTCTCTGGAGCTATTTTAGTTTTCCCCCCTCCCGAAATTGCCTCTCTCCTCACAGCAAGGAGGATGCAAGAAGCAGCCACTGTCCACTCTGCTTTTACCTCCGTGCTTGCCATTAATAATTTAGCCTCCACCACGAGGGTGGCAGGCACTCAAATAACCCACTGCTAGGGCCGGGCTGGGGCTGGGGCTGCGAGGCCAACGAGGCATCGCTAGCAAGGCTAATGGGCCAAAGTCAGGATTTATATCCTGTATGCACCCCGCAATTATGTTAAATGCGATGGTGACTAGTGTGACTGATTTTGTCCGAAGAGAGATGTTGAAAATAACGTGGGCACATCCATCTCTGTAGGCACCTGTGTCTTTCCATAGGTTATTAACGCAATTTAAATGACTAACTACCATGTCTGTGCATAGCTATCCACAGTGAGGGAGGCCTTGATGGCCCTCCGAAGACGTTGGCCCACTTCCGACTAAAGCCGGTGGAATAAGGCCCATGGCCGCAGTGCGTGCTGGCTTGTTACACCTGCTAAGCGCTATTTAGGCTGAGAAATGCATAAATAGCCTCACTCTCATTTTAGAGAAGAGGAAATGGAGGCCCACAAATTAAGCCGTTTGCTCTAAGTAATACAGTAAATGGGCTGCAGCCCTAGATGCTGTATGTAAATTTTGAACCAGAATAAACACGTTTGTATTTTGCACCGTTTGTCCTGCCAGTGCAAGTGTTGGGTGTTGTTCCGAAACACAGAGTTTTGTCCTGTTGGGGAAAGTCAGTCTTTGATATGACTGGATCATTTTAATTCCAAAATAAGTATCCCCCACAGTTCTGGACTTAAACAGTTCATTCTGGAGTGAATTTGGTTAGAGTTTATCCTTCAGAAACAGAAGACAAATTCTTCGTGGATTGTCAGTATAAAATCCTCCAAGGAAAATTAAACACAGATTTTCAAAGGCAATTAAGACCTTTTAGGCTGTTAACAGCGTTTTTTTTGGGGTCTGAAATCTGGGGAGAGCTCTCGGAGTCAAACATTTATGTTAAACATCAGGGAACCAAAGGGGCTGGGAGGTAATTTGGGCGCAGACTTCTGATTTTCTTTCCAGGCCAGACTGGCTGCAGTGAAAATTTTGCCTGAAGAGAGGTTAGCCTCTTGGCTGCTCCTTTTGGACTGATTTCACAAGAGGATTACTCCTGGCCGGGAGTGACAGGGCAAGATGAGGTCTGCGCTTTGTCCTGGTTTGCACCCCGGTCRGATGAACCCAAAGAGGACTTTTGCCGCCAGCTTTTCATATTCAGATTTCTCCATGAAATCTGTTTGTACTACCTGCGCGGGTGAAGTTAAACTTCTACTGAGCTGTTGATATCTCTAAAGCCTCATCCGGTATCCCCTAAGTGGAAGATCCTACTGGTTAGCAGGCTGCTGGGGAATACCGTTTCATCCTTGCTTCTGCCTTTGGCCTGAATCAACAGCAGCTCTGATGCTCCTTGGAGCACCCATGAGAGGAGCTCTGCGAAGAGGAGAAACCCCAGCAATTGAGCAGGCTTTACCGGATGCAATGGAGGACACCTCATGTTTCAGAGAGAAATTTCCCGGAGGGCAGGGAAGGGGCACAGTGTAGCTGCTGCGATCACTTTGAAGGACAAGGAGCACAGGGTGTCTGGCTGCTTTTCATGCCCATGAGAGAAGCAGCCCCTTGCACCGCCTTGATTCCTCCGTTGACTCAGAATAGAGAAGCCGCACGTTTCCCCTCTCTGCCTGCGCTCTCCTTTGGTGTTAAGGGCTGGGTAAGTGCCGAGCAGCTGCAACTTTATTCGAGCTTTTATCTTTTGTTTTGCTATTTCACAAAAGCCCAAGAAGCAGGTAAAAACTACAAAGAATTTCACGGCCGGCAAAAACAAGTCAGAAGATGCACAGGAGGCCTGAGGTTCAGCTCCCCAGTGCGGCAGCACCACCTTGGTTTTGTTGGCTCACAGGAATGTGGGCATTTGAGAGGGGGAGTGAAAATAGCCTGTCACACTTCTCTTCCTGGGAAAGAGATTTGCAAGCACATCCCAAATGGGGAAGGGGGAGGAAGAGCTGATCCCAAGGGCGACAGATCGCTGATGGACTCCCCAAATGAGATGGTGCTGCAGAAGACTTGGGCCTACAGGAAAGCAAGACAAAGGAGCTGCAAAAATGAAACAGTGAGGACTTTGAATTGAACTGAAATGCACAACTGAAACTGCTTTGTTATCTGTCTTTGACAGCTCTTCCTCATTTCCCCTCCCTTGGCTGTCTCCAGAGAGGCAGCAGGGGCTGTCGGACAGCCTCGGTCATGGGCTGAGGAACCAGTCGCCTTGGAGCCATAATCCTTGCGGTCGCTCCTGCCTTAACCCCTCTTCCTCAGTTTCCTGATCTGCTGAATGAGGGATGGGACGATGTCCAGAGGACACAGTGAGGGTTTGCTTATTGCCTGGCTAGAGCCTTGTTCCCAGTGAGACAGACAGGGGTTTCATCCCAGATGTCAAGGAGAAGTCTTCAGGAGTCGTGTCCGGTATTATCACAAAAAATTGAGGAGTTTGCTGACTGTAGCACAGATCTGCAAATTGACTGAGCAGTTTAATCAAGAGAACCAATAGGGAAAAAATGAGCCATTTTGCCAGGGAGATGTTTGTAAGCATTTAAATGGTGCTATTTTTGATCACACAAAAAGAAGCTGTTTCTATGATGTGAAGTTGCAGGAAGCCCAAGGGACTGTTATTCCGTGTTGTAATGAGGGCTAAACAAGATCAAAGATCCCTTGTACTCAGCACTGAACATAGAAAAAAACAAAGAGATTCTCCCCGATATGTCTAGATAGACCAGGAAGAGACAAGAAGCATTAGTATAATCCTCTCTTTACAGATGACGGATTGGGCGGGCAGGCAGATTAGGGCTTTTCTACACAGGGAAGTGACTGTGGAATGAACTCTTGGTGTGAACTGAAAACGTGACGCCTCTTGCACAGACGGAGGCTGTGTCCAGACCGGACGGACGATGTGCTGGTAACACGTGTCGAGTCCCCATTGCCTGGTGGTGCGGGTGGGGGACCAGGCTGGAGCACCTTTCTCTCCTGCAGCAACTGGGGTCTGGAGACAGGGAGGGCAGTGGCTCTCCTTTATCGTAGTAACATCAGACATCTTCGGCTGAGCTGCTCGCCCTGAGCTCCTTTGCAGTCAGCATAAATTAAGAGGTGCTTTGGGGGCATATTTCATCTGATCTCATCTGACGTTTTGCTAAGGGTTGGATGAATCCCCTCTAAATCAAGCTCAAGGTGACTGTCCCAGGCGTAGATACCTATAGTAGATTGATGATTTTGTCCTACATATGGAGTAAATTCATGTGCATTGGGCAATCATAGATAGCTTTTCCCATCCTTTTCCTAGTGTGGTCAAGTGACTCGGTAAGGGTCACACGGAAAGACTGTGGCAGAGCTGAGAAAATGACCAACACTCCAAAGCTGCAGGTTCAACGTCCAGACAAACATGATTCCCTTCTAAACGCAGAAGCAGAGTTAGCTGGAAATTAGAATTTCTGTCCTCTGGGAAATGTCCACATTTGCTTTTTATTTATCATTCTGAATCTGAGCAAACCCATAAAATTTTGATATGTTTGATGTAAAACCCATTCAGTCTGACACCACTGAAACATTTCACTTTGATAATGTCAAAACCAAGTATAACAAATGTGCAAGCAACATAAATCCCAGCACAATAAAATATAACACACATTGAAAATGTTTCAATTAATATTGCAAAACAATACAAAATGAATCATAACAAGTTGAAACAATATCTTTCTATGTCAAGAAAACATTTCATCATTGCTGAAGTGAAACTGAGGAAATGCAATTCATTTAAATGTTTCACTGAAAGCTTTTCATGAAAATTGATGTATTCTTGTGAAAGGTGTAGATGTCAATAAAACTGCATTTTAAGATGGAGAATGATTTTCTTGAAAATGTTGAGCAGCTCTGAGATGCACATTTTTTGCTTTTCTGCAGAAGAAAGTAACTTTCAATAATTGGCAAGAACTGGAAGTCAGAAGGTATTTACACTTACTTAGAGCTGGTAAAAATTTCTTACACCCCTTTCCAGCGTACATCACAACTCCTTCTCTTATTATATGCAGGTGTTTTTTGGTTACTGGGTATATTTAAGAGTGAGCTGTTTAGGTGGCACTGATGTTAACATCCAAAAGAGGCAAGTTTGTCCTCAGACCTGGAAAACTCTGTCTACCCTATCTAACTATGAGATGTTACATATATTTTTCCCCATCAAAGTTTTGTCAGCTACCAGATCCCTTCTTCTTCATACCATATTTGCAAATGAGTTAACTAATTATTACATCTGGCTTAACTGAAGTCATCCTTTTGTAATTTAATACTGGTGACTAATTGTCATATTTAGTCATGTCTCAAACAATGGTTGTGTGGCCACATGCATTGGATGGGTACCCATCTGCACAAGAGCTGTGTCTCCCCTCACCACCACTGGATACACATTTCAAGTTGTTTTCAGGATACTTTAAACCTAAAATAAATCAGTTCACTATGAGAGCGAGGAGGGAAATGTGCTGTTCGTGATGGAGTCCCAACATGACAAAGTTTTCTTGCAGCTCCCAACAACAGGCAATAAAGAAACAGGGAGCCTTTCCACGTTGGACCTCAGCACTCAGGTGGGACCAGTGCTCACCATTCAATTCCTTCAGCTGCCTGGGGCCTCATGCTGCAGGGAGCTTATAAAAAGCCATCACTTCTTTTTCAGAGATGGTCTTGTCTCAGTGATGGGTGGAGCAACTGCTGTGTAAGCAATGGGTAAGGTTTGGAGGGGAAAGGCATTTCAATACACCCCTGGACCAGACGTTCAGGAGGTGGGAGTTTCATCACCTCTATCATCTGCAACAGGGACAGCTGAGTCCTGGTCTGGCATCAATAGGGACAAAATGACACCTTGCCAGCCTCAGCAAGTGTGTCATGAAGATGTGCAAATGCCAGTTGTGGCTGAGTGTAATGAGTCTTCAAATCTGATGAGACTGAGGCTGTGATGAGTTGCCAGATGGCTGGTCTCCATCTGGAGTGCTGGGCACAGTTATGTCCTCTCTAAACAGAAGACTCATAATATCTACCATAACCCCCTACCCAGACATAACAGGTGCAGAGGGAACTGGATACAAAGCCATCTCAACAGGAGCTGTGGTCCACATTGCTCTGTGCCAGCGACAATATTTTTCACACCCCAAGCACTGCTCTTCCCACATTTCTCCCTCTTGAAAGGGTTATTTCACCCATGTCTTCCCCTCCCACCATATCCAAGCAGAGAGCTTATGCTCCACCTTTTGTGTTTTACCCCACGTCTGAAGTGTTTCAGGCTGTCAGGAAAACTAGAGGAGGGAGAAGGATCCCCAAAGGACAGAGGGCAGCTGTCAGGGGAATTGGATGGAGAGATGAAGAGATGAAGCTGGAAACCCCCGTGACATGTACTGGTACATTGCAGCGAGCTAGTGTCGGTTTCGAGCAAAGAGCCATGGAGCAGCAGGGAAAGACGGTGCATCTGGGTATTGTTTGGTTTTAATATGACTTTAATATGACTTTCTTGCTCAGACTTTAAGCAGAGTGTGTGCATTTGAGGCAGGGTGAAGGGGAGAGCATGCTCTGACCCTGTCTCCTGGGAGTATTTTTCATGGGCTCTCATAAAGCCAGAGTGTGTCCAAGGGGGTCAGCAACAGCACATTGCGGGGGAGAGCTGAGTGCCCTCGCACAGCTGGTGAGCCACAAATATGCCTCGTTGGCAAGGCAAAGCCGTCCACTTGGGCTGTCTTGGGCTCTGCTCCTCCCACCCCTTGGGCACGTGCTTTCCACACTGCAAGGCAAGTATTAGGCACAAAACAGGACACATTGGCCTTTTCCTGAAGGACGTGGCTGTTCACATAGAAATGCTCCTCATGCTCTGGTGTATGAGTAAAGATGAAAAGGCCTGCAAGTAAAAGGAAGGATGGAGCAGTGATTTGGAGGATGGTGGGATGTTCTGGTGTTTTTAATGCTGCCCAGGACTCAGGAGAACTGGAATGTGCTCTGCTCTATTAAAATCTTCTTGGGTGTCTTTTCAGGGACTTAGCTGACCAGCTGTGAGAAGGGAATAATGCTATTTTCTGTGCCCCATGTGCCCTTTCCCCATGCTGCATTAGGTGCCCTGGAGGGAAGCAATGGCCCCTTACTGTATGTTCATGCAGAATCTGCCCTGTCTCAGCTGTGACTGCCCGCTTCCTAGGTAAGTCATCCCCCTTGGGGAAGGAGATGTTACGGTGGTTTCATGACTGCTCCAAGAACCAGCTGGAGAAACATCAGTCAGGAAGGATATAGGTAGAGCAGGAGCACTGAGGCATGAGGATGGATCAGACAACTCAGATTGCATCAGTACCAGGAAATAAAACAGGCCAGGGTTTGGTTTGGTTCACCCAACCTGACATGGCTTGTGCCTTTACCGCTAAACCCTCCTCACATACAGCAGCCTTGCCCATAGTATTCTGGCAGGAAGTCTCCAGTCCATGTGGTCCCCTGAACCATGATCTGGGAAAGCCTTACTCATCGAGGAACAGAAACTGTGTCCAGGACYGCACTACCAGTGAAACGATGTAGGACTGCGAGACAGTGCTTGAGCCCCTGCTCTGACCCTACTGAACTTGCTAACACAGACAAAACCTCAAGGTCCTTTCCAGCTCTGTTTGTCTCTTGCTCCCTGATGGCCTCCGGGGCCCAGTTACCACAGTAGATACATATTCAACAAAGCTGTACAACACCGCAGTTATCCCCATTTGAAGGGAAACTGAGGCACAGGAATGTAAGTGGCTTGCCCAAGGCAACATGCAAAATGCATAGCAAACCAGGAAGGAAACCCAGGCACCCTCGGTCCAAGTGCTAGTGGCCCCTGTAGTCAGGACACCCATCATTTCCTGCCAAGGCAGAGAGTGCTTAATCTGGGAAGCCAGTGCTGTCTCTGGGAGGGAAGCATACATTGGATTGGCAATTGAATATTTGAATTGACACAGATCATGGACTCAGAACTGACCCTGCTGAAGCCCTGCTGCCAATGAAGTAGAGAGGACTTGGTAGGCTCCCCCATTCCCTTGCAAGGGATTTGTATTTGGAATAAATCTGTCCTTTCAGAACGTCCTCATGGTCTCCAGTAGAAACCAGGATGGAGCCTCCTGGACAGACAGTCTCCCAGGTCACTGTGGCTTGGACCAGAAGGCTTCAAGACCTTTGAACTTCCAGAGCTCAGGTAGAGCTTCTCCAAACTCACCCTTGATAAGTGCCTTGATAAGATCCCCACAGCACATCCTAATAACAGTGGGGGGTGGAACGGAGAAGACACCACATCACCCATCCCAGGGAGCATGAGGGGAAGACAAATCAGCGAAAGGAACAGCATGAGAGAAATCAGTGTCCAGGAAAAAGCCCTGACTAACATGGCCGCACTGAGTGCTGCATTCCTCTTTTCAATATGTTCCCTTTTCACAGATTTCAGCCTTGCCTGTGTGTGTTGAAGGCCAGAAAGGACACGGATTTTACCTGGAGTGCTTCACCTTGCCTCTGGAAGCACTCCTTCATTTCTGTCTGCCTCTGCACCCCAGCAACACACCACCACACAACAGTACCCTCCCTCATCCCATAGCGCTTCCCACCACCATCTTTCCTTCTCCCCTTCCCCCTCTTGCTGTGGCTTGACAGAGGAACCTGAAAATTCACTGTGATGTTTGAATCCCAGCCAAAACTGAAAGCGAGACCCTGCGACTGGTCCGAAAGCCTAAAAAACATATGGCATTAATTCTGCTTTCCCACAGTTCCTAAAACTGCAATTAAAAGCAGCCCCCACCAAACAGAACCCCATAACTCAGCTCCATGATTTATTGGAATAATGAAGCTTTAGGGGAAAGTTGGCGAGGCACAGGAATTCCACATCCGGGAGACGGGCTCTGTGCACATGGCCCATGCACAGCAGAGTTTATTTTATTAGCGTGCCACTGGTAGAAGAACAAGATCGGAGAAGGACATTCCTCTGAGAAAGCTTATCTTTGGCACCCATTTGGCTCCACACAATAAACCAGGCTCTGCAAGCTGCAGAAGATGCTGTGCTATAGGCACAATCAAACGAAAGCTGGCTGAGACTAATCTGTCTCTGTGCCACAGCAGTCCGGTGGGTAAACAAAGTGCTTTTTTTTCCATCAGTAACAAATAATTGCAGCCCATGAGATGTCAAAGATTAGGAGTCATGGAATTGTTGGGGCGGACTGCAAATCTCCCTTTACCCAAGGAGATGCTATATCATACTTGCTTTCATAAAACCAAGGCTTTTTAGCTCTTTAGCTGTGATCAAACATGAAAGTCAATCTACAAAGCTCAGATCTCAGATTTTAAATGTAGCTGAGTAGTTTGGGAGAGGAGGTGTATGTGGGGAATCGTTCTAGCTAAGGATGCAGATTTCTGCCTATCTGTCATTTTACTAATCCCTGTTATGATGACCCTTTCTAACAGTTAAATGCAGTAGCATAGACAGGATCAAACTAATTTCTAGAAGACGTTTTATAATCTTTGTGACCTGATACTTCTACATCACTCTAAGTCATATGATGAAGGCAAACTTTAGCCAGATTGAGTCTCAGAGCAATGCCAGGAAAGAGGTAGAGCGAGAACTACTTTCTTCATTGAAATGAGGACACAGTAGCAAGACCAAACATGTCAAACTTCAATTTCTTTTGCAAAACAGTCTCTGCCTGTTGTCCAGCTCCAGTTTCCACCTCTGTACTTGCTCACGTAGCAGTTTTCAGGAGCATTGGTCTATTTGGCATTTGGCAGCATGCTTTTTGTGGTGATTTTGCTCAGCCACGCTTCTGAAGAGGTAGATGAAGGTGCCCCACCACCCAGCTTCTTTTGGTGAGCAGGAATATTTTGTATTTCAACCTGCCTTCACACACTGGACTATGCAGATGAATGATAACATTTTTAAAACAGACTTTCAGGCTCAGGAGATTATATTCACTCCTTGCAGAGCTTTAAGCTGCAAAGCCTTGTGTCACTGTGTTGTACAAATCTTGTGCTAACAATTAGCAGAGTGGGGTACTCCCCCTATAAAGAGACCATTTGCTGAACACCTGCCTTGATAGAGATCTCTAAACATCATCGCTGATGGGGAGTTGTCACTATGCAACTTTATACTAGAGCAGGTGCAGCAAAAGCTGGCTGCAGTGTCTGGTGACAGGAGACTGTAGTTGTTTGGTTTCCTTTGCCTAGCAAAACAGAAGTGAGACATAAGTGGAAAAAAAGAAGTTTTTTTTTTTAAATAGTCTCAGGAATGAAGTTTCGGTTGGCTCTGGAGCCTTTCAAGTGGAGTAGTGGAGGCAAGAGACCTGCAGACTCTGATGAAAGGGCTTATGCGAAGGACCAGCTGACAGGATAGGGATGAACCCGGGGTTAGAAAGTGAAGCTTGCTAAGAGACTCTGAGGATGGTATTCAGTCCATCTAATGTCAGACATGTCCTCAGGTGAGCTAGTCCCTCAAGGTCCCCTTCACAGTTAATGAACAGAAACGGGCATATGCAGGCACAATTCATCTTATCTGTTGCAAATGTCTTCTTTAGGCTAAGATGAATCACTCCCTAGAGCCCATTGACCATATCGATTAGATGTCCACTAATGGCAACCTGAGTAGAGGATACCGAGCTTAGATGCAGAGGTCTACCTTATTGACATCTTCTTTAGTCAGGTGAGTCCCATCCCTTGAGCCATTCAGCTAGGGGGGCAGTGTTACAACTGTCTAAATGGGCACTTAATAATACAGGCAGTCTGTGGACCTGCCTCCTAACCCATCTGCTTTATCCCACTCTGAGCCTTAACAGCCCATCTCCTGTCCTTATGCAGAAGTCCAGACAAAGTGGTGCTTCTTCAGAGCCTGCCTGCAATAAAAATCTGTATTGGATACACAGATAAAGAGGAGCAGCTAAAGACAGAGTGTGAGCAGGAGTGCTGGTGATTGCAATGACCTTACAATATCTCAGGTGCCTGGTCAGTGTACTTTGTTCACAGTCCCTGGATTAAATAAATCTTCAGATGTGAGGTCAGGAAAGGGAGTCAAATTGGCAAGGACTCTTGGGCTTTTGGCCTCCTTCATGGTCTTCATCCCAATGTCTTCTCGGAATTTCCTTTAACTTCCCTCTGGCTGGTGAAAAATCTTAGGACAGAGGGATCTCTTTTACTCTCTTTCATTAGCATATTAGAAATATGACTTTTGGTCTTCTCTTAGTTTAGAGTCTGTTATTGATGGTGGGAAGCAAGTGTGCCCTGTGATGTGTGGAGGAGCTACAGCAGCTGTTTGGAGGGTGCTGTGGACCATAGCATTGCCTGCAACTGTGAGAGGCAGACTGGGATGACTCTGGGATCTAGACCGCCTCTGTCAGGTGATACGACAATGACTGGTGGGAGGAAGAAGAAGAGTAAGGGCAGACAAAATCAGATCAGCTGTGAAGTTGAATTCATTGGACAATATGTACCTTAGTAAAGCCAAAGGGAAGCCAGAATGTCAGGAACATTTGTTCTCCTACACTGCAGGCTGAAAGCTCTGTGAAAACTCCTGATGTCCTGGTGGTGGTCTGCAGGGCATGAGCTTATAGTGGGATGTTGTGGTCAGGAGAGCTCATGTGCTCTGTCAATATACAAGGAGTGAACTTGTCAATGAGGGGAGACAAGCTCTTCCCGCCTCTGTAGGTAGCATTACTGAGGCCGCAACTAAAGTATGCACCTGGTTCTGGGGTTCTGGTGCCTGGACTTTCAAATGTAGCTTGCAAATTTGGAAAGAGTTTAGAAAAAAATGAGTTGCAAACTGCTGAATCTGCCTCACAGTGTGACTTGGGAGAAGCTCAAGTCTTTTGTTTGTCTCAGACATTTTCCACCTATCTTTATTTGTGCCCCCTGTGAATTGTCCCTTGGAAGTGCAGAGACTGGCAGTTTTCAGCCTGTTGGTTTCCTTTTCCTAGTCCCCTTCCATGAAATCCTCAACAGTAATCATTGGCCTGTCAGGCATTCAAGGGCCACTGGTTAAAAGCCACTTCTCTAGAACAACACCTCTCTGATAGCACAAACCTCTTGTTGGACAGACAAAACCAAAATGACATATGGATGGCTGGAGAGAGAAGTCCAGATGGAAAGCAAGATGCAAGCAGACTGTGGTAATGAAAACAAGGAGGGCTCTGCTCCTGGACATCTTTGAAATAGTTTTGAATATTTTGTGAGGAGATGCTCACTAGGCCGGTAGCTTTTGGAGATCTCTGAAAAGGTTCCCTTTTCTGTTCTTAGTCACCTTTACAGACACTCCTGATATAGTCTTTACACCCATGGTTACTCCCAGACCACAAAGAGAAAACCACTAGTTAGGCGAGAAATTACAGAAGCCTGAAGAAGACCATAATGCTCTCTTCTGACTTCAAGTCTGTAGTGTGTTTGAATAGTGCCCACTTTGCTCACCAGAAGTATACACAAAAAATCAGAAAAGCATGGCAACAGGATGACAAAACAATGGTATAATGTTTCCCAGAATGACCTCAAAGACGTAAATCAGATCTCTGAGTTGTCAGCAGCAATCCGGTTCAACAGCCTAATCACCCTACCATCCAGTGTGTTTTATTAACTGTTCTTACTACGTATTATTTGTTAACAGAGTGCTGTGCATGTAGACACTACTTTACAGGTATGTGAAAGACCACCCTGAGGAGTTTAGTTGCACTTAGGCACACAAATATGATATTCATTGCAGCAGCTCTATGGGTTGATGGTTGTGGTACTGTTTCAGGTTTCTTGCTTCCTTTTTGATTTTATTGCACTAAAGTCAAACACATTTTAAACTCTGGACCTCGAGTTAATCTGTCTGTTTGAGGCATTATATGGCCATATTATCTTAGCATCAGAGTCTCTGACAGGCTTCAGTGTATTTATTCTACCAGAACATCTAAACTCAGGGTTTTGAACTAACACTTGAACTGGCTGGAAATTTTCCACCTAACTTTTCTGTCTTTGATTGCTAATGAGACATGATGTCTTAGCAAAACAGGGATTTTCATWAAAAAAACAGGGCATCCCACTTGGGTCAAAGGCAGGCTTTCCATTTGCTTGTGTGCCAAACTCATTCCCCCCTTCTCCCTATTCAGGCTGGGAGAGGCAGGGGAGATGTTAAACAAAATATTACGTCTTCGTTTTTTTCTATATTTCTGCTTCTTTCTGCATTGGGGGGGAAAAAAGCCCAATTTGCTTTAATTGGTATTTATCACTGTACTACTGAGTGTCTCCCTGGCTGGGAGGCTGGTGAAGCAAAGTCCCCAAAGCACCTTAGTGCCCTGTGCAGCACAGCAAGTGTGAAGCTTTCAGTGGAGATGTTTCCTYTGGGTGTTGCTGTTTCCCTCCACTGCAGGGTGATGGTATCAGAGGGAAGGTGCCCAGCTGGCCTCTCCTSCAGCCCACCAACCCTCCGCGTCACTATCAGACCCTAAGTGTCTGCTGACCTGGATCAAGACAGGAATTGGTGGTGAGCAAAGCCCATCCCTTGACAYCTTCTGTCTCTGAGGCAGGAGTTGCACTATAATCAGCAGAAACAGGACACATCAGTACTAGCTTGGTAAGCATGTGACAATCTCATTTTCCAGAACAATGCTTGTTTCATAGGTGTTAGAGTCACTACTGCAGCCTGAACCCACCAAAGGGCTCAAATTAAGAAGCTGATGAGAAGAAGCAAAGGGGTTGAGCAATTAGATCAGGCGTAGATTTACTGGGAATACTAAGGAGACTATATTTCCCCCTCTGGCACTGCCATGTGGAGTTGCTGAGCAGTATTTCTCTCCCAGTACAAGACCTTTTCCAAACCCCAGTTACAGTGAACAAGATAGACATGGCAAAATCACTGTCTTAGATAGCAGTGGTTTCTCATCCAGCGAGAGCAAGCCAAGAACATTTCTCACCATCAGCATGAAAGTCTCATTCACCAGATGTCTGGGGGAAAGGCAGCATCTGTCTATCTGACAGGAAGTTCCCCCATTTCTCAGGGATGTAGGAAGGATTGTCTCTGAAATTTTTTCTTCTTCTTCCAGGATTATTACTCTAGACTTAACTATAAGAGACTCTCCTATTCCTATCCCAGCTATTGCAAAGTGTTTCACATGCCAGTGGAAAGCCACAGACTCAATTAATTACTTAACTGCTAATTATTTCAGTACTGGAAAGTATACTAGACCCTCTCCATCTGCCCAGGTACGCAGCCCTGCCTTGGGGAGTTATGGGCTCATTTCTGACGGCATGGAACAAAGTTGTAATGAAGCAGTGAAAAGCGGCAGGGGAGAGAAGTTGGGGCATCTGTTCAGACTTAGTAAGCTCCAGTGCCCAGGCTGGCACAGCAAAGAGAGGAAAAATAAACACACAGGACACGGAGGTGTCTCTGCTAACTTATTWCTCACACACAGTGTAACAAAAAGCATCCTGAAGAGGAACACAAAAGATGTGGGACATCTTTAACTGAGATAGGGGAACTGAAAGGAGGTTGAGTGGTTAGGACATAAGCCTGTAGTTTAGAAGATCTCCCCAACCTGGGTTTAAAGTCTTCCTTTGTCAAAATCTTCTATCTGACCATCAATCATATTATCTGCTCAGTACCTGGGCTGCAAAACTGGGGAAACCAGTATTTCCAAGGGGACATTGCCAAGATAAGCACACACCATGCTGGGAAGTGCTGGTACCCCGGTAGCCAGGGCAGGCGAGCACAAGCTGTGCTGTGACTTGCATGTCCTGCATTTTCCTCATACCCGGAGACACTGCCATCTCAGCTCTTGCCTCGGGCTGAAGAGGCTGCCGAATATGTAACCCGAGTCGTCCCCTGGAGGAGGGTGGAAACACAAGCAGCTCTGGGAGCAGCCTGGAGCTGCGAGCGGGGAGTTGTCTCGGGCTCTCGTCCTCCCATCCTCCCGTTTTGCAGGAGAGCTCATGGTGGTGGCAACGGTCAGGAAGGCCCATCCTGCAGCCCCATAGCACTGCTGCCAYCACCACCGTGCCTGACCCCGCTGGCTGAAGCAGTGGTGGGGCGCAGCTCTGCCAACAAGCCCRGCCAGATTCCTGGCAACGAATGCTCCTGCTGGAGCCCTTATTTTCCCCTGTGTGTCAGCAGCTAATGACAGGTTGTGAAACTGTGGCCAGACTCTACCTCAGCAATACCGGCACCAGGAGCAACCTGTCTCCCTGGGGGGACCTTCTCCCACCCTGAGGTGCTGGAGACATCAGCCTGTGTGTGACCTTCCCAGCCCTGTGCCAACTTTAGCAGAGCCAGYGGATACATCAAGTCATTTTATTTTCAGGGCTCGTCAGGCCCCATTTTTCATATGCAATAAGTGATTTAATAAATGGAGGCAAGAGTATCACAAAGCTAAAGAGAGGTAGCTAAAGATCTTGGCACATCCATACCCCCTTGGAGGGGGGAAAATCCTGCCAGCTAGACACTATAGATCCACCTTTTTGCTCAAACTTTGAGAAGAGCAAGTAGCACATGCTCTCAAGAGCCTTGATCCTGCAAAGACTTAACTTTGCTGGCATGAGCTGTCTTAGAGAAGTTCCATGGGATTACAAAATTAAGCCTGCACCTAAACTTTTGAAGGAGAAGGTGAGTATTGACATTCTGGCTCCTCAGAGCACGGGCAAGCATGTGATCTCAGCTTTTCCAGGGCTGCAGTCAGAAAAAGCTGATGTCAGGCCAGACCTAAGTGATATTCATCTTACAGCGAGGCAGGAAACATATCTCTGTGTTCCTGCTAACCTTAGAAAGCAAGCGCTTGGATTGCTACACAGAGGATTTGTAGCAACAAGGAGAATGTAATTAAATAGCAGGGATGATCTCATTATTGTAATGATGAAGTGTCATTTAATAAGGAGAATCCAGGACTGGGAGCTGACAGCCACCGAGTCCTCATCCCAGCTCTGGCCCCAGCTCCTTTGGCAGCCCTGGGCAGGTCACATAAGGCCAGCATCCTTTCTTCAGAGTGCATTTATGCAACACACGACACTAGGAGACCCTGCTGCTTGTAGAAGCTATTGCAACAAAAAGAAGAATAACAGTAGTAAGAAAAATCATCCTGTGCATTTACCTTCCCTATAAAAGCTGGGTTAATATAATTTCCCATTATATGAGGGACAGTGAGGGTCATCGGAAGATGATGGTTATGAAGAGTTCACAACCTGGAGGGCACTGGGGTGAAATGCTAAGATTTCGTGTAATCCTCAGGCCCTTCCAAATGCAAGCCCAAATGACTGATAAACAAATCAATGCTATGAGATTCATGCGGCAATATAGCTTTGGAGAAACCATTTCTCCAAATAAAGGTTTGGTTTGATTCATCCATCCATCCATCCCTCCATGCAGATCCTCCTCCCAGGCCCCCTCAGTCAAAGCCAGCATCCCTTATCCTCAATAATGATGCTAAGTTTGTAAGATTTTAAGTCAAGTCTCACCCTTTCACCCTTATTTTCTGCTTTCGGTATGCTGTGCATTTTGTTCTTTGAGGCTGGGAGCCCCAAGCAGTGATGCAGACCATTTCAGGCAAAGGGGCAGWGGGCTGTGCAAGTGCTTTGAACCAGGCCATGCTCACCTCTGTCATGCTACTTCAGGTTTTCTTATTCATCGTCACCCAGGATACTCAGCAACAGTTATTCAGCATGSTAACTTTGCACGGTGCCAAGACTGAGGTGCCAAACAGGGCCTCCTCAGCACCCAAAATTTGCATCCCAGATGTCGCTTCTGCAGTCTGTGCAGAACAGCTCAGCAGTCCGTGTCAGCTGTGGCAGCATTTCTGGGCCACCCACGAGACCKCAGTGCCACCCTGGATCTCAGCAAACCAATACAGAGGCTGTCACCCTGCTTTTGCTGCCATTCCTACCCCTTCCCCATGCCAGGGGCTTGCTGGAAAGCAGTGTCCCCTCCCACAGGTCAGAACAGAGAAATCTTTCATGGAGGAGGAAGTATGGGACATTGATATCTTTTTCCTTGGCATAAGAAAGCTGGAGCARGGAAGGGATTTTCCCCCACAGCCTGACCTGCAAACTCTTAGGAAAGTCAGCAGCTTTGCTCTCTGAGCCGTTCCAGTATTACAGAAAGTAAAGACTAGAGTAGCATGTGTAAGAGATTTCAGTTCAGCCCTGCAGCCTTATCCCAAAGCTAGTTTTTGCCTTTGAATTTTAGCATTTGCTTTCGGAGCCTTAAATGGCACGGCCATTCTTTCTTTGTTTTTTAAACAAGCTAATCACAGCGGATAAAAACCCTGCGCTGCTTTACCTCAAACACACCCCATGCACACGCACAGCRCTGACACACATCCCTGAGAAACTGCCTTCCATTTAACAAACAGCTTCCATGACAAAATAAACCACTGGAGCATCCTGTTATCAAGAGCACATCATGGGAATTCCGTGTTTCTCGCAGATTATCTTTTCTGTGGAAGGATTCAGTGCTCCCAGGCTGCCAGCGCTTGGGCTTTTTCCATTGCCCCCATCTTGGAATCTTTGCTTTCCATTTTTTAAAGATATCTAAGCCTTGGTTTTGTGGAGAAAAGCTTAAAAGCCTTATCATTCAAGTTTCCTAATCTTTAAGCCAACCTTACCATCTGGGAGAGGGCCAGTGACTGATTCTTGAATTTCTAATATTAAAATATCACTGATGTTGTTAATCGCTAATTTTATTATCACCATCCYGCAGTGAATTTAATGAGGATGGTAATGAGCTGCTCACTGTCCACAGTTTACAGATCACAGCTGTAACAGGTCTTTCCTTCAGCCTTACGATGATACCATAAAATGTTGTAAGGGGAATTGATAACAGCTCTCATCTGCACTGCTTAGAGCAAGTAAAAGTCTGGACAAGCCATGCCTTTTTGATCTCCTGGATTTTAAGTCTTGCCCCAACTTGGATCAGGCAAAACATAAATAATGGGCATTGAGAATATGGGCTGATGATATGAAGCACTGTTAGCTCTAAATTAATATTTCTGCTAGACCCAGAGCCCAGTCGCTCTAGCAAGGCATTTGTCTGCAGAGTCCTGTGTCTGTTTGCAGCCCTGGAGCTAATACCCTGGGGGCCTTGAACAGAAAGCTTTGTGAAACCAGGCTGCAAAACACAAGATTTCTCTTTGCAGCAGTCCAGGCTGGATTTACCATTCCTTTCCATGGGCGTCTGTAGTGTTTCAGGAGGGTTATATATGAGTTAAACAATGCCCGAGCTGTTGAAATATTTCAAATGACTAATTTCCACCATCCCCCCCAGTGGAAAAATCAAACCTTAAACCACCACATTTCTTTGCAAAACTTGTCATGAAAAATTTATCCTGTTTCCTGGCTGGCTATAAAACAGACTGAATAAATTGGTGTTTCTATTATTGCTGTTGCTGTTTGAAACGTAGCTGTTTTCTGACAATCTCTTTGAACGGAGGGGAGYGTCCAGTTTTCTTCAGTCAGGTGACAACTCCTGGACTCCCCACTTATGGGATGATCTGATAAAAACTTTGCAAGAGGGAACCCAGGGAACTTCCCTGTGGTCTTATTTTGTTTTTTCCTTAGTGGGAAGTGCATGAGTCCCAGATTCTTTATTAATCATTTGAGGAACCACAAGAGAAAGAGAAAATGTCAACCTAAGTTCCTCTTCCCTTGTAAGCTGGCTTGAAGGTGGTTGTGGTTTGAAGGAGAGGAATGAATTGGAAGGAAAAATGATACAACAAGGTGGTTTAATAGAAATCCCAGATGAAGAGCTGCTTTCTAAATTCTGCCTCTCCACCAGGCTGCAGATGGTGGAGGTAGATGTACATGCAAACTCTTCCCAAAGGTGAAAGCACAATGTGGGATGTGTTTTCCACTGACCTCTTGCCAGTGGTAGAAAAAGAGTGAAAGATGAATGCTTCGCTGTCCTTCATGGGGCAGGGGGAGATCATTCTCTGTGTGTGCGTGTGCGGAGGGAGGGAGGGATGGAGGGGTGGGGATGGGTTTGCTCCCAAACCACGTCGTAACAGAGCGCCCGAACCACCTAAGGTCCTGTCCCACAGCCCTCCCTTCTCCTGCCCCCAAATTTACATCTCTCAGCCTCTCCTGCCCTAAAACCTTTCCTATTGCTTGGGCAAGAGTGAAGAGGAAGACTTCAAGTTAGAGCAAAAAAACAGACACATGGCAGCCTTATGCTTGCACAGTTCTGAAAAATGCTAAACTATCCTACCCAAACACCAGGCCTGGTGGAAACGTCATTAGTGCTGGACGCTAATGAAGGCAACTTCTTGCCGAAGATGAAAGCTGAGCCTGTGACTCAGAAGAAGTRCTCTGTGGGCTGTGACCCACACGGCCTGTTTGCAGAAGGGATGCCCTGTACCTGCGGCTCAGACGGAGCGGTCTGCACACTTACGTGGAGTGCCTGCGTTTGAGTGACCTACATACTAAACAAAAGTGACGCTGCACAGCCGAATCAATACATGTCAGGTCACWTTACCTGTTATTGATGAACATGGTTGTTAATCCCAACATATTGTATTTGYAGAACTTCCTGGCCTCCCCAGGGCTGTCTGGGATGAAGTTTTGCTTGACTGAAACTTCTTTAAAGGAGAGAAGCTTCAGTTAGGAAAGGTCTTTGTGAATGGGTCTGAATACGTAGTTTGCTACTACTGGTGAGCTCTTGAGATCTRTCCTCCTTGCTCCCCCAAAAGCAAGTTTCAGGAGATATCTTAGGGTCCCCTTTACAAGGCAGAGGCCTGATTTATCTATGTAATATGAGTACTTAGCTGAGGAAACCAAGCTGAAAGTGTGGTCACCACAGCTCTCCTTGCTCATGGAAGAGGAGAAACTCCTCTGCAGGAGGCTGAGTACCAGGCTCTGAATCGCTGTCTGCAGGCACCCGTCTCTTTCCATGGCTCTTGATGGTATCTGGTATGCTGAACTCATAACTGAGATGCTCACTGTAATGCAGGGTGGTTCCAGGTGAACAGGAGGTGCTGGGATCACAACTGCCTGTGGTCTCTGAGCAGGGCCTCCTCTTTGCATCCTCACTGCGTCCCTGCATGGCAGTTTCTCCTCACCTCCACAGTGCTTGGGACCAAGCACTACCCCCCAGGGGCTCGCAGGGAAGACAGAGCTGTGGCGCAGGGGGAGCAGGGAGGAGAGCAAGGCAAGGGACAGCAGTCCAAGTCCTCCTCGCAGTTTGAGATGAGACAGATCTGGAGGCGTGGGCTGTGCTGAGCTGATGAGAAACCAAGGTGCAAGGAAGGGTAGCGCCTACCCGGCTCTGGAGAGAATAGTCATCAGACCTCAGGCCTGGTTTTGCTGCTAAGTCAGCTGTCAGCAGCAGTCCTGCACTTCAGCCAAGCTTCCATCCCCCCCAAAGCGCCGGCATTCCCCTTCTTCTTCGTCCCCAGTTCCTCCTGTCTAAGGGGCTTTCCTTTTCCTCCCACGTCCCACACGAGGCGAGTGAGAACCACTTGTCACTCTTCATGCAGGACTCAAGCACAGAGCCATGCACTGCAGCCTTTGCTGTGGAGGCACGCTGCTCCAAAGTGCCCTCCCTAGTCTCCTCTGTGGACAAACCGGCAGTTCGGACCAGCGATGCTTATCCCATCCCTAAGGCAGCCTGCACCACACCACATGTTCTTTGGCAACTGGACCTCACCATCCAGGAGCTTTCTCTGTAGCTAAGCAGGACTTGCTGCCACCCAAGTAAGAGCAATTTGTCAGCTTGAGGTCCTGACCAGGAGAATGTGTTTGTGTCCATGGCGTGCATTTTCTGCTGTGCCCTTGTGCTCTCCCTGGGCTCCTGGCACATCTAATGCTTTCCATGCCTGGAGTTTGCCCTTTGATCTGTAGCCACGGTGAGTTCTCCTTGCCACCAGCAGGAGTTTTGCAGGGCAGGCCTTTATTTTGCAGCAGAGCTGGGTCTTCTTCGCTGCTCGGTGAGGGAAAGGATACAGCCGCTGCAGGTGGGAGAATCTGCCCCAGCAGTTAGCGCTCTGGCCAGGTTCCTGTTGCAGCTGGCTTGAAAGAGCCCCCACTCACCATCTGTTGTCAAGAACAAAACTGTTGTGGTTTTGAAACACATGCACTGACATTAAAAAGGCACACACAAAAAAATCCCACTTGAACGACTTCATAAAAAAAGTGGCAGCAGCAGCCTTGCTAAACAGGCTGCGGCATTCAGGCTGATTAATATTGTTTGCTCTAATTGGAGTCTGTTGCTTTTACCTAATAGTCTTCTTTCGGTTTGGGCAACAGATTTTCTTGTAAAATTTGCTCCTAACAGGACTCTTAGGATTCCCATTAGGAATATTAAAGTCAAGGGAAGAGAGCAGGTGACAGAGTAATTTCCCAAAGAAATCAGCTAGTATTAAGATTTTAGTGACTTTGTAGCTGGTGTGTTTGTGTGTGTAAAACACAGCCACAACCTGGATGGACTCCATGTGGCTCATCTGTGTCACCAGCCCTGTAGTATGTCTTCTTAAGGGAAGTCAGGATTCATTTGGATGATAAAGGGCCTGTGCTTTTAGTGCAGGAAGAGCTGGATTTAATCTCCGTGGCTGCTGTAAAGTGGCCAACATGTGCGGCTGGGATGCCTCAGAAGAACCAGATCCACTTTCTATAGGAAGGAAGCAGAACGGAAGCATTCACTAAAATAATCCTATTGAAATGCTCTTTCTTGCTGAACTTTCTGCACAACACTCTGCTCTTGAGAGACTGTGTGTCCACCAAGAAGGGCTGAGCAGCTCCAAATGCTACTAGGCATTGCAATTCTGCCTGGAAAAGTCTGTTAGCTGGGCTATATATTTAGCTAACATCAATAAAGCCCTCAGACTGCTGCTTTGCATTCAGAAAACGGCATGTGAAAAGCTGCCAGATCATAGCAGATCCATAAGCCCTTGGCCCTGGCTGGCAGCGAAACCAGGCTGAGGCTACACCAGGAGCAAAGTGAGACCACAACATGTGACAGGTTTCACTTCAGAGAGGTGACTCAAACCAATCCCTTTAGCTGGCTTTTCTGCTTTGATTCGTTCATTCTGAGCGGAACAGATGGAAAAGGAACAAGGGACAGTAATTTGGGCTTGAGAGAAATCTCAAATGGGAAGTGTACTTCCCTCAGCTCATCCATTGCCTCTGTGCAGCTGCTGTGCCAGCAAAGCCTGAGGAGTGAAGCCAAGGGCTACTATGCGCTCAGTGCTGCTCCGTCCATCACCAAGCAGGAGGAAAGCAACAGCTCTTCACAGTTATGTACGCTCGAAACACCAAGGGAAGAGTGAGATTGGGTTAGAGTGTTTCCAGGGGAGTTCTCAATGTGTAAAAGGGGAAAGCTAAAGGAAAAATTGAATTAGAAACTCAGGGGAATCTTCCAAATGGCAAAAGCTATTAGAGCGCTTTCTGTTCCATCATATGAAGGCTTTCCCTTCCTCTGCATCTCTGAAACGATTAGGCAGGCGTGGGGATGTGCTCATGTATGCGAGCACCAGGTCTCACAGTTGCTCTCCAAAGTTTCCATTTTTATATTTAAAATGGGCAGATCTCCAATGTTTAAGGTCTAAACAAACCTAGAGCATGATGCTGATGCAGTACCTGAGTGAGGAGGGAGCCTGAGGAACTGGCCTCAAGTGAACTCCTGTGTTTGTCTTCCAGGTCCCTTCTCCATCCTGCAGGACAYGCTGGCTGTGGGAGAGGGCTGTCTTCTCTCACCAAAAGCACGGACAGCTTGGGCACGGCCAGCAGCTAGATCTGACTCCAGAGGGTGCAGTAATGACGAGCCAGGTCTGAACAGAGGGGCCAAACGCTTTCTCTGCAGCTGTGATAAAAGGAGTGTGGAGGAAAACACCATTTCATTCCAGCTCTATACTAAACAATTCAGGTTCTTCATTAAAAATCCTGCCAAGGATTTATATGCTACTGATAGACAAACGACTAAAAATGCAACAGCCAGCTCCTCTTTACATCTGGAGAAATTCCTGTTCTGTGTTACTGCTACAGGTCAGGTGTCATCGTTACAAGCAGACCCTTTGCATTTTGGGCGGGGTTCATCTAAGCCCTCACAGCCATTGGTCACTTCAGGTCTATGGCTACACTTTGCCTCTGAAAGTTATCTCTACCTGCCTTATTTTATATCATGACATTTGGGGATGGAGAGTCCAAAACTGGGTCTGAGGACAAGAAGGGAGGGATATAGTTACTCAGGAATTGTCTTAGCTCATGCAAGGTCAGAAGGACTCAGTGCAGGAGAATCAGATTGGCAGTATGAGCTTAGAGATCTTGACCAGACTAAATCAGATGAAGATGGACCACTGGCTGCATCCTACCTGCCCCCTTGCCCCAGTCCCTCAAGAGCACGCTCAACAAGGGCTTTTATAAATGCTCCTCTGAGCTCTCCCTGGCACTGTAATGTCATGGCATCCCCAGCTTGACAAGGAGACTGGGCGGCAAAATGTCCTTGGGGAATGGCTCTAAGACATGCAGTGAGTGCAGACAACCTCATCCTGCATGACACTGGGGTGCAGATCTAGTTAGCAATACCGACACCTTGAGCAAAGAGCCTGCTCCTTGCAGGTATGCCCAAGAGGCAGCAGGAAAGAGGTGGAAGATACTACATCCTCTCTCCTTGAAAAAAAAAAAAAAAAAAAAAAGAATAGATTGCTGGCATTGCTATAACTGAATAAGAATTAGAGTGAAAAGGAGACTGAAATAGAGATAAGTGCTTTCAGTTGCTGAGCAGAAGTTTTCTCTAATATTTTTTTCCCTTCTCTCAGTCTCTTTTCTTCTCATACCTAGTATCAAGTACACTATCAATTGCACTATTCCAAAGCTCTTATAGACCAACTTAGAAAAACCCCTCGTTGTGCCACAGTTATCCAAGCAAGTGCTGATGCTGGACTCTGCTCCTTGTGCTAACGATATTCCTTGGATCTCAAACAAACAGCTTCTCATCAAGGCTGATCCAAACCCACCAGAGTCACTCAAAAGCCTCCCATTGCGTGATTTACAGTTGGCTTGGGTTCAGGTTCTTCCACCAAGGTGAGCCAAAGAGAGGAGTTGGCACCTCGTGACCCCTGCATTAATGCGCCAGGCAGGAGGAAGCTGTACAAACGTGAGTTGAGACCAGCAGGACAGGGCAACACATGACGCGTGTCTCCATGTACCAGGTGCCCCTTGTGCGCCAGGTGCCCTTCATGCTCTGCTAGCTTGGAGGCATTCACGGAAGCCCTGGCAGCAGCCCCGCTGGGGCTTTGATCCGGTGGTGTCCAGCTCTCCCCGCTTTGCGGAGAGACATCAGCGGCACCACACGCCTTTCCTGCCAGGTTGATTGAACACTTTGCACAACCTCTGGGGGACACGTGCGCCATCCCCAAGCCACCTCCGAGCAGCGAACAGCAAAGGCAGAGGGTCCCACACCTGCCTGAAAGGGGGTTGCTTCCACTGGAGTCTTATATATGCTGCAACTTCACATTAATCTTGTTACACCCAGTGCTGAAACAGGGCTTACCTCCTGGACCAGACAAGGGCTTCGGCCAGATAACCTCGCTGCGGACAGGAGGACAGGGACAGGGACACCTTCCCTGCAAGGGAAGGAAGGAATTATTCAAATCCACATATTCACTGCATCCCAGATGCTCCCTTTCCTTTCCTTGCATTTTAATCCTGCAGTTGGCTATCCCCAAACCCCTTTCCATCACGGCCATTCCCAGCCATGAGGGCAAGGCAGTGCTAAGGGTATCCCAAACATTGTGACACCGAGGCAGAGGTGACAACAGCAGGCCAGGGCAGTGCTCCATTCACTGCCCTCAGGGTGGAAATCACATGGACTCTAATATTCCCCAGCCCTTGGCTGAGGACAGGCTGTGTCAGGAGTTCACCTGCAGTCAGGGCTTGCGGCGAACGGCCTTTGCCCAAGCCCATGAAAGCACCCAGGGCTGTTTGGGTGCTGCATGCTGCATTTTGCATCTTGGATCCAAGGCCGGCTCTAGGCAGTAGTGAAAAGCCATCCAGATGCAGGGAAAGCTAGAGCTGTTTGCTAGCTCCAGGGAATTTCCTGTAGAGCACCCACAGGAAAAAAAATCCTCACCAGATTTCCCTTGGTTATTCCCAGGGGACAAGTCACCTTTACCCCAGGGCCCAAAGACATCCTGGGATGATGCTAACCCCAGGCTGAGTCATAGACAGACCTTAAATCTGGTGGATACTATTCCTGGCATCCACCACCAAGACTCAGTGTGATTTTAAATCATATCTGGCTCCAGGATTAATTACTGAGAGATTTTTGGTGAGGGCAGAGGTTCTGTTTGTTGGTGTTTTTACTGAAGTMTCCTGCAGTCTACAACCCAAGTGATATCCCAGCGAGGCACTACACTCCCACATCGCGGCGATGACTGTACGGGCACTTTCTCGGGGGTATTCCTCCCATGTCAAGAGGTAGATAAACCACCAGCAGGAGGTCTCTCTCCGTCCCTCCCCATTGACCTGAGGGGGAGGTGAGATCCACAGGCCACCTCCTCTCCTGCCTGAGAGGGAGAGGAGCCCTCCCCTTTGGAGCTTGCCCACCCAGTGCTGTGTGGGATTGCAACCACTCAGGTGTGTTGTGTGTGCTTTATACTGATATTGGTAGTGAGGGAGTGCATGTCACACATATTACTATACAACCTAAGCATTAGCACACATCACACACATATCTACTTACTTCAGATGCATTCTGAGAGAGAGAGAGAGGAAATTTTGGCCCAGAGATGGACAACATCCAGTTAAAGACCAAGAAAAGTGAGAAGAGCAGAAGGAAGAAACAAGCCTATCCAAACCTTCCTTTTCCATTGCAGTGCTCACTAAACCTTTCATTTTAAGCACTGCATTCATGCCCAGTGCAGCACTTTAAAAATGCTTCTATGAGTTAGGAGGAYGGCTCAAAATTTCCTTTGATGGTTACAGGAACAGGCAGAGGAGAAAAAGCTTCTTAGAGGAGCAAGGATGGTGGTATCTGTGTTGAGAGGGAGCATGTCCTTACATCTGTAGCTGCTGCATGAGGCTGTGAAAGTGCTGGTTTGGATTGGTTTAGGTCACTGCAGCTTAGATCAGTTGCTCTGACTTGCAGCTGAGCTTCAGAAACCAAAGGCACAAGTGCCACTCTCCTGACGGCACTCAGAGTAGATGTCTCGATTGCAGCAGGACCTGGGGAGCAAGCCAACATGTGAACAATTTCTTCTGACTACAAAATGAAAGGAGAGAGCAAAACACTGATGGCCTGAGGATATACCTCAAGAGCCTTGCCTTGGGCCAAGGACCAAAAGAGGCCTCACCCATAAGGAAGGTGTCACATCAATGATGTGACATTCATCTATGGGAAGCCAAAGGCCACTCTATTTTGCCTTCCAGACAACCATTTACTCCTCTGGATGATAGCCTAAGACTTGGTAAGAGCTGTGTGAGGTTTCTGCTCTGCCGCAGACTACCTGTGTGACTGTAGTGGAATTATTTAGCTCTTCCATACTTCAATCTCCCTTCCTATAAACCAAAAAAGAGTTAGCATTTCCCTACACCACAAGGTTGTTGTGAGGATAACAGGGTTATAAGGCAGGCTGGTCAGATGTAATCTTAAAAAAGGCTCTGTAAAGTAGTGTAGAAAAGTGCAGAGAGTCTGAATTCCTGTCCTTGTTCTTGGGACCTGGGACCTTGCCAAAGTCTGTGTATTCAAACACAGATGTCTAAAATTCAAGCCAGACCTTGCTCTCTTGAGGTGTTGAGCAGTGGAGACTCAGGCTGGCCTTGGTAACATTTCTCAGGCCTGGGGCTGAGCCTCTCCAAGGTGATGCTCAGCAACAGTGAGGGGGGGAGACCTCTAGCTCTTGCGGTGCTTCYGACATGGGGAGCAGTGGTCAGACTTTGCACTTGGGCATCTCGAGGTCCTGACCTGGCAACTCCACCTCTGGCCAAACCAGCAGCCAGTTTTACTTGGGGGTAACAGACAGCCAAAGTGGGGCAATTTTGTCTCCTGCAAGATGCCTAAGATGGATGTGTCCCCACTTTTCCTACTGTAAACAGAGTCATGGCCCGGTCTAAAGGATGTGCTCATCAACCCCAGCTTTTTTGGGGGAAAAAAATGTAACCCCAAGGCCCTGTTTGTTTCCTGCATTTCCTTCCCTTTTAGATAAATCACAAGGATGTTCTGGGTTATAAACCCCATTAGGCTTGTAGGATTCTTACCTAGGGGTTTGGAGGCAGAGCTGCCTCTCATTAGGAGGGATATTTGCATAAAAATGGGAGCACTGGGTCCGATTCCTCAAGCTGGGAGCTGCTCTCATGAAGACCCAGATGCCCTCAGACCCTGGCAGGGCACACAGCCTCTCTGGGGGTTGAGCCCCCTGAGCTCCCTGCAACTCTGTACAGACATTTCGGGTGGGGAAGGAGGAGGCTGTATCCAAAAGAAGCAGCAGGGGCAACTGCAAAAGGCAGGAGGTAATGACCCATGTTGGAAAGTAGCCAAGAGAGCAGAAATAGCATATGGAAAAGGCTCTTAGAGTGCAATGGATGTTGCTGATTCTTAGAAATAATCAGCAACACCTCTTTACATGCTGCATTTTTTAGCACAAATTGAGAGTAAAAGATCCTCTCTGCTGAAACAGTGGAGTCCACATTTCCTTCCCCCCACAGACAGCTTCCATCAGCACTACAGGTATGATATCCTCCTGTTTCCTTTGCTTGGGATAAATATCATGATCCCCTTTCCATCAGCGGGGAAACCGAGGCACAGACAACACAAATACCTTGCCCTTGGTCATGGACCTTGCTGGTGGCAGCACCGAGGTGAAGGCTCAGGAGCCACATGTACTGCCGCAGCTTTATTCCTGCGCTGTGTCAGAAGACATTATCTCTCACTTTGATGCATCCAGATTTTCTTGACACAAATTGCTGAAATCGCTGAGAGAGGCATTTATTTCAAAGTTCAGCACATTATACGTAGGGAGAGAGAAGTTGAGTAACTGGAAAAATCAACTTGGAATTGCATCACTGGGAGCCAGAATGTTTGTTTAGTCTTTTGTGAGATGAAGCAAGCTCCAGTTTGGCCTCATCTGGGCATGATTAGTCAAGAGATAACGAAGGGTTTCTAGACAGATCCCTGACACTGAGCGATTTCAGGCATGGATGTATTTTGGAAAGGAGGGGGAAAGGAAAAAGAAGAACGGTCTCTTCCCCACCTGGCCAAGCAGACTGTGATATTGGCCCTAAGGCACATTTCTCAAAATGAACAGTTCCCCACTAGCCAAGTTGTTTTGTTTTCCTCAGTTCCCACCCTTCCCCACTGAAGAATAAACCAGTTTCTGTAAATTATAAACAAAGGGACTTTGCAGTAACCCCCCATCCCAACAAGGTCAAAGCCAGCTTTTGTCTTGGGAAGGCCAAATTTTCTTGGGTGCAAAATGCCAAGAGCACAACTGCTGCCCAGAGGTTTCAGCTGTCTTGCCCCCAGATGACAAAACAGCCACTGCTTTAAGGGCCTCTGTGTTAAGTCTCCTTCCTGCCTCTTCCTCGGCTCAGGCAAAGCCACTCACTCACCTGCCTCTGCACAGTCCCTGGCTCCTGCCCCAGCACAGGATGACAGCAGGAGTGCAAAATCTAGAGAAATGTTTTGCAGACTGGTGATTTTTGCCTGATTTCCCACCATGACAGCTATCCTTGGTGGTATTCCTGGCTTCATTTTCTGTTGGATCTCCCCTTGTGCCAGCCAGCTCATCCTATTCTGCACCAGCCCGGGCAAATCTTTTTTTGCCTTTTAAAGGCCTGCAGTGTAAATGGCAAAGTGAAAAACTCACTTAGAGGTCTGCAGATTTAGTTTTTTCTTCTTCAAAAACTGAGATTCTGTTGGTCTGTAAGAATTTAGCTTCTTGCCCACCTCACATCTAGTCTGAGCCTTGCTCAGTTTTGCAAAGAGAGATTTCACCTCGATGCATTCCCCTGTGCACAGTCATAATGGCGCAAGGCCTGAGCTCCCCCAGTCAAAAATCTGCGGGGCGGGGATTTAAACTCATCTCTGTAAAGCACAGTGAAAGAAAAGTGTTACCACCTGTCATCTCTTTCAGCATAAAAACCAGAAGGGGCAGAGTTTTGGCTCCCAGCAGCAGTCGCAAGTGAGAAGCGCCGCTCGAGACTATTTAGCCCTTTGGAGCCTGCAGCCTTGGCTGGGGAAATCGGTGGACTTGGCAGTGCTGCTGAAACCCAAGCACAGAAAAAGGAGCCCAAAAAGAAAAGCAATTAAAAACTAAGTGGATCTGTGGGCGGCTGCAGGCTGGTTTCCTCTGGCTCTGGGTATCGCGGCTGAGTTGTACAACAGCCGGCTCCTGCCCTCACGCCTCTCCCCGACACACCATCCCCATCGCTCCAGCCCCGCTGCTCCCCGATGACTGCACAGGCTCCACTTCCCAAGAAAAGCAAGCTAAAAACTATTTAAGCGTCAGAGAAAAACTGATTTACAGGAAGAAGAAAGCCCAGATCAGTTTGGCCAAAAGACAAAAATCCCTCACAACTGTGTCAGCGGTTTGTAGCACTGCGATTTCCTGC
Organism: Apteryx rowi; assembly: GCF_003343035.1. Lineage (NCBI taxonomy): Eukaryota > Metazoa > Chordata > Aves > Apterygiformes > Apterygidae > Apteryx > Apteryx rowi. The sequence continues at coordinate 360,424 of NW_020451216.1, read as the reverse complement.
TCTGAACCCTGGTCTGAGAGCCCTAAATTCCCTCCGTCTCATCTCAGACCTGGACATCAGTTTTTCCCTTCGCTGAACCCTGCACAGCACGTAGGGCTTATCTGTTCCCCGAGTAATTTGACTATTTCTGCTGGAAACTCTGGGAACTTGAGCACTGCGTTTTCTCTTTGGTGAAGTGAACCACGTGGGAATAAAACACTTTGGAGCGGGAGAGCATCCCTAGATGTATGAACAACGTGCGCAGCATAACCTCCCGTATAGACGAGTCGCCTTTATTAAACACACCTGAGCAGGGTGAACAGCTACACACAGCTCCTTAATGTTTTGAAAAGAACCAACGTTCTCTTGATTCCACTCTTGCTCACATCCCCGGGCTGTGTATTTTGGGGGCTGCGGTCAAGTGGTCATCCCAGGGTCAGGCAGGTCYGTGTTTATCTTGCTCAGCTCCCCAGCATTTGTTCAAACCAGCACATTTCAGGTGGGGAAGGAGTAAACGTCTCATCTCCCTGGAAAAATAGTTGGACTGACTTTCTCCCCCTTCCTCACACCACTGATGTTTAAATAGAGGCAAGCACCTCCCACAGTAGTGCAGAGCCATTGGTGGCTAAAGCCACTTTACTGTCAGTAAAAAGCAGGATTTGGGGAATGAGAACTGACATAGTTTTGATGTTGTTCCCTCTTAGGGACAGGAGCCTTTTTTTTGCAGTGCCTTACACATTGGCAGTCCATGAAAGCGGTTAAGACTTATTAGTAAATTTATTTAATTATTTATTAGATTTATTATACAAATTAAATTCAAATTCAAATAACAATAAGTGTCAGAGTACAGCCCTTGTTCTGGGCTTGCTGATCAGCCCAGGGGAGAAGGTTGGCTTGGCCCTGTCTGTACCATCGCTTGGTGTCTCAGGGAAGTCTATAGGGTCCCCAGCTGCAATCTCTGCTCCTTGCTGGCCATGCAGCATGCAACAGAGTCCCTCACCCAAGTTCTCCACCCGCAGCAGCGCTGCCCCAGCCTCTGCTCCTAAGACACGTGAGGCATCTTTTCTGTGCTTGGTCCCAAAGCTCACCTTCCAAGTGAAGGGATGTGCTTCAGGCAACTAAAAAAATGCCTTATTTCTAAATTAATGAATTAATCTATCAATCAATCAATCAAATACAAATCCTCCCCTCTGCTGCATACAGAACCAGCCCAGTGTAAATGGAGATTGTTCAATCAGGGCAAAGGATTGTTACAGAAAGGAAGCAGCGGGTGTGATTTGTTTGTTCTTCTGACCTTGGGAGACCTTTACCTACATTTCTTTCTCAGACCTGAATTAGCACCATAATAACACAGCACTGGAAAATTATACTTAAACCTCCCAGCTATTTCTGTCTTACAGAGGCTCTTTCTTTTTTTCAGTCTAACCTAGTTTTTCAGTGGAACCTTCCCAGACTCTACAAAGAGACATCCCAGTTTTCCTCCCTATATAATTATATAAAGTCTGGCCTATATTCGTGCCCTTTTGCTTGATTGCCTTTAAAGTCAGTGAGGGATTCTGTTCCCTTTGGAGCGGTAAAGAGCAGCAGCAAAGATTGACACTTCACCTCTGCTTCTACCCTGAAAACAGGCTGGATAAAAGTTGACTCTGTTGTCTGTGAAGGCCCTGACCAGCTGGAGAAGGCTCTTGAGAGAGACAGTGGTGCACCCATGGCACAGGACAGGGCTTTGCTCTCCACCGCACAAAACAGAGGTGCCTTGGCCCTACCTTACAAGGTGCCCAAGGTCCTGCTTGGGGTCCTCCAGGTAAAAGTCAAAACTGCAGTTCTTAAAACCCAGTTTGTCTTCTTTTTTACTCATGTAGGTGCTGCAAAATAAATACTTACTTTTTTTTTTTTTTTTTTTTTCCCCTGGGGAATGACGGAAAAGGCAGGCAAGGGGGATATGCATCCACCCCAGCAACATGTTACCCCAGTCATGGGAGGTTTGCATGTTTGGGACATGCAGGAACTTCTCCTGTGGAGAAATGAGAGTTGAGGGGCTGTGGGGTGGGGGTCTGCAGACCTTGACATCAGTCAGTCCTGGCTTTGTTCTCATTTCCTCCAAAGCACCAGAGTCAGGAGAGACATAGATTTAAACAACTGGCTTTTCTAGCATTACACAGATCCTTCTGCTTCTTTCAAGGGGCTGTGAGTCAGGCCGTACATCAGCGCATTAGCTAAACACCCTGAAACTTTACAGCAGTGGCACCTCGTGTGATCAGAAAATATCCACAGAGCTAAGGATGACTTAGCAGAGCTAAGGATGACTGTCACAGAAAATCTGCCCAGCTCCTTGCCTTTCCTGGCAGGAACGAGAAACGCCGAGCTCTGTGCCAGGCAGCCAGGAGGAGATGGGCACATCTGCAAGGCCATGTGCTGGCAGCTGGCTTTTTGCTTGCCRGCTATTGCTGATGGGTCTTGAACTGTCACCTCTGGCTAAGGAGTAAGATGAGTCCTGTGCGGGATGGAGCAGCAAGGAGAGTGAGCTCTCCRTCTTGATGCAGCTCGATGGGGTGAGGAAGCCTTGTCTGGCTTCACCACCTCCTCAGTCATTTTATTTCRGTGTCATAAAAGACAATAAAACAGGACCCAGACCGCAGTCATACACAGCCCTGTGCTCTCTCCAGAAATGCTTGGACAGAGGCCCGGGAAGTTTGGCCGCTTGTATGCTGGGTGGAAACAGCCCCTTCCTAACTTGTTACCGGCAGCCCCCCAAAAAACAAGAAATCCTGAGTCAAAATAATGAGACAAATTCCTCCAACTAGCTGTTTTGCATTAAAAAAAAAAAAAGAAGAAAAAGAAGAAGAATTGCACAGTGTTTTGGAGATGGAGTCCGCCTCCTGGTTGTTGCCCACGGCCAGCGTGTGTGTGCCTTGCTGCAGAGCGAGGCCCTACCTGAGATCACATTATATGAGTGGAAAATGTGAGGTCTGTTAAGGATGGAGGGGAAGGGTGAGGAACACCCTTTCCTGGAAGGGGACACACCAGACTATTTTGGACGCTTTTGCTGTATTGCACAGTTCCCTCTACAGGTCAGAGCAAGAAGCACTAGGCACCCCAGGCTGACTGCTGTGGTGGGAAAGAAAAGGCATTTTGGTGCCTGGCTGGCTGAGGAAGGGGCTTTGAGTCATGCTGGGAGAAGGAGGCTTGCTCCACTGATGCCTTAGTTTCAGGGTTACTGGGAAAAGTCCTTATAGATATATTAGTTTTGATCTTAGGAACATATTCCTGTTTTTTATAGATCAGATTGGATGCTTATCAGGGCATGGCAATCTTTCAATAAATGCCCTTGTAGCAATCAATGGARACTCTGAGACCTCAGGTACTACCATAACCCAGAGAATTGTTATTATGATTGTTAGTAATAACAACAACAATCTTCTCCAAGACTTTTGGCTATCACTGTGGAACAATTAATGGATGAAATCAGATTGATTCCTGTGCAYGGACAACATATTTCCCTCCTGCAGGCAGGCTCGCGCTTTCATGAGGAATTTGAAGGATGCACCATCAAAAGACCTGAGAAAACACAACACCATCGCAGAGGTGTGAATCTTCCCACCCAGTGCTTGGCAGGGCGCTTGTGTTGCCACCTCCCAGCCTCCCCGATTTTCTGTGAATGCTGTAAATTTGACTGATGACAGCAGCTGGCAAAACTCAGCCCACCCAAGAGAAAGCAGGAAGGCTTCAAAGGACAAGCATCCCTCACCCTGGGGACTGTTGAGGGCACTTCATGACCAGAGGTGCCTTTGCAAGCAGAGAAGTCAACATGAGTCAGGGTCCTTGGGCAACTAACCCTCCTTGGCCCCGTTAAAAATCCCAGTGTTGGTGGGTAGCAAACAGCCAAGGCCACTTTTACCTTTGGCTTCCACCAGACCTTATCATGGCTAGAAGGAGGTTGTATTTAGTCTGATGCTGAGGCATATACTGCATTTAAATGGGGCAAGTTGGTTAATGGACTTAACCAACTCAGAGCACAGTCAGATGTTTGCTGAGTCTTTAATTCCCCACTCTAACACAGCAAGACCCTTCCTTCAGCCCATTGTTTAGTGACCTTCAGTGGAGCTCAGCTCGCAGAGCGCATATTTCTCAGAGACGTGTCGCCTCTTACAGCATCATCTCACTGCAGCATCAAGTACATGGCTTCCCAACATGCACTTTGTCAAAAAAGTGATCATCCTTTGAAAAGAGGGTCAGTGGGAATTTTTGGAGTACCCTTTCCACCGATCTGTCCCCCTCTTCTTTATGGTCTGGGCTTCTTTCTAGGGTACATGGCTTGCAAGAAGGAGAGGTCTGTCCCCTTCGCCACTGCCCCATGTACTGTGATTTTTTTTTAGTCATACAGCAAAGGACCTGCTGCTCTGCTCTCCCTCTGCGTCCTCCCACCGGACCTGCCATCCTGAGCCTGAATGCTCATTTCTCCAGGCAAATACATGCCACTCGTAGTGACAGGTTGGGGCTGCTTAAGGAAAGGTATAAGAATACATATAAAGTAGCCCAGCTGTTGAGTTATTTTCTGATAATCAGCAGTTTAGCAACTTCCTATGCCAGGTYTGTGTCCAGACCAGTTCAAGAGCCGCTGACGGACTCTTGTCACCCATAAATTTGTCTACACCTGGGTCCAGCCATATTCTGTAACTTCCACAACAGCCTGTGGCACAGAGATGCACGGGCCAGTTATTTTTCCTGTGCTCAAAATCCAGCCTCGATCCTTATCTGCACTTCATGAAACTGCCTCCTAATCATAAAACACCGGCAAGGACCAGCCCAGAGCTCGCAGTGGTGCTTGGAGCCAGCTCCCCTACTACAAAGGCTTCGTCTTTCTGCAAGAATGACCACAGTCTGCTTAGAGAAACACTGTGAATTTATACCACGAACAATTACAGTGATACTATAACCTTAAAAAGAAATCTGTGAAGTATATTTTGTGATGACATTTCTTTGATTATTCTTAATTGCATTTGACTCACCAATGCAGACACCAAATTAATGAGCTCTTACAGTACCATGGAGCCTGGGTTATAAACTTAGACAGCAACCAAAACAGTCATGATAATGAGCCACACGAGGGTGACGTTTTTTCCCCTTGGCTCTCCCTTTTCTTCCCACCTCCCTCCTGACTTACAGCAAGAGCAGGGCTGTCTGCTTGCCTTGCTGTGATGGATTTCAATTCCCTGATCCGTCCTTAATATTTGCTTTCAAAAGCCTATTGTTTTGGAGGAATTATTAAAGAAGAAAAACAGGCTGGCTCCCACTTGCCACCTCTTGTCTTGAGCTTTGATGGTCGGCCTTTTTTTAGCAGGGATCGTCTTCCRTGTGTGTTTGTATTATGCCTGGCACACTGCAGCCCTCGCCTGTGATGGGACATAGAGTAATTAAATGCAATCAATAATGCCTATACCCAACTTTAAAGCGCACTTTATTCTTGCAGTGCAGGACAGCACAGTACACGCTAATAATCCCTCACAGCTGTTGCACAGTCTTTCTTTTTCTTTTTTTTTTTTTTGGCCTGTTAAAATCCGAAGATGGACAACACCCTGCATTTACTGAGAGCCGAGCTGAGTCACAGGCAGGCGATGGGCTCTGCCGGCGGCTGAGGAGCAGCTGGGCAATCCCGCAGGCCCCACGTTTCCCGGCACTTCAGCTCTCCCGGGGCGACTCGCCGCCGGTGAGACCGGGAGCGCTGCTTCTCCGCTGTGGCTGCAAGCACCCACTACCGGTGACGTAGAAATCTGTGTTTTGTGCAAGCCTTTTTTTTCTGGAGCCCAGTGATAAAATAGGTTCAGTGTTGCGTCTTGGAGGAGACCAGTACTCAAGCCCTGTTAGGCAGACTGGAAGTGGGGCTGAAGAAGCTCACATGTCCCCTGCGAACTGTTGTCCTAGCTTGTCCTGTGCACCAGGGAAGCCCCTTTCTGCTCTGCACAGACCCATGCCTGGTTTGCGGCTGGCGGTCTCAGATGCGAYGGTCATAAAATAGCAACGCCCAGAGCGCTCCTTCCCGCCACTGCCCCTGGAAGCTAGCCTGGAGGCTGGGATCCTTCACGTCTTGGATGAGTGCTGTCTTTCAGATGAGCTTGTCAGCCCATTCCTCAAAATTTTTAATCCCTGCCCTGTTTGAGGGAAAACTGAAGTTATGCTGTATGCAAAGGGAAGCACTGTGGATTTGTTTTCCTTTATTGTCTGAGGCCCAGTAAACAGGTTCCAAACACAAATAATTATTTGTAAGTCACGCTCCTCCATCTCAAAGGAACCATTTCTGCTCTGCAACCTTTTGCTGATGCAGCAAAAAAAGAAAAACAGCCTGAAGGGAAGAAGCAAATATCCCAGGCTCCTCTCTCCAACCCGGAGAAAGCTCTGAGTGAGAACAGCTGCTAAGCAGAAGTCTCTCCGAACAAGAGTGGCTTAAATTAGTAGGATTCTGGCTAATTAAAAGACTATAAAGACATAATTAAAAGAACTGAGACCAAGCTATATTAAATTAGTCCACCAGCCGCCTTTGGAGCCATCATGGAAAAGTGCAGATTGTTGCTTTCACCTAGCATATCTGAACCACCTCTGTGCCCTGAATGCACGAGCGGGAGCAAGATGTCATGATGGTGCGGGATTTTGAGGGGGAGCACTGGGGAAGGGACAGAGCGGGGGATAAATGGCTACTCAAATCCCCTCCGGGCAAGGGAGGGAAGAGGGAGGATTTCTCTGGGAATTCCCTCCTGGTTCGGGGGAGGCCAATCTCCCGAGGAAGGTGTGAAATGGAGCGGGCTGTTCATTCCYGGGGATAATTTCTTCCCTCACACATCACTGCTCCCCTTGTGCTCCCCTGTTCCCACGAGGAGCAGAGCCGTGGTGTTTATGTGAAATCCGCAATTAAAACGCCCCGCTGTTCGCAAATGAGCTCGGAGGCACTGCCTACCTGAGGGGCCCATCCRAAGCTCCCCGGCGCCTAGGGAAGGGCTGCGGCGAGAGCTGAGAGTTGGCGGGGTACAGCTTACCGGGCTGCGTGAGAGAAAGAGAAGTGAAAGAGAGAGAGAAAGGAAGAGAGAGGAGAGAGAAGAGAGAGGAAGAGGAAGATAGAGAGAGAGAGGAAAAGAGTAAGCGAAAGAAAGAAAGAGATAGAGAAAGAAAGAAAGAAGGAAAGAAAGAAAGGAAGGAGAGAAAAAAGGGAAAGAAAAGGGAGAGGAAGAGGAGAGGAGATAAAAAAAGAAAGGAAAGGAAATAGGATAGGAAAAGGAAATAGGAAAAAGGCAAAAGGCAAAAAGCAAAGAAAGAAAAAGGAAAAAGGAAAAAGAAAAAGAAAGAAGAGAAAGGAAAAGGAAAAAGAAAGAAGAAAAAGAAAAAAGTGGAGAAAGAAAGGAGAGAGAAAGAAGAGGAAAAAGAAAGAGGAAAAGGAAAGAAGAGGAAAAGGAAAGAAGAAAAAGAAGAAAAAAAAGAAAGGAAAAGAAGAGGGCACGGGCTTCTACTGCTTGAGAGATGCAAATTCCTGACCTCCCGTAGCATTGCTTTCAAGGGCTGCCCTTCAGCGCTAGTCCTGCTGTGAAATAATGACAGACCCCAGGCAGAAAGGAACAATCCAGTGGCCCCGAGAACAGACCCTTTGGGGGTGAGTGACATTTGCTGGGATCGCTGACATCTCGCTGCATGTAGAGAAAGGGTTTCAAGTGAAGCACRGGCAGCTGAGTGTCCGCTCAGCACCAGCTGAAAAAGGCCTGGTTTGGCCCCAAGATTTGCTGGGCCCAGGAGAGGACAATCTGCAAAACACAAGAATACCAAAACTCCCTTAAAATGGCAAAAATACTATTACGTAATGACAGGTGAGGATAAAGCTGACTTACAGCCTTTGCTCCCAGCTGCTGAAGAAGCAATCGATAGCTGCAGCTGCTCACACACCCGATTTTGCAGGCTGGCGGCAACTTCAAATTTTCAAAATGCTTCCTTTCTTTGTGCTGTGAAAAGCAAAGTTTGGGAGATTTTCAGTAAAGCAAGAATTTCAAAAATGTTGTTTGAAAACAAAAGAAGTGTTTGTGTTTTTGAGCACCRGTGTTAGAAAAATCCTATTAAAAAACCCAGAAGCAAAATACATGTTGAAGAGCAAAGCTGTGTCAAGCTGAAAAATCAGAAACATTTCTTTGAAAGAATGTTAATTTGGGCTATTTTGAATTTGGGAGATGTTTCTTTTGGGAAAAAAAAGTAATTCTATAGCACTCTGGCTGCTTTGCTTTGGTGGGGGGGGGGGAGGAATTTGGGCAAAATATGCCCAGAAACCAGAATATGCAAGAAAAGGAGTCTTTTGCCACATCCCTCTGTCCCTCTGTTGAAGGCGAAAGAAGAAATGGCTCAAATGCGTGTGACTGTCACTACACCCGTGACTCCACCAGGACAGGGAATTTACATCCCTTTGTGCCCCAGCCACAGAAATTGGGACTACACCAGCACAAGCATCTCTCTCCCAAGGACAAAAGAGTGTGCATGTGTATTTTCCCCCTCTGCCCAGCCATCACACCACCCACTGGGTCTTATCGGGAGACGTCCCCAGCAGTGCTGTGCTTCCTCCCATTCCTGCTCAGTGCACTTATTAGGAGAAATGATTGTTTTTAAGGAGAAAAGCTTCCTCCTCCCACAGCACGCTATAAAAGTGAGTGATCTGTAACTCAGACACTGTTGTGGCTATAAACCATTTYGCTGTAAGTCATGCTAGTACCAGCACTGACACGGAGAGTGGGTGATAAGCAACTTATGCTATCCAGTTAATGGGAGAAAAAATGCTTGCAAAGCCTGAAAGGAGAGCTTGTACAACATGAAAGGTTCCTAGACTGATTTCTTCAGGAAATGCAGCTTGTGCAGATGCACACTGTGTCCGTCTGTCTCTGAATCAAGTTTGACAGAGGGTTAGTGGCCATCTGGTAGTCCCCCACCAGTTTCCTGAGAAAAAGTATCTGGATGAAGGAGACAACCATGAGCTCATCTCTTACTAGCCACTAGAAAATCCACTGTAGGCCAGCACCACCCACTGAGAGAAGCTGCTTTTCGGGTTTGCATCTCATTGGGCATCAGCAAATTCAACCTACAAGACAGAAATCCACAGAAAAGCAGATTTCAGCRTGACTCCTTCTCAGGGCACTCTGAACTTAAACAAACAGTCAAGAGGGTGATGAAAAGYGGGTCCCTTGGACCACTCAGAAGAGATGCTATTGAATTTCCTAGGTATATACATGGGCTGTGATGAGAGCTGATGCTCTTGACATATGGCAGCTGCCAGCATCTGCTGATTTCAATGCTTACTAGCTTATTTTGTAACTAAATACTGGTTGCACAGGCTGGTATGACTATATACCAGCATTTTTTCTTAAAAGTCTTCAATGCAGGAGTTAAAAAAACAACCTGGTACCTGATAATGGCAATCCTTTGTGATTATACGGCATTCAGCATGATGGAGAGACCTGGAAGAGACCTGGAGAGTGCCTGCGCCACCAAGCTCACCATTGGAGCGGTGAAGCTGCTCACAGTTACAGAGAAAGTCAGGGACAAAGCCTTTCTGGCCGCTGTGTGAAAGACACGGTGAGCCCAAGGTGTCCTCCTCAGCTGAGCTTGAAGGTCAGCTTGGTGGCCCACCATGAGCTTGGTGGCTGGTTGAACCATGCATGCCTCAGGGAGCATGGCTCCATCTGCACCTCCGAGAGGACCGTGTGAGGATGTTTTTGAACCTGCCACCTGCTAGCTTTGTTTGATGCCCCTAATTCTTCTATAATACAAGACAACAAGCAGTCAGTTGTCCCTCAGACATTTCTAGACTTCACTATTATCTCTCCTTGGTCATTTCTTTTCCAAACTGAAGAATTTAATCTCTCCTTCCAGACCGTTAGTCAACCTTACTACCTGTCTTTGAACTTTTCCAATAATCCTATTTCCTTTTGGTGCTGTGGGGACAAAAATGGCACACACTATTCAAGATGACATCCTGAGGTCCCTTCTGACCTGAATTATCCTATGGCCCTATGCGGATGCACCAGGGAAATGTATAGCAGTATAATGACATTTTCKGCTTTGTTCTCTGTTTCTGTACAATTCCTAGCATTTGATTTGATTCACATTGACAGAGACTGTGGCATGATGCAAACATCCTGAAAGGTCCCCTGTTGTGCAGTCTGAGAAGGCTTAGGGCATAGATACATGCCCTTTTCCAGGTCTGGCTGGACAACTGAGATGACTTTTCCCAGCTCCCCACCACTGACCACCTGGTAGAAACTGCTTTCTTCTCCTCGCGGGTAATTGTGCTATTCACGTGAGGGAGCCCTACCCTGTCTCGGTCTGAAGGAGATGAAGGTTAGCTTAAGCAGCTTTAGAATAGCAGGTCTTTGCTAACCCAGAGTTTTAAGCACGAATAGAAAGAGGATGGAAGTTGCCAGCTGCAGCATTTCAGCAGGCAACGGTCGCCATGTGCCACAGCCACTTTATCTGAGGTGGAAGCCTGGTGGGCAAAGCAGCCAGGAAAGCCCTTGAATGCTGGAGGCAAAATCTGGTTCATATAAGGAGCTTGTGAACCCAGCTAGCAGCTGCAGTGATGAGCAGCAGGGTTAAGGCAGTGTCCCCCCAGACCTGCAGAACCCCCCAAGGGGTCCGTTGTCATGGCTTAGGGTAAGTCCTGTCCCTGGCAGCACCAGGATTGGGGTGTGAAGAACACACAGACATCCCCAGCTACAAATGGGCCTGGAGCACAAGCCAAACTGACCCCCCAAACCAATAATCATCAATTGACTTAAAAGGAAACTCCACCTGCCCTTCCCATCGGTATAGCTCCCTGATTTCATCTGAGAGCAGAGGCACCCATGCACTCTCAGAGAGGCTGCACTTGTGGTATTTTTGACCCAGCTGGAAGAGGATGAGCCGTAAATCTCACTGAACAGCCTAATCTCATTATACTTCCCAGCTCAGTTTCCAGGCCAAAGGAGTTTGGCTAAGCTTCAGAGAAGCATCTGAACTCTCAGATGCCTCTCCAAACCAACCTCCTAAATCTTCAGATGGTCACCCATCAACAGGAGTGATCTTCTCTTGTTGTCACTAGTTATGTACTAGCAGTAGTGTGTTGATACAAAGGCACAACGCATGTACTCACACAGATGTTCGTTAATACCAACCCTTCTTGAAGGTATTGCAAGCCATCACCTGAAGAGGAGATATTAAAGGCACTGGTCATAAAAAGGCATGAACTGACTGCTGTTGAAAAACCAAGAAGCTGATCATCTGCCTGTGAACCTGCCTATGGGAATGATTGATGGACCACCATCAGCCAGCAGAGATACCCACCAAATGCCAGCTGGAAAGGAAATGGCATTGGTGGGTATCTGCTGGGGTTCCTGAGCAAGTCACAGACTTCTGCAGAAAGAGGAAATGACAGCAGGAAATCCTGGATTGCTTTTAAGGTCTGAAGCCTCTGCCAAGCGAGATCGAGATCACTGCTGCAGAGGCAGGACAGGGGCTAGCTTTGCATGTGTCTGTATCCTGGTGGTCCTGAGAACAAAAAGAAAACCACGAAGGGAGAGTAGACCTTGAGAACAGAAGGCGGCTGGCGCTATAAAGATCAGCCAAGCCCGCTCCGTCAGCCTGGGAACTGGGGACTAAAGCTGTGTGCAGAGTGGGGGGTTTCATTTCTCAGCACTTTGAGCAAATGCTGCCTTGGTGTTTTGGTTCACTTAGCATTGCAGCAACCCCTCTCAGCAAGGAACAGACTCCAAAGCTTACCAGGAAATCTAAGGCTGTGTTCCAGTGTACTTTTTGTCAGAAGTTTTCCTTTCATCTCTTTGGGATGCAACAGCAGGAACAGAGCAAACAGCTCCCTTAACTTTTGGAAGAATTGATCCTTGCTCTCTAACAAAATGCTGGTCAAGGAGGATTTCAACCTCTTTGGGTTGTATCTCTCTGTCTTTAGGAGCAGTGCCTGAATTCATGGTGGTGTTCCCAGAGCCAGCTGGCTTGCCTCAATATATCCAGACTGCACGGACCAGCGGAGCTTGGGCTCGGACCAGGCTTCAGTCACGCACCAGTTTCCCAACCTGGAAGGCCAGCTGGCTCGCTCCAGACTAGCACCTGACTGACAGCCTCCGTGTAGACCACACGGACGATGGGCCAGCTAACACTGTGGTGCTGTGAACAGCTCTCTCCCTTCAGGAGCACGCTCCTGGAGCAGGAATCCTAATTTGAGTCAAACCAGACATCAAAGCCCCAAAGCCCACAGTTTTGGGGCCTGTTTACCAAAGGGTTGCAGGTCCCAGACACCCAGCGATGGACGTCAGGTTGATTGAAGGACTGGTGAAGATCTGAGGAACGGGAGAGAGGAGAGCAGCTCTGAGTTTTGTAAGCCATGTAGGAGAGTAGAGCTGCCTTAAAGAAACATCTGATCTTTCTGTCTTCTCCTATCTATCTAGCATCTGGATGGCTCCTCTGTGCCCCAAGAGGAGAAATTTCCCAGGATATCTTGACACTGTTAAACTTTAAAAGTTGTACAAAACACTGTCCCATAACTTTTCCTCTGCATATTTGTGGCAGTGTTTCCAGGCACTTTTTCCTTTTCATATTCAAGTTACTATTGGCTTTGTTGGGCCCTCATGCTCCAGTTCTGGGAATATTCTCTTCTGAGCTAACTTGTCATTTCGGCTTCCTAGAGCACCTGCTTGGTAACAGGAGTTTTGGGGAGRCTGCAAGGAGCATAAGTATGATGAGATTCATATCTATATTTTTTGTCAGCATAATATACCATTGGGTGCACTTTATACCATGTAAACCCATCCCTCAGATTTTAAGATCTACAAAATAGGGCTTATTAAAGTGATTAGAACTGACTGGTGAGCTGGATCCACCAAAGACATTAAACATGCCACATTTAGTCATTTCATTCACTGGAAATATCTCATCAGTCTGTAACGCAGATCCACTTAAATCAACCTTTGAACCAAAGTTCAGGAGAGCAATATCCAGGAAAACAAAGGGAAGAAATTCCCACTTGTAACATGAGCAGCTGCTCCTGGCTTCTAAGATAAATTAGCACTCCATAATACAAGAAGCATGATGGGTCTCTAATGTCAAAATGCTGTCAGGGGACTGCAACCTATAAAAGGATTCTTTTTTTTTTTTTCTTTTTGAAAAAAACCTCCATCAAGTAGCTTTATTAGTATAAAATTCAAGGTCACCACACAGCAGGCATTAGCCTTTTACCTGTTTTATTTAATTCCAAGAGGCCACGGCTAGAGTATTCACACCACCGTTGTGAGCAGAAGATGCGCGCACCATGTGAGCTGTTGGCACGAGGTGTGCAGCAGAGCTCTGCATCTTGGCTACACGGCTGCTGATGCATGCATGCTCTTTCTGAGCAGAGAGGGCTGCAGGAGCAGTGATGGGACAGGGACCAGATCCTGTGGCTTGTGGAGACTCTGCAGAGCCCAGGACAGCGTTGCACAGGGACGCCGGCTGCTCCACCGGTGTCAGCAGGGGAAACATCAGGGCAGCAGAGCTGCAGCTTTGCAAACACTGAGCTGCTGAGTCTGACACGTTGAGCGTGGGACGCCAGGCGCTGTGACGTCTCCCACGTCTGCCCCACCAGCCAGCTGCACCTCGCACAGCCAGGGGCTGCTTGGGAGTGCGCCACTGGGCAGTCTCCCGCCGCAGAGCGCCCGGCAAGGACCTGGGTCTTGCTGCTGGAAAAGAGAAACATGGGAAAATATCAGGATGGGCAATGCAGGGGATGGACTCATCCGACACAGTGGGGATGTCTGCTCCTGAGCTAGTCAAGACACCTTTACTGTAAACTCCTGAGATTATGAGGTAAATCTATAAATCCGCTTTAAAAAAAAAAAAAAAAACTAAATTCTTATTAGTCCCTGAGTTTTCTTCTCAGCAGCACACTTAGTTTCCAGCCCTGAAGGACTTTGCTGACAGCCCTGCCCCCTACCCTAAAACAGCCACCAAGGGAAGAGTTGCTGCTGACATTTGCTGTGTCAGAATTGGCCGTTAGGGTTGACCCCTCTAATTAGATTAACAGAGACAAACGAATTCCCCCGCTGATTTCCTCCTGGGGCTGGGGGCTGAGGTTGTCAACCCTGCGGACCTCGCGGTGTGTTGGGGGCTTCCTCAGCAGCTGCAGCCAGGGTAGCCTTGCCCGGCCTCTGTTTTGCACCATTGGAGATGTCAATGAATGGTGATATTTTGCACCTGGGACAACATGGGAAATAGTATGTGAAGTAGCTGCCTGAACCAAGCATAAAACAGATCCATGGATTATCCTTGGCCCTTTCACTTTGCTTTATATGGATAGACCTCAGATCACTTGATACCGAGTTTCCTAGATATCATCTATTTCCTAGACTGAGTTTCCTTGATACCAGAAGATGAAGTCCATCACCACCAGGTGATGAAGAGGTAAGCTGGATCCCCAGATTCCCAGCACTGTGCCTTATCCCACAAATCCCATTCCTCTCTGAAGAATGCACTGTCAAAGGGCATGGCTCACAGAAAGGCCATGAGGTTTTATTCCACTACTGCCAGTTGACCAACCTGGGTGCTAAGTGCCTCTGAAATTCAGGCCATTCTCTCCAGTCCCACAGGACAGGGAGGATTTAGGTGCCTGAATTTTTACATCCACACTTGAAAAAGTAACAGTGCTTGCAGACCATGGCTCAAAGAGACCTGGGACAGGGTCAGGGATGGAAGGAGAACAAGCTGGCCCTGACTCTCTGTCTAGTCTGGGTCCCACTCCCAGACAATTCAGTGCTTGAGGCAATGCCAGTTCCCCATAACCACTCAGGATAGGTTTAGGGCTCAGAAGAGAGATGCTTTGGGATGAAAAACAAGTTCTCTGCCTGGTCACAATGTGCCAGACAGACAAGAGGAGAAGGGAGCTGCATCTAGCAAGAAAAGGGTGACAGTAGCTCGTTTTCCCAATAGGTGAAGGTGGAGGAGGAGAGGAAGGACGCCTGCAAACCTCCTTCTTGTGTGGGACCTTTAGTGTATTTTGGGACCTGGGCACTGGGAGATTATTGGGTTGGGGCTCAGGGTGTCTATGACAGTCTGATCCCGACACCAGACATGCCCTTTTTCATAGGTTCATCTGGCTAAATGTTGCTGGCCACCTCAGAGCTCATCCCCAGGCTCCCTTTAGAGTCAGAGGAAATTGGGTCAAGACAGCAAATGTAGCCTGTGACCAAGAAGGGGGGGGGAGAAAAACAACCCTTCCTTTCTCCAGGTGTAAAATGGGAGCAATCATTCTGTGCTTCCCTGGGAAATGCCTCGGGGCCCACAGTGGTCTTGAAGTGATTTTACCCCACTGTCAATGAGCCAGGCAGGAGAACCAAGGCCTCCTTTCTATATTTTTAAAGCAACATCCCCTTTAAACTAGGGGAAGAGGAAAGAAGTGGCTGACACGCACCCAAACAATTATTTATGGTTCTTCACTCAAATCACTGGGGGAGAAATCGCGATGCAATACCTGCTATTTCTGGGCTAAATGATGCTGGGCAGCTTAAAGGCAGCTGGGGAAGAAAGGAGAAAGGATGTTGGAGAAGGGGGAGGAGAAAGGAAAAGCCCTCCCTGCTTTCCCTCTGCCTGAGGAAATAATTTAGTGTGAAGAGTCACCTCAAAGAGTTAAATCAACCAGAGTACATTGTAAAAAGGCATTTTAGCCATTTCCATAGATAATGGTTAGGTCATGTCAAGATGCTGGCTTTCACGATGCTATCAAGCCATCCATAATTTAATGTTTAAAATGCAACCTTAGCAATACAATTAATACCATTTTATTAGCCCACAGAGGCTTCGTGTAACTACTTAGAGCCATATAACACGAGCCCATCTTGTAGCCCCATATAAATTCCTCCGGTAAGATAAACTTTTAGGTCTGCAGTTGCAGGCACAGAAAACCTGC
Organism: Apteryx rowi; assembly: GCF_003343035.1. NCBI lineage: Eukaryota > Metazoa > Chordata > Aves > Apterygiformes > Apterygidae > Apteryx > Apteryx rowi. The sequence continues at coordinate 344,502 of NW_020451216.1, read as the reverse complement.
AGAGCCAGCAGAAAGTAAATGGCTTTCCTGTTTGATAGAGTATCACTTTGGAGACTGGCTCCTCTGCAGAGAAATGGGCTGGTGCCAAGACCTTGGAGAAGAGGCAAGTACAGGACATACCTTGTGAGCAGTACTAAATCACCTCTTCCTGCTTCCCACCCTCCCTCTTGCCATGTATCTCTTTCTGTCTCTGTCTCTCTCACAAACACGCATTTTCTCTCTCAAGGAAAGAAAAAGTAGCTGAAAAAGGAGCATTTGTGCATATTGCACTGTACTTGAATGAAAACCATCTGTCTGCCTGCTTATGGGTTCCTGTTACCAAAATATCCCCCAAAAGCTGCTCTGCAAGCCCAGCCTGGTCTATTCAGACCCCAATATCTTGCCTACCTTGTAAGGCAGCCTAAGTTTAGACACTTTCAGCTTAGATGTCTCCATACGAGCCAGTCATCCCAGCTGCCTTGACAGGCAATGCAGTGAAAGGCATTTAGAGGGCATGATCCATATGCCCCATACAGGTGGAGATGAAGATCTCCATCCCCAAGGAGATGTATCCTTTAGGAAGAGATGAACCCTGGACACCACTGAATGTGTCTCTATTGATTAGCCTGACGTGAAGATGTCTGCATACAGTCAGCTGAATCCCACTCTCAAAGTCTGTTGCTGACATCTGAGAGAGGCACATGCAGAGCACACAGGGATATCACATCGCTGTGACTTCATCAGCAAGGTGGTCCCAGCCAAACGGCTGATGCAAAACACACAAAGACACACTGAGCAAGAAACCCTGTCTTTTTGACCTTTCTCACACCACCCCACTGTGGTGCCTACATGCATTCACAGTGCCCCACCAGTGCCTGTCCTCTGCTCTAGSATCCTACTTGCTGGCCACAGCTGGGGGTCTGGTAGCATCTACGGCTGCTGCAAGGATCTGACAACGGGGAGAAGCAGAAATGCTGGCCTGATGGAAAACCCTCACAGCCAGAAAAGGTGTGGTCAAGGAGGTTGTATGATTGGTGAGGTTCTAGCCAGTACAATCCTTTTCATGGTCTTCAGCAGGCCATGAATCTCCAAAGCATATCCCAGATTGTTCTGGCTTCATATCTCAGCGTAAGCCTGAAACTCCGCCCAAGGCAGCCAATTTATTTGCAGAGCCCTGAAGCGAACATGGTTCTTCTGATAGATTCGTCTGCAGGGCTGCTCACCTGCAGACATGAGTTCCAAGCCAATTAGGCACATTAGTGTGGCATCAGGCCAGACTAAATATATCCTGCTTCTCCTAGGCCTTGCTTGCCTACCATAGCCTTGTTTAAACTGCCATTTCTCCTTGGAGAGCAAGCAGAGTCCTCAACAGCATCTGAATAAACCAGGTTTTCCCATAGCCTCATAGCAGCCACAGTGCCACTCAAAGGCTCATTTGGGGCTGCTGTGTATCAGGGGCTGTACACAGCAAAAGCAGTCCCTATCTTGAGGTATTTCAAGGTCGATATGTGAAGACAAAGAGTAAAAGCGTTAACAGACTTTTACTGAGGACAAGCAACATAGGGAGGAGGAGACTTTCTCCAGACTCAGAGAGGCTGTGGAAGAGGTGAGAAAAGGATTGAGATTTCATGGCCCCCCCACTATGCTTTAATTGTGAGCTGACCTTCCCACCGAAATCACCCCATTCTTGTACCCACTCATTGCAACATGTATCTCCTAGATTGTTTGCTTGCCCCATCAGTAGAATAAAAAGTCAATTCATATTCTACTTTTCTCCCTAAATTGCCATCTTCTGGAGTCAGGTTAGTCTCAGCTTTTGTGTTAAAAATATTTTTCAAGCTTGCCTGGCTGCAGAGAGAAGCTGGGACCTTGGAATCTTAAAGACTTCCAAATTCAGAGGGCAAATAAGTATCCTTACTTCCCCCACCATATCTGCACTAATGATTTGCTACAGGTCAGGATCTTCCAGCAAATTCAGGAATTTGGGGCTCACAGTTATGTGCGCAGGTTCTCATYGCTTATGTCTTTTACACACTCCAATGTGCAAAGACACTGGAGTAAAGGAGGAAAGCAAGCTCACATCTGTGTCTTATGATTCCAGTGATGGGGACACCTATTAAAAACTAAATGAATACCTTACCCCCAAATTCCCTAAGGTTAGGGCCAGCCTTTCTTGTAATTCCAGCCTCCATTTCCTGTGCATTTTAATTACTTTCTCCATGCTTATGCAAACACACACAGTGAAGACAGACCAAGCTTCCCAAATCAGTTTAATGAATGTCCTCATCTGAGAGGACTGTCTTTTGTAATGACTGAGAGGGATGAAAAATATAACTCTCTAGCCTAGCTCCCCAAGAAGCAGCAGGGCCCCAAAGATGTGAAAAACTGGAGCAATTTGTCAGAAGCAGCGGGAGAGAAAAGATAATTAGAGCCGGAGATGCAAAGAATGAAAAGCTGAGTATGGAGGGCACATTAGGGAGAATAAGGGGAGCAGAAGGAGCCACAAGCCTAAATCTGTTGTGCGAGCTGTGAGACTCGCTGAACACCTGCACAAGGAGGAGAAAGAGCTTGTGTGTCCTGCACGCAGGCAAAAAAGGCTTCGGGGGAAATGCACCTTTCTCGTTTACAGTTTCTGTTCCGGAGAGAAATCTTCCTCCATTTCTTCCCCCACTCCATCTTCCCTTCCTTCCGGCTTCCAAGCAGACACTGTCCCTGGATAAATGTTGGATTCAGGGCTGCCTGCATGGAACAAATGGAGAAAATCACAAAGCAGGCCCTGCTAACATAGCAGTCGCTGCGCTGCCCGGCAAGGAGCAGCAAACCTTCGGCGCCCTTTGAGCCGGAGTACAAACAACTAGGCAGCTCCTGCCCCGAAGCACTTTCTGAAAAAAAGCCAAAGGAGGGAGGAAGATAATCCTCCTCTCCTTGTTTCTGCAAACAGACCCTTCAGGATGTTTTTTGCACAGAAATATAAGGGCTCCCATGGAAGGAATTGGCGTTCTCTGCTGCAACACGTGATGCGGGGACCTCTTCCTGCCGCCTCCAACCCTCTGCCCCAGGGGAAGCGTGAAGGTGCTTTACTACACTGGTTACACTCACTGTGTGCAATGGCTTGCCGGCCAGATTTTTCCTTGTCTGCTTTAAGCCTGTAGAGCCTTTATATATCAGAGCAGTAAATAACAGAGAAAGGTGGGCAGTGCAAGCAGGCTTCTAGCTTTCGCGTACTGCTAATGCAGGCATGAGTTCAGATCCTCATTTAGTATAAATGGGCTAACACAGTCTGGATTTGGCTGTTGTAATTAGGTCTCACCCCTCAGTCCTCCCYCACAGACAGTAGGAGAACATCTTCCATTTGGGCAAGTGCAGGCACACAAGGATGAACCCACTGTCCATAACCAACCAGGCACTGATCATTCTCTCTTTTCACATTATATGGGGAGCAATGTGTCTCTAGAGATATTTAAGCCAATATCAAAGCAATTCACAAAAGTGAGTGTGAGGCCCAGACTTCACCCCAGGCAAGGCCCTCACCACCACTACTTGGGCATTCCTGTGCTGTGATGTTCCTATCATTTGTTGCTTTGCTGTTACGCCAAACCCAGGGGATAACAGCAAGACAGCTGAGCGGGGTGTCTGCCCTCTTCCTCGCCCCACCTTAGCTTGTTGAAGTGTCAGGTGAAATCTCCTCCTAGAGAAAGATGCACTGAAATGCTCCTAGGCATGGTGAAAGGGGAACATGCACTAGGCACAAAGCAGCAGCCCAGCATGGCGAGGCAGGAGCTGGGATCTTAGAAGGGCCTGGAAATAGGTCTTCTGTAGATTAAATCCTCTCTATATTTCCCCCGTCAGCAGAATGAACCATATTAGCTCAGGTGATGGCTCCACAGGCCCTGGACTAGTAGACTGTCTCTTGCCATAGAGGAACTGTGGTTTTTATTGTGGGTTATATTTATGGCAAATCAGACTTTATTTTTTTCCATTGCTCATGGAACTGTGCACATTTATCTTGCTAATTGCCTGTGCCTGACTGCATAACAAGAGCAGGAGTCCAGGCAGAGCGTTTGCTCCTCTTGTAATCACATTCAGGTAAACTGAGTTGTATGGGAGATATCCATGCAAGAGGAAAGTTTGTTACGCTGCTTCTTGTTCCCCAAAGGGAACCTTCTTCAGGTTTTAAATCCTGTCCGGGTGCTGGTTTCTGTTCTTCTGCCTGACTTCGCTGTAAATTCATAGTACAGTGGTATCCAGTTCTTTCTGGGAGAGATTTCAATTCTCAATGTCCAATCACTTTTAGCACATGGTTTAACATTAATGGAAACACAATAAGTGGCATTAGGAAGTGGAATCGGGGAACTGCTCTACGAGATCATATCATTAATTGCTTTGCTGCCGGTTCTGTGCTTCCTATTCCTATGACATTCCTTTGAAGTCACAGTGGGATGCTCTGACATATCTGGTACATCAGGGAGCACTGAAAGGTTATTGCTTCCTAACTAAATAAGAGCAGAGGAATGGTTAATTCCTTTGGTCTGGTATCCATCATACAGCAGAGGTCAGTGCTGTATATGGGGGAGGATGCTGAACAGGACACATTATGGGAATTGTTAGTAGCAGGATGCCGTACATCCTTCTTAAACCCTCTGGAAGAGAGGTGAACAAGGGGGAAAAAAATGTCTGTGGATTTACTATCACTTTAAGGACGCAGGCGAGAATGCTTGGTGGGACATATATGTATGGACTTGCAGGTGCAGATTGGCTGTGCTTTCCATAGGATCCTGATGAGTACTTGCTGGATAGTGTGTTTGATGCAGCTAGATTTTTCAGTTGCTTTAGCCATCTGTCTCCATTGCTGTACTGAAGCATCCTGCTCATAGTACGCTAAGAGTTGTGATACAATCATGCTGCAGTGATGCTGCTAAAAGAGCTACCACAACAACACTTTTATAGACTTGTGTTTCTATCTCCGCTTCACGCACAAGAACATAGGGCAAACAGGCCAGAAAAAGCATTACACAGGTATCCTAGGGAGCACTCGCTGAAACAGCACATTAGGCTAACTTCTCTTGTTTCTTGGGCATGTTTTACAGCCTATGTGAAACATCCTGGTTCACGGAAAGGTGACTAGCAGGATGATTTGAAATCTATTTGCTTATATCCATACTCCTTTCCAGATAGACGGTCCCTGTCTTTCTAAAACCCACTTCCCTAAGCAGATTGTCATATAGTCTTTCTTACTTAAAATGCTGTCCTTGAGTAGGAAAAATGTCAGAGGATCTCCAAAAGGTTCAGGCAGTTGGTTCAGGTCTGAATAGGCGTTGCACAGTCTGGACGTTCATTTGCAGTTCAGCTTGAGCTTTCACACGTCCTTGTTTTAGCAGGGTTGGAAATGCCCCAGACATGACCTGTTTCTTCACCTGTGGTGCTCCTGCTTAGGGCTGAAAGAAGGAAGTGAGGAGAAGCACAGATGTTTTGAAGTACTACCAGAACTTAATTTTCAAACCCTACAGAAGTGTCATGTTAAACATTCAGATGGAGTCCTCATCCTAACGGTCTTCCTCACATGAAGGAAGGCTTTGTTAAGGGATCGGTCTTCTGAAACAAGAATGGAGCTAACTCCCAGACAGATAAACTGCATAGTGAGAGGAACCCAGATCCCCGTACTCTGAGCAGAAGCATCAGGTAGTTCTTGCTGTAGGAGGAGCCTGAACTTCCTTCTAGGTTTAGATAAAAATTATGGAGCAAGCACATGGCTGCTTAGGCTGGAAAGCTTGGGATCAGGATGGGGACATCTCCCTCGGCAGCCAGGAGGAACAGAGACACTCAACTTTGCAAACTCAAGCCCACAGTAACCCGTTGTAATATAGATGTAGCCGTAGGGAAGCACAAGCTGGAAGTCAGATGAGGTAAATACTGCACCAAAGGGATTTAATCACTGATTAGGTAGGGGTGTGGTAGGTTTTTCATCATCTAGTCATTAAATTAAGACCAGTCCGCCTCTGAGGAGCAAAGTCTCGTTTAGCTGCCAGCTATTGGTACTACTGCAGGAGCTGGCACTGGTGCAGCTCCCCAGGAGATCAAACACAACTCCTGCAACTGTCCATTTGGATCCACTTTCCTTCTGTGCAGCTGGTACTGAATTATTTGGAAATTAACTTCAGTCAGATTTTCATGACCATACATCCCTTTTTTTCCAGAAAACGTTTTCACTTCATGTTTATCCTCCTGACTTATTCTGGGAACAGGGAGTGACACAGGGAAGGTTGGTGGAGTTTGAAAAAACCCTCTGTTTATGGATCCACAAGGCCTGTGCTTTAGCACAGTTGAAAACAAAACCCCACTTGACTTCAAGGGGAGCTTTACCCACATAGCAGTTACAGGTCCAGGCACCAAGATTTCAACAGATGCTAGTCCTTTTCCTCACTGCCTCCACCAAAAAAAAGCAAAAGAAAACAACACCATGAGATGTTGCCTTTGCAGCCTGATGGCAGTTTCTTCCCTGTCTGGTTGAGCAGTTGAGACCCAGTGTAGGGCAAAGAGCCTGAAACCAAACTGTGCACTCGGGGAAAGCAAGGTAGGTATGGGGAAATGAACACTAGTGCAAAGCCATCAGGTGAACAGTCGAAGCACATCGCTGCCAGCATTGGGGGTTCCCACCACCACCATACAGGAACATTCCTGACACGAAGCCCATGCCTGGTGGCACGCTGCAGCTTTGCAGGATGGCTGCGTAAGCCCCAGGAAGTGCGCAATGATACTCGCTTGAGGACACAGACTCCAGATGTCCCTAGTATTTCAGAGCAAAGTTACAGCTGGGATACTTTYCTGGCAGCATTGGAGAAACAGGATGGGGTAATTCAGCTAGTTCAAATGTCTTTGGCTGGTCTAAATGAGCAGAGCTCCACTGAGTTCAATTAGTTTCGGATTATGTCTATCCCCTGAAGAACCAGTATCTGTGACAGAACTGAACCCTTCCCAAAACGGGACTTAAATCATTCAGCTCCGTGGAAGGATTGGACTCACCTCTAGTAACAGATGAGGCTAAGACCTGTTCATTAGATTTTAGGATGCATACACACACACATCATGCATTCACGCACAGTATTTATGTAAGATTTGTCAATCTCTGTACAGGAACATTGAAGGAATTTGAAAGAGATCAAAATAATAAAGATTTATAGAAAGGACTCCAAAATTGTAAATACAATTTACTAGAGAATGAGATTCTTTCTGTGGAATTTGTAAGATCAGCTTTTCTGCTTCAAGAGAAAATCATGCCCTGACTGTAGAATTCTACAGCTTGGTTTAAAAATACTACGGTAATTTTACTGATCCAAAATAAATCTGGTAGAACTTTTCCTTAATAGTCTGGAAGGATTCATTGATAAAGTCCCCAATGAACCACATACATCCTGCACTTTTTTACACTCCTATCAAGATATACATTGATCTGTTCCTTTACAGAGAGCTGAGCTGGTATTGCCTTGCATACCATCGCGTTATTCAAACTGGCTTTCACAGCACAGAAATACTGCTTCTCATTTCCCCCTAAATACTTCGGAGTTGAAAACTTCTTGTGCAGCCTGATCTGGCTGGGTGCTGCAAGCGGGGCTGGGGGAATCTCCTCATCACACAGGAGATGCCTCCTGAGACTGGGGTCCCAGCACTCCCAGCACCAGGAAGATGCGCTGACCTGATTCACAACCCTGATTTGCATGTGCAGTGTTAAGGGAAAATGCTGTACCCTATTAAATTAACAAACTAGCACATTCCATCAGCCAGTTCTCATGCCCTCAAGGCATCCTCTGGAGATTTCTGCCACATGCCAATGAAACATTCAAACTACAAGACGGCCCAGTCACTTCCCATCCATTTTTTATGGTACCATGGAAACAAAAAGTGCCTGGCAATTCCTTGTTTAAGCTTTCAATAAATCACTCCACAAGTGTAAGAGGTACGTGCCTTCAGCACCCTTACGTTTCACTTGGCTCCCCTGGGTTAAACAAGCTTTTGCCCTCCTTACCATCTATCCTCCATCACCTTGTGGCCTCTGCTCCCTGAGCGGCCAGAAGAGTTTGGGAGAGGGTCAGCTTTTTTCTGGCTTTGTATTTGCAGACGTCGCTTGGCTCTCTGTTGCTGGAACCAGTCCTGTACATGTGCTGGCCTGAAGCAACGCCAGAGCGTTAGATGGGAAGACAGTTTTGCAACATCTCAGCCAGCCAGCGTGGAGACCGAGGGCAATGGGATAGACTGAGTGACTCCACTGCCGCAAAGCTACCTTTTGTCCTGCCTCTGGGAATTCTTCCTCACCCACTTTGGGGCTTTGATGTGTCCATCAGAGCAGACTTTTCCATTTTCCCGTGTTAAAGCAGCTCTCTGCTCACTGTCAATATGTGTATGTGTGTGTGTGTGTGTGTGTGTGTGTGTGTGTGTGTGCATGTGTAACCTTTTCTGTTCTGCTCCAAATACCATTCTCCTGTGGAGGTCAGGGGTGCATGGGACTCCCCTGGGCCCATGCTCCTCTAACGCTTGTATTTATTGTATATACTGATGTGTGAGCAGGCACAGCAGCTGTCCTGGAGCAGAACGGATCCCTCAGCTTTCCACACACCGCAGCAGGAGCCAGTTGGATGATTTCTACTTGGGACTCAGGGGTTAAGATTTATGTGCCTGCCCCAACTCAAGTTTGATCACCCTCCATCCCAGGGCCTCACTACCCGGGCCATCTCTGGGGCACTTGGGCCTCTGGTACCAGAAGCTGTGCTGCCAGCTTTCCCAGTATCTGGGGTTTTACTTAGGCCTAAAGTCAAAGTATCCAGTGGAAAATTCAGCTTTCATTAAAAAAAAAAGGGAAATAAAGGAAAAAAATCCAAACCTATACTGGCTCTCCTGGCCTCAGGAGAGAGCTGAAAACTGTAGCCCCCTGCACCCTGAATGCTGGAAAACCCCTTGAACCATATCGGTAGAGAAAATCATTACCTGAATATTAAACCAATCTTGTGACTGGCTCCAAGTTGCAACTGCAGCAACTGAGAGTCAGACTTGGCCCAGGGGTTTCTAAGGGAGAAAACTGAAGGTAGAAGATGGTGGCTTCACTGATATGTACCACAGCTCAGGCAGAAAGTTGCCCATGACTTTATCATTGGTGTCCCCTGCGTACCTCTGGAGGGGAAAATTTGTGTGCAGAGGCACAGCAGCCGGTGGGTAGGTTTATCATGGTCTATGCTTTGTTCCTTGATTTTTAGGTGTGTTTAGAGCCAGGACTTCAGCTTTGACCGTGGTCAAGCGATGAATGGGACCTCTGGTTTGAAGGCAAATATGTCTGAAAGCATTACTAAAGCATGTCTCTGTGTGTGGATGCTCGGCTAGACTGTCTGGCTTCCACCCAACTCTGATCAACTCTCACCCGCTAGAAATTGCTGTATATTAGTGTAATCAAAAGCAATAGCAGTCAAGGGAAGGGAAAAAAATGCCAAACCTTCCTTTGATTTCAGAGGGCTTTGGATCAGGGCCTTTAACATTTCACTTCAGTGTTCACTGAGAGTGAAACCACATCATGGCAAACCTGAAAGGGGATGGGGACGAGACTCAGTGTTTGTGTCAGCATGTGCTGGGTTTGCCTGCCTTAGGTTCAGCCACCTTCACAGAGATCAGGGGTCAAGATGAGCATTAAGTTGAAAAGCTGCTGAAACAGTGAGCAGCTGACATTTTGACTTGTAGCAGCTCTGCTGGGGCAGCCACTAGGTCTGATGGTGACAGTCAAGGGTAGTCCAYGCTTGTCTGCTCCTCCAGGTGTGAGGCGTCTACCTGCTCTTGAAGGCCCAGGGCTGTGGCTTTTCTCTGGGCTTGGGACTGTAACATCAAGACCAGCCTGGAGTGGGACAGAAACCATGAAAAGCTGTCACCATGGCTTGGGGATGAGGCTGAATCACATGCAGACTGCCTCAGCCTTAAGAGATCTGTGCGGGCTCTTCTTTGAAAATGGTCTCACTGCCGTTGCCTGCGGCCTGAGCCTGCATGGAGGAGATGGTCCTAGGAACTACACAGCCACCAAGACAAACATCTCCAAGCAGCTGATCCCATTTCACCCTGCTGCAATCCCACTGGCTTCAATGGATGCGCTCTACTGAAACCAAGACTGTGACTCTGGTCTCACTGATTAGGGGGGCCAACTCTGCTGGACTGGGAAGGAGAGGGAGATCATGGCTGGAAGGGCTCTGCATTAACACCTTTGCTCCTGGAAGACTTCTTCCCTGGGCACATTTCTGTGTTGGTGGCTTAGATTAACCCCCCATTAAATTACTTTCATCAATAAATTGCCCGAATCTGCCCAGGCACTCATGGCAGGGTAGGGTATGTGTCTTTGCCAGACGGACCTGGCACACGCAGCAGCCATTAGCTGCTTATGGGCACAGGCTTTATTAAACATTAATGGCTTCAGATCCTCTCCAGCAGCTAATAATAAAAGGGATCATTTAGATTTATTCTGACACAAATAAAGAGATTTAGATCCATTGGGAAGCTGCTCGGTGGAGTTTCTTAAATGCTCATGGCCTGTCTACACGCACGAAAATGCACTGCTTATAAGTTGAAAGCATCCATACACTGGGTGAGCTGCACTCAGTTTCCCCCATGAAACGGGTGAAAAAAATAAATAAAACAACTTGCCAGGCAGTGCCTGATGGGAAACCCCAGAGGTGTCAGGAAAGGGATCAGCACATAAGAGCCAGGCTCCTTCACGCCCCGAACCATCGCTGTGCTGGGAGTTTACCCGCCACCAGAAAGGGTCTGTTTGTTTTGGCAAGCGTCCACTTATGTGTTTGAGAAATATTGCCCTGATGCGGAGGTTCGGGGAGGAACGGGCCATTTCAAGACGATTAAACCGCAGCATCTCAGAGTCCTTATCAGTTATTGACTGGCGACAAGGGTGCTGTGTCCCGGCATGTGCCACACCAGCTCTCCTCAGCCTTCCTCGCAGACCAAGTGAAGAGCAGCCCGCGATGTTGTGCACCTGCTTAAAATACTTGCTGCTGGAGTGCGTTATTTTAAGGTCCTGCAACACCATCTTCAGCATCCTCTTCCCCTTTTTAGTTTCAACAGAAAACATCTGTGAACGGCTCGTCACAACAAACCCCCGCTAGTGTCTGATCTTGTACGATAACGTGCTCTAATGAGGTTATAGCTCCCCTCCTGCCTTGCAAACGTTTCGGAGTCGCTCGGGCTGAATCAGACGGGAGGTAATTAGAGTGACATGCTTTCATGCACAGAGAGAATAAAGGAACACAAATTTCCTGAATGGACAAGAGCAGCTTGGCCTCAGCTGAGTGAAATAACCAGGCAGTGATCTAATTCACTTTACTGTTAATAGATTGTTATCTGCAGAGCCCTAGTGCAAACATGATAAGCTATAAAGAAATACAAATAAAAGCCAAAGCTCCAAGTGTTGCAGAGATGCACACTCAGTCCAATGCTGGTCTTGCTGGCCTCGGCCCAGCTTCAGTTTCTGCTCATCCCTGGAGCTGGCCTGGGCAATAACACTCAAGTGGGGCTGTGCAGTCAATTGGCTTCCCAAATTGCAGGATCATTTGGCTCCAGCATCAGGCTGGGAATTCATCAATTCGCCTTGTGGAGTCCAAGCCAGAGCGGGCAGAACTGGAGCCAAAACTGCCCTTGGGCTCAGGCCTTGGGCTCTGGCTGCCACGGCCCGCAGAGACCCTCCGCCCCGCATGGATAGGGGTGCCATGGCAGGAGGGGTGCTGCCCAGTGGGTTTGCACAGCAGGCAGAGCCCATGTCCGGGGCCCTGTATACAAGAAATCAGTGCTGACATACACTGGTGGAGGTGAGGTGCTTTGGCCAAGGTGCTTCAGCTGGATTTTGTGAGCATACCAAGCCACTGGCAATCAACATCACTCCCGCTCTGTCTTCTCCTCTCTTCTTGCATGGAGCTCTGCTGAGTTTATCCCCCTTTTTCCCTAGCTGAGCCAACTGACAGGACATCCACCACACACCACTTGTGCCACTCAGGTGTGATGTCTGCTCTGGTTTTAGCTCTGCACCCAGCTCACCCAGCTCAAGGTATGAAACTTCCCACCCTTCCAGCTCCCTTTCTCCAGGGCTAGACCTGACCGGTTGGGGGAAGGACATGACCACCCTCAAGCCCTGAAAATATACTTCTAGTCCCAACAGTGAGGATGATTTTCTGCGTGGCTGGGGTGATGCAGTGAGGGGCTGCTGGGCTGCACTGCGATCGGCCCAAGAGCACAGCAAACAGCACAGCAGAGTAGATGCCTTCATTTCAGCCACGTGGTGAAACCCCACGCTTGCATCACCACTGTCTTCCCAAGAACCCCCATACTATCCTGGCCGCCTTCATAATGTATAGTGTCTTTTATCCATTTTCTTCTTTCCTCAGGCAAGAATGCTGTCAGCTTCCTAGGCAGGTTTGGATGTGTCAAAAAACATAATCTCTTTGGCCAGATTTAGCCTACTTTCAGGAAGTGTGTATACTCTGATTGCTGTTTCACTGACAGCTTCATTAGAGATGAGATAACCCCAGCCTTGCCTGCCCCGTCTCTCCCCAGCCAGCCTCCAGCTCTTAACAAACATAATAACGCAGCCCCTTATGGCCATGCAACCTGGTCTTCCAGCTCACTCCAAACACGGGCCGTGGGTCTGCCCAGTCAGGCACCCAGGACCTCCAGCTCTGCTCTTCTTCCTCTGGCAGAGCAGTCAGCCGAGGGCTGCAAAGCCTTTCTCCGACTTTGGTCCATCTTGGTAGTGGCAGAGGATTGCAATCCTGCCAGGTGAGAGTTTTTAACAGCTTCAGCAAGAGGTGAGTTGAGACCCAAGTCCTGGCTTTGACAACCACACACTGAGTTTCTAGCTTACTGTGTGTATGTGTATTTCTATGAACAGTGCATACAGGATAGGGCATTCACAGATGCTCTCTGACCTATAATAAACCAATAATATTCACACAAAAAAAATCTTTTTTTCTGTGAGATATCAGCCATACTGATATTTTTCTTTCATATTCCATGTTATTTTTTATGCTGTGCATTTGTTCTCAGTTTAGGAGAAAAAATTGGTTTCAAAATTAGAAACTGATTTCTCATAATTGATGACAAAGACATAACCCAGTACCTCAGACACAAGAAAAGCTTTTATTGAAAGACGTATAGTGAGCAAATTCCAAAAGCCTTTTAAAACATCCCTTGGGAAAAGAAAACTGACCAAACTGTAGAGGAGTGAGACATTTCTGGCTAATTTACAAGGTGCTGTGTGTCCATATCGAAATGACATCCTTACAGTTAGCAATGCTGCCATGGAGGGTAAGGAGAAACAAGTCTGCGGCCATTCAGATGGCCTTGTCAGGCAAAGGTCTGATCCCACAGACAACCTGTTCTCTGAGCTGAGAGTGCCATGACCTCGCTGCTGGGTGGGCCCAGGCGTGGGACCCCCTTCCCTATGCCAGTCTCTAGGATCACAGAATTGTTCAGGCTGGAAGTGACCTCAGAAGGTCATTACTTCAATGTTCTGCTCAAAGCAGGTCAGCTATGGAGTCAGATGAGGTTGTTTAGGTCTGAGGAGCTGCTGGGTCCCCCAGTTCTCATTTCCCCACCTGTGTCATGGAGTACGTCAGACTCTTTTCCTCCATCCTATTAGTTTGATGGCAAAGCAAAGGTAGGACAGGATACATCCTTCTTATGCATTTGCTTAACCCTATCACCTCAGCTGGGGCCTCCACACAAGGCAAATGTTAGGAGGTGCTGGTCCACCACGCGCTGCTTTGTCCCCTCCTCCAGTAGAAAAGCAGGGAGCCATGGCTACACACACAAAACGTGGCAGACCATGAGAGCAGCATGGGGACACACAGATGTCATCTGCTTCTGTAAACCAGGACATGGGACTGACATGCCCTGTGACCAGCCAAACCAGGTCATTGGTAGCACAGTCCCTGGCCACCAAGCACTCACTCAGAGCCCAAGCACAGGCCAACACATGGGCCAAGGACACATCCCTGACAGGCAGTTTGGATGCAGCCACCCTGTCCTGAGGAGGAGGAGTTATGCACAGACGTGCAAACTGTGCCAGCTGGTGCCCATGCCAGGGAGCGAGCCCCAGCCTCTTATTTAAAAGTATAGTTGCAACCTCGGAGGCTCTTCAGTCCACCCTTTGCATCCTGCCTTTGAGTTAATGTCATGCCAGGCACAGGGAGAGCAGCCTGACTTTCCTTGTGAGCACCAAGCCCTGCCAAGAGAGTGGAGGAGCCACACAGCGGCTCTCATTCAGCTGGAGAGTTTACTGAAGGCAGCAATTTTCCAATTGCTTGAAGAGTTGTCATTAGACAGTTTAAGATGGCAGATTGCTAAATTGCTTTACGACTGGAGCCAAGCAGCCTTCGACAGGGCACTCTTTGCTGTCAGAGTGTGTGTGCACTGCAGTCCTTTGATTGGGAGAGAATAGGAAACTCATTGTTTTGCTTTGAGAATCCTGCACTGCTGGGAAGGAGCACGGCTTGCCACGGAGATGAGGGACACGAGATGCAGGGATGGGAGGGACAGCAGCCTGGAACAAAGAATTCCCAAATGCCTCTGTCACCTGGGGTCAACCCCATGGTCTTTACGTATTCCCCACCACTCATCACAGGGTTGGCACTTTCCTCCTTGGACAGAAGGAGACGGTATTTATTAGGACTTCTACAGAGACGGTGAAGAAGCAGACGGGAGACTGTCCTGGTGGAAATATCTCTGTGTCTGTGACTTCCATAACGGGGGAAGCAAGGGGAGGGTTCACAGGGAGGTGATGGAGAGGGAGATGAAGGTGGCCTCCTTGCACACCAGCCAGTGCAAGGGAGCTTCTGAAACCAGCAAGCAGATGCCTATTATGAACCAAAGCAGTTTGGTTTATGCGACCATGTGTTACTGACAGTGACACAGGTTGGGATCACATCGCTACATGCCTCTCTTTAGAGCAGCAGGCATGGCCACCTCCAGCCCCGTCCTAAGCTCTCCAGTAACCTCACTAGGTAGTGCACACTCCTCCTCCTAAGTGCTGGGGCTGGAGCTTTCTCAAGGCAAAAGGGAAAATGGCTGTCAACACAGCAACAACATGCCAACAGGATGACAAGCAAAGGATGCCCACGCAGCCTTCAGCTGCACCCTCTTCCCCACCTGCAGGAATAAACAACCTGGACATATTCTTCACTGCGTGACTCCCTCTTCCATCGACTGCACTAACTCACTCACTATCTGTATATATGGTCCAGAGGTGCATTTCAGCAATGCTATCTCCAGAACTTGGAGAAATGCTGGCTGGTCTCACCTTAGGTCCCACCAGCTGTAAGAAGAAATAATGGATTTATTTAGTGGTGGGGTCTGAGGGTTACTTCCCCCTGGGGTCTTGTGCTGTGGTTCTCACAATTGCACCATCTCCGCTAAACAGACCCCACCAGACTGGGTTTTGTGTGAGGAAAGACTTGTCCTGGTTGCGTTTGAAGTCTCTCCTGCTGGGTGTAATAGATGCAATATGTCTGCGCTGGCTACCACTGGGATTAGTCTGCCTGCTGGGAATTTCACAGTGCTGCTGGAGCTGGTCTCACTCCTTCCTGAAGCACTTGTCAACCATCCAAAAGCTTTGTGCTAGCCCAGCACTCAGTAACCAGCCAGTGATGGAGCCATAAGATGATAGTAAGGGCACAGGACCCACATCAAGAAGGGTCTGGTGAAGGAATGGCTCCCCACAGTGCTGCTTGTCAACTGTGAGGCACCTGTGACACCAAGCTGTGGAAGTAGCCTGACAATCCGACCACGGCCTTGTTCATGCCCTTCCAAGTTTTTAGCCTGCTTGGTGCTTTAAGGAGAGACCTTTAGGTCCAACTACAGTGCTGATCCTGAAGGGGATGGACTGCTCAGTTAAGATGCACCTGGACCCTTCTTGTCTTTCCCCAGAAACTGCCTCTTCTCTCCTTAGCTGCTGTTTTCCTCAGTTTTCTGCATTTATGGGCGCCTGCCGAGCATACTTTTTCAATGGGCCCTCTGCATGCACACTTCCACCCCTGCAAAATTAAGACAAGTGACCTTCCTAAATTCCCATCAAAGGCCTTTACTCTTCTGCTAGAGAAATTCATGTCTTAGGTTTTGCTGTTTTTCACAGTAAGCATGTGTGTGACAGTCAGATAAAAGGCATCATTCTCAAACAAGATAATTCAAGTTAACCAGTGCGACGAGAAGGACAGAGCAACACCAAAGCACTCTGGCATTTTGACGTGTGACAGAGGTTTGCGCCCTTAGCTCATCTTGGGTTTCAAATATCCCAACTGTTAGACACACCCTGAAGGTTTGGCAGGATGTGGAAATTGAGGAATCCTCATTTCCTATGCATCTATGTGCCAGGATTTTGGTGTAGAAGAGGGAGGTAAGCTTGAAAGATGCATGTTTGAAAAGGTGAATGTTGGTCCCACTTCGGAGCTTGTATTAGCAGCCTCACCCATGTGGATCCTCTAGTGTCAATAAGGTGGAAAAATCACATTTCAGGCTTTTTCTCAAAACATTTAGAAGGAGACTGTGGAACTCTTCTGCCAAATTTCGTTCAAATCATCAGGACAAATAGACATTTAGAGACATGTGTGTGTGTATATATATATATATATATATGATATATATTAGAAGAAGCCATGACTTGAAAACTCATATGAAAACTCTCTTGCATGGTTCTTTGTTCTACTTTGGACTTGTTTCACCTGGGGATACTTCTGGGATGTATACTAGGAAGTGAGTCTCCAGTACCTTGGACATAGAGGTGCTCTTAGTGCAGCAAAGAGAATGGGAATAAATGACATCATTGACTTTCTGTCTCTCATAAATCTTAAGTCATTGCTGCTGGTACCACCTGGGTAAAATGTGCACTTCATGACTTTGGCTTTTAAATGCTATTTTCATAAGTGATTGTCTCAGATTTGTGTGGTCTAAACTACAACCACCAGATCCTGTTGGCTGGGCCCTTGCACAGGTCTAGAGCTGGCCAAGGGAGCCCTGCGCATAAGGACTGAGATGTTGGCCAGCCTTTCTGACCAGAGCCCAGACAAAACTAATTCCCTCTGAATTCTACCTGAAGTGATGTGTAGGCTCGCAAGTCCCACTGGGAAATGGCATTTAGGATTTGAGTTATGTCACTGCTTCTGAAAAATATTTTCCATCAAGAAGAGGGTGGTTGTGAAAAGCCAAGCAATACAAACTCAGGGTTTAAGAGATAAAACCTTTTGTGTTTGTTGCTGTAGCTGCCCAAAGATGATGGATAATGCAGTGAACTGAGCAGAAAGAGGGCTGCATTAGCGGCAGCTTCCAGAAGCTGAATACCCAGCATCAGAGTAATCTCAGAGGAACCAGAGGATTAGCTCACACATGCAGTCTCCCTGCCAGTACAGGATTGCTTTTCCATGTTTTCCCACCTTTTTACACTATCTGGTCCTCAATGTGCCAATGCTTCTTTTTCCAGCCCCAAAGGGAGCCCATGCCATAGGTGATGGGGAACAACGCAGGTCTGCAGGGACCGGTCAGTAACAGAGGTGTGCATGAAGGCAGGGACTGTCACGCAGCATCCCACCATCCGGCTGCTCAAGCTACTCCTCACCACCCCCTTACAGCAGCCGCCTGGCACCTGGCAGCATATGCACAGCTTCAATTAATGCACCACACGGGGAGGTACTCGCATCCTAATGTTTCATTCCCGTCACGCCAGAGAATGCAATAAGATTGGGAATGACAACAGCCTTAAGACTGTAATTGAGTGGGACTCCTTAGATGTTGTCCTGTTGGTAGGACCCTAGGGATCTCATTTTATACTACAGCTCGGAGCCTAGAGCAGTGAATGCTGAAGATGAGAACTCCTTTCGAATAAGAATGCTGCTCTAGTACTTCTGAGTAGTTTCTCACTGGACTTGACACTCTCATCTACTCACTGCCCCTGGCAAACTTTTCTTGTGGTGGCGCTTCATCTCCCAGCTCCACACAGGGAAATTAAAAATCCCCATAATATATTTCTTTAATCTAGTCAGAACTCCAGCTGCACTGGGGTCTGTCGCGCAGGCAGGTTTGCATGGGTGAGGTCTCTAGCTCGCCTCCTTTGGTGAAATATCCTTTCCAGCTAAACTCCTTGAAACACACAAATGAAGGGGGAGGAAGGGAAGAGACAAAGGAACAAAAATTAAAAATCTCAGCAGAGAAATGCTGTCTGATTACTGCTGTTAAAGGGCAGAACAGGGGAATAGCTTGACTGCTTCATGTCATTTGCAAAGGACAAACTGATTGTTCCCATGGCAGACTACAGATTTGGAAGCAAGATGAGAAGAAAACACAATGACCTTCTGTCTTGGGCCACCTCAGACACTGCTGTTCTCCCACCACGGCCTTTCCACCCACATCCTTGCTAAAAGGAGTTTGGAGGGCTCCTACCGAGCTGCCTCACGTCCACCTTCTCCTAGTCTCCTGCCGTTTGCTTCAGCCAAGCTCAGTCTGTGCGTGCTGGCCATGGATACGAACCTGTGTAAAGTGCTCCCCAGCTTGGATTTCAAACAAGAGGATCACAAAGTGCATTAGAGTTGTTGCAATTTAATTCCATTTGAATGAATGTTTTAAAACTCCAAGGTTAGATCAGGTCAATGTTTGTGCCCTAGGAAGGTTTTTCCTGACAGGCCTATGAGAGCATCTCAGGCATGTTTTAATAAGATAAAAAAGGATTCCCAAGTGCTCTTGCTTTGAACTCAGTGATGCCTGTATCACAGCTACCCATAAGATCAGGCTATTAAATGCTTGTGGATGATTCAGACAGTCACTGATCCACTAAAAAGAAAAGGATTTGGCCCATAGTTTTGCCAGCTTTTCTTCCAAAATTTCTGACAAAAAAATATTATTCAGTAGCACTTCATTATTAAACACTGCTTAACCTTTTCCCTAACCAAATTCCACTCTTCACACATTCTGAGTAAACTCTAGCAAACAGTTTACAAGCTAGCCAGAGGCTGAAAAACACAACACAGGCTCTTCCATGAATACAGACTGAACGATAAGTTACTTTGGGGAAGAATCACTATATTCATTTGCTTTGTTTTCCTCCACTATTACTGGCCAGCTCTAGGTTCAGAGATGCTACTGCCCTGCCTGATAAATTGAAGCACTTCATGGACATATTAACACAGCTAGTCCATAGTCAGTGAGCAGACAATTGATTACATGTCAAAAAGTCACACACTGGGCAATTTCGCTGCTRGGCTTTGCTTCCATTTCTCAAAATATGTGTTACAGAGCAGAGAAATCAAAAGTGAGAGATAAGAATTTGTCTGCATGGCAGGAAGCTGCTTGGAATAGGCATGGTGTCTCTCTCTCTGTTTTTGCACAGAATTTCTTATTGGGATTCAGGGAAGAACAGAACAGGTCGATGTCGTGCAACCAAGAGATATTTCTTAATGAAATATGGGATTCTGTCAGAACATAATTTTTGGCTCAAAACCATGACCTTCAATGACATTGTCCTATTTTTCACCAAGAAAAGTCAAAGCAAACATCTTGTTCTTTTTTTTCTCCAAATCATCATTTGTAAATTGTTGATGTTTTAGCTGAAAATGTTACCATTTATGTCAAAAATGTTGAAATCCTTTCCTCACACCTGTCTAGCCTGTGTCAGACTGTTGTTCTGTGAAGACATTCAAGTATGCATGTTCCCTTTTATGCAAGTCACCTTTTTCACACTGCGCAGAATGAAACCGAATGTTGAGATGCTGCAACTTCTTCCATTGATAGAAATCCCATTTCCAGGGAGGTCATTAAAATAAGAAACTTGGGTATTTGATACCAAAGCCTTTCCTGTAAAACCTACCCGAAATAAGTCCTTATTACTTGCATTGCAGTGGAGGCTGAAGGTCATGGTGGGTTGCAGTGGCCTGTTGTGCTACATGTTGAACAAGCACACCAGAGGCAGCACCGCCAGCAAAGACCACACATGATCAGCAGGTGAGGTGAAGCACTGAGTAGAAACAGAAGCATGAAGAGGTGAAATGATTCACCCCAAGTCATATCACAGGCCAGCGTCAGAGTCGGGAGTGGAACTGGCATTTCCAGATCCCCCGTCCAGAGGCAGCATGATGGATCTGACTGCCTTAGGGCTGTGTCAAAGGACTGAATAAGAGAGGATGTTTTACTCATGCGATAGCCCTGTCTACTGGGACCAGGAGGACCAGCCTGGCCTCTAGYGGAGGTCCAGTGCTCTCCTACCTGCCCTGATAGGTTTTCTGGAGAAGTCTGGATGGCTCATCCTCCAGCATCTTGGCTGTGCATATCTGTATTGCTCTTCAGCCCTTCACATCTCCCAGGGGCAGTCCTGCAGGCTTCTCCCACCTTCCTTCTGCAGGAAACCCCCTGGCTTGTGCATCCTGCTCTACATAGGGCATAGCTGCTCTGAAACCTGGGGCAGATGCATCTGCAGGGTGAAGGTGATCATGGCAAACCTGCACCATCACCACTGGCCAGCACAGCCTGGCCTCCAAAATCACAGGGCACATGCCCTGTGGGGCTGTGCAACCCTGCCAGTCATGCAATGCCTGGGTAACGCGGCTTGGGGTTACCCTTCGGAGAATCCCCTCTTGGCTCTTGGTGATCAGCAATACTTTGGCCCCATGACAAGGGGAAGGGTGTCACAGGGCACCGGGAACATGGTTTTCATGCTGTGCAGCACAGGTCCCTTCCTCAGCACCCACCCACTCCAGCTGCGGGTCAGCCCTCCACTGTGCCAGATACAGCACAAAAAGGACGGCTCTGGCCCTTCTGTTCCTCGGGCCACTGAGCACAACTGCCTTCTGCACCTTCCCAGAATGAACAATACACTTTTCTTCTCCATCCTGCAGCAGCTGAGTGCACAGAAGAGGGGGATCAATATCTATCGACCATTGCTATTTCCTTCATTTCCCCAGCCCCTATGATTATATATCTGCTCTCCTTTCCTAGGCTTCTTTCCATGGCAGAAACTACACCTCATTTTCCCCCAGAGAAAGCCCCAGAATGGGGTTCCTCTGAGCCAGATCCAAATGATGAAGCCAGAGTTATGACATTATGGGAGATGTCTGCCTTCAGATGAGAGCTACACTGAAAATGGCATCTCTCATTGGAAATGTTGACTTTCAGGTTAGAAAATAACTGAGGTACTGTAGCCAAAAATGTCCCTCTGGTGCCTCAGGGTGCCTGTTCAGCATGGAACCAAAGTACTTAGCACCGGCTGGCAAAATGTCTCGTTGCCTCCCCCATGGAGAAGGGAGGATGGTGAAGGAAGGGATGTCTCCAGATGTCAGGGAGATGTCTGGCACCTCCGCAGATCCCACTCACTGCCCCAGACCTGGCTGGGCATCCCCATTTCCCTCTCAAGATACATGCCCTCACTCCATGGGGAGCTACTTCAGAGAGCTAAGCCAGCAGGAAACTTCCCAAACAAACCAAGAGTTTCCTGCTGGTTTAGTTCCCTGAACCAGCTCACCCCAGGTTGAGTTGTTCACCTGAGGTTCTGCCAGGTGAGGAGTGCAAACGTATATCTTGGGGAGAGGATGGGGCAAACAGGGTCAGGGCCGAGCTGATCTGCACCAGCTTCGTCAGGAAGGAATGACTCTGTGACCTGGCTGAGCCCTCAGTCCCCGCAGGAGAAGGGGCACGGAGAGCCCAGGGGACGCCGTGCAGCCAGCATCAAATGACATTTGCCCATTCAGGGATCCTGCCTGAAAATGTTGCCTACCCACAGGAAAATGTGCCTCCACCTCCAGCCCTTTGATACTAGCTGCTGAAAAACAAATAAACAGCCGCTAGTGAAGGACAGGGAAAAAAAGCAGAAAAGCAATACTGCACTTTCAAAGCAGGCAGCATCCCTGGGCTGCGCGGGGCTGGAAGCAGTTCGGCAGAGCCAGCTGCTCACACCTCCGGCCGTTCCTTCATTTATGGTCAAATGGTTTCAGCCAGTGGCTGTCCTCCTGGGGGACGCTGCCCCGCGCGCAGCCCAGGACCCTGCGCTCCGGGGCTGGGTGCTACCAGCACAGCAAAGGTCTCTGGAGTGGGAGCTGAGCACAAGGGTCCTGCAGTGATTTTTCACCCAGCAGGAATGGGGTTGTGGAGCTTCCCCCCTCCAGCCCCACCAAATTCAGCCTGGTTTAGCTCCTGCCCCTGGCAGAAGAGCAGTCAGGCACCACACAGGAATGCGGCAGATAAACAGCACATTGGGACGCTCCTGCAAAGCAGGCAGTTTCTCAGGATCCACGAACCACTGGCTGAAGGCACATCTTGATTACATCTTTTCAGATAAAAGCTTGGATCTACTCCTTGTCTCCTTCCTTCTCCCCACCCCCAGTGTTTACAGCTCTCAGACTCTGATTTAGGTGGTTTACTGTGGCTTTCATGTAAGTGCATCAGCATTTTTAAATTAGTCACAGGTGACTCACAGGGTTACAAGAATAATGTTAAATTACCAGACATACACAGCCCATATACTTTATTACCTCATTTTTGTATCTTCTTTATGGTTTGTGATAGCAATGACCTTATAGTCTGTGGCTGAAGAGCCAGTTAAACTTGTTCTCTGTCAAAATGGTAATTAAAAAATTCCTATAGGGTAGGAAGCAAACCTTTACTCTCCAATATATTTCTCCTTCCAACAAGGCCCCTGAGCGAGGCTCAGAGAGGAACAGAAGACAATGTGCACAAAAGTCTCCAATGAACACGCTTATCAGCAGGCAGTGCTCAGTCAACTGCATTAATATTTTAAATAAATATGTATTAGGCTTAACAGGATACAACATATGTCAGAGCCAGAAAAATACAGCGGTTTCTCTTTGGCCACCAAGCAATATTCGATCTGATTGAGAAGAAGAAGAAGAAGAAGAAAAGATAAATACATTTAGCAAATATTTTGTATTCTTATTTCAAATAAAGATGACAGCTTGACTATCTCCTTCCTTTTTTTTTTTAATCCACTCCCTTTCCTAATGTTACCACTGCCAAATTGGAGGAAGAGAGAATAGACAGGAAGGGAAAATAGGATATCTGAAGAAAGTTGTGGGTAGGTTCCATGAAAATAATATAGGGGGAAAAAAAAGAAAATACAATTATTTGTGGGTGAGGGATGTGAGAGGGGTCAGTTCTGATCTCCTCAAAAGCTGCCAGGGATGCCCAACACGCTACATATCCAGGGTCAGGCAGGCTCTCTTGCACTTCATTTATTCCTGAGCTTGTCACTTGCCCAAGGGCAATGCTACTGCGCCCATTTTAAAGATGAGGCACCAGGGAGGCAGAGGTTGCACTAGTCTGCTTAACCAAAGTGTCTAATGAACTGGTGAACCAGCTCTCCCTAAATAAGCACCTAAAATCCCCATATCGAGAGGGTCACCTCCAAGAAAAGGTCCAGCCAGCCGAGGACAGGTGGACGACCGTCACCCCCATGCCTTTGCAGAGGATCATGGCAAGCAGCCAGGCGCAATGTCTCAGCCTCCTGTTCCCGTGCCCGAAGCCCTAAGCAGTAGAAATGCTGGATGTATCGCATCATTTTCTTGCTCTCCTCCCACCTCTTTCAGATTCCTTTTTATTGGTGTCATTTACAGGTTACTAACCAAGTTGAAACATTCAAGCTGAAGTCCAGCAGTTAAAAAGCAGCAAGGCGTTCAAAGTTTGCTTCCCGTGCAATTTTTAAAGTGCTGCACTAAGGAAATGTTCAGCAGAATGAAGCTTTGCCTTTTATATATCCCAGCAGACTTACACTTTCTAATAGACCCGTCTAAATCAACAAAGTATTCCCCAGCCAGGGCCAAGAGTCGACGAAAATGGCTCCAAGGCAACTGGTGCAGCCACAACTTTCCACTGGAAGTTAATGAACTTTTAAAAACATTTGGGAAAGTGATGTATGCACAAGGCTCCTTAGTGTATCACAGTTAATATAATGCGTTCCCTTCCCCGGGGGAGACCCTGTCTGAGCTGTCAGCTGTAAGGTTGTTCTTCTAAAGCTTCTTCTTTATATATGCAACTCTGTCTCTCTCTCTTTCCCTCTCTCCCTTTTTGTTTTGTGGGGGAAGCAGAAGGCATCCAGCTCCTGCCTGTATAAATTTTGCACTTCCAAGAATTTGAAGGGCAAATAAGCAGGGAAAGAAGTATGCATACCTCTGCACATAGAGGCAGGCAGCAAGAATTGCTGGCAGAAAGGAGCACTGGTTCATCTAGCCAGCCTCTTGTGTATCACAGGCCAGCAGGTAACAGTCTGATTTCTCTTTAAGAAACCCAAAGAATTTTTTTATGCTGGATATTTCAACTCTCAGAGAGTGGAAGTAGATCTGTACATGCAGCAGACGTGGAATATGAAACATCATGTAGCCCCTGCATCTGCTGGGCTCGAGTGTGGCTTAGGACAGAAATGCCCAAGCTCCGCAATAAATCCCGTATTACAGCACAAGTGGCTAAAACCCTGAAGGACCCTGCAGTCAGATCTGGGAGAAGATGCCTCCCTGACCCATACAGCCTGTTGGTGAGAGCAAGATGCAAGAGAGACACCCAGAGCCTTGCCTCGGGTGCCAGCTGCCACCAGGCTGACCTGGTGCTTTGCTTCAGAGCAAAACAAAACAATCCAAAAATACATCCAAAGTAGTCCTAGATGCCAATTACATAGCAGAGATGTAAAGGAGTCCTTCCTGGCACACTTCATGACAGCCTGAAGCTCACTTATTTTGTCTTACCATGAATGGGCCATAAACCCTGAAGAGAAGCAGGAGGAAAGGTGGATCACATCCAGAGTCTGGAAGTCCATGGGTCCTCCAGGTCCACCCAATATAAATAAGGTCTCCTCAAGGCTGAACTAAAGTGCAAGCTCTGGAGCTAACTGGACTACCTTGAGAGAGCCAAGTCTACCATTCCTCTCCAGAGAGCCCAATGTTCAATCACCTCCAGCTCTAGGGAGTTGCAATTTCCTTTGAGGTTGAATTTATCTGATTTCCAGATACTGTTGTCAAGCTCTAGGTGCCTCTCTGAACTCTTCATCATGCTTGTTCTTCTGACATGCCAGGACTCAGCACAGCAGCCCTATCAATGCTGTGTTTTCCCAGTGCCTGTTGACACTACCTACCTTTTTAACAGATCTGAAGATTTTCTTTTTTTCTTTTTTTTTTCCCCACAACAATACAATAAGAGCTCATCTTGAGAGGTTATCACAGATGACCCTGAAGTCATTCCCCAACTTACTGCTTTCAAACACAGAGACTGCTTTTCTGTAAGCGCAGCCTTGCATTCTTCATTCCCAAAGGGATTCCCTTCAATTTAGCTGAACTAAAAGCATCCTGCTGAACCATGACCAGTTAAGTACCTGATCCATATCACTCAGTTTGAGTAACCCATATCTTCCTTATTTGCTAGCCTGCAAATTTCTGTCAGCTGTAACACCATAAAAGGTTCCTCACCCCTATATGTTCTATATCACTGCCAAATGACTTGTACAAAACCTTAGACATTGTTAGAGCAAGACCAGTCTCTAGGGAAGGCACTTCAAAATAGCTCCACTCACTGGAGTCTTTGCATGAACAGCTTTCAAGATACAGCAGTGTACTGGTCCTCCTAGTTGTTGCCCCACTAGTACTGTAAAATGTAAGCTGTAAAAATCAAAATATCTTGTGATCATGGGTGTAATTCCTTGAAGAAGCTGCATATACCATATCAACACGGTTGTCTTCTTCAACTCCAGCCTATCATCATGACAAAGATACTAGCAGACTGGTTTCAGTCTCCCCTGGCTCACCCCATCTAAGAAGCATTCAAAAGTTTCTCCATTTCTGAAGGAAAAGGATGTGTTAATATTTGGCAGGAAAATATCAGAGTGAAATCAATAGCAGGAACTGAAGAAGATTATGGTTACAGGTCATTTGTTTACACAGCTTTGCTAGCGACCCAGCTAAGGGAAAGTTAACATAAGCTTGCAGTTTTGGAAACCAGAAAATGTTCACATGTTCAAGGCATGCAGGAGCCTGTGAAAATGGACACACTGAAGGAATGTCCGATACAGTAATGTTTTAGCTTTTCAATATTAACCATTTTATCCTGGACCAGAATATAATCCCTGAGCAAGACTTCAACAATAAACCAGACCTGGCTTAGGATATTCAGTTTCAGAGGTATTTTGAATTAGAAAAATTGTTGTTTTCTTAGAAAATTTTTACAAATATGAGACATGCTTTAGAGGTTAACATTTTAGTCAAAATCTCCATCTATATTCCAACTGTGTTCGCTGTACATATATGTACACCTCATTCTCCTTCTCTACCACTCTCCGATATGACCACATAATACAAATTTTTTAGACGTTTATAACAAGTTTGTTCTCATAAATGTTTTGTTGAATACAAAACATCTGGAATGGAAAAATGTCACACAGTTACAGAACAGCCTCTGTGCAACACACTGTACAATGATCAGTAGGTTTGGACTTCTCTGTCTTTGAAAGTCAACCAGGACAAGGTAGAGATATGAGGTCTGAAATCTCAGGAGTGGCACGAAGAAGATAAACAAGGACCACTTGTCTCTACAAGCACAAAAGTTAGGGGCCACCTAGCAGGCAGAAGGCTTAAACAAAGAAAAGGATGCGGTTCATTACACAAAATGCAGTTGAGCTGCGGACTCCTTGCTGCAGGGTGCTGTGGATACTAGAAATACACAAGGGTTCATAAAGGAATTAAACAAGTTCCTGAAAAAAAAAAATCCATCAGGAGTTATTACATCTAAAGATGCTCTATATATCTGCTGTTAGTCACTTCTAGGGATGGGCTACAGGATAGAGGTAGGCTTGGTCTGGTCTAATCCAACAGCTCTTAAGCCTTTTTGTCATATTTTATTGTTTGCAGTCTAATTTTAAAGCAATATTTAGTGAAATAAATTTTGCCATTGCCAAGAGAGTACAACAGGAACCCACCAGGCAGAGAGCTAGAAGGAATGATCTTCCCATCACTCTCACAAACTCACAGGCTGGGGTGCAAGCAGCTGTACACAACTGGAGGAGTTCTACAGACTAGAGACATTCCTCAAAATTCATCAAGGGATCCAAAATGCAAAGCTGTAGACACAACTCTGTGGATCAGGAAAGTATTAATCCACCAGTTCCTAGGCACTGGGATGATAGAGAAGTGAAAGAGTCACTTTAGGTGGCCACTATAGGTTTCCTATATTTCTCCTCTCTTTCTTAGGCATCTGCTGGGGACCATTGTCAAAGACAAGATGCTGTGTTGGTCTGCCCCAATGCAGCTGTTCAAGCACATCATGTTACCTGGCCTAGGAGAAGATGCTGTCCAAGGGGTTAAGTATGGTTACTGGAACAGCAATGCTGCTTTGGTGCCATATGGTCCTCATAATCACACTGTTAGCACAGCAGCTGCTGGCAGAGGTAGCATTACGGCAGCAGACACCTGCACACGGTGCTGCCCCCGCTACAGGTGTCCGGGGATGAAAAGCAAGCATCTGTCCTGCAAGAAAAACACAGGCTTCCTATGAAGAAGAGGATGATAAACAGGAGGAAATGCAGAGACTCAGGTATCTGAGCTGTAAGATCAGTGCTGACTTTCCTCCTAAGGTGCTTGCCTACAATATTGGCAGTGGAAGTGCAGGCTTTCAGCAGCAGGTTTGCAGGCTGTGCACTCAGCTGAGCGCAGCTGATGAGACACACTGTCCATGCTGGTACACCAAGTGCTTGCCTGAGCCTCATCCCAGGAGCACCATAAGAGGAAGGGAGATTCCCAAGGACCTGCACACAAATTTGGCAGTCAGGACTCTCTGACACCTCACCTCTCTCAGCCATGCCCAGGATGGGATTTGGTTGCTCACATGTAGTGTCTCGTGCCATTTGTGCCCTGTACCCTGGCTTCGCCTCCAGCTCTTGCTCTAGAAGATCATGGGTCTCCACTAGGTCCTGGGCATCTCTGCCAGTCCTGTGAAGATGTCCCAGACATCCTAGAGCATCTAAAATGGCACTGGGCACCCACGTTTAGGTGATTGAATCCCACCTGCGGTGTAACACTTGGCAAAATCTCTGTCTGCTTGTATTCATCAGCTTCTACAATATGAATGAGGCTTATCTATGTGCAGAGTGCTGGAAAACCTAACTCATGGGTTATGGCCCATCATTTGACCTGAGTCTCTCTGCCCATCAGGCTTCACACAAGGCCAGGGATCCACAGTGGTAAACGCTGTCCAACCATCGCACCACTTCCATGCCAGGGAAACCAGTGCCATCACCAGAAAATAACCCTAACTCTTTGGGCTAATGTTAGTGCCAAAAAAACCTTCAGCTCCTCCTCTACATGCCATGGGTGATTCCTCTGTGATATCTGTGGGCTATGAAGCCTTGGAGGGAATGGGAACCATTTTATTAACATTGCAAAATATTTATGGCAATGGGGACCTGACTCCCTCCAGACAACAAGAACTGATGTCTTTACCCCCAAACCCCAGCAATTCTTAATAACACTAACAGATCTGCAATACACTGGCAATACTATRAGGTGTATTGGTGTGAGCACAGGACACTGCTGTTCAGTATTACAGCTGGTTAATTGGAGAAGGTTGGCCCATTCCCCTCAGTCTTGGAGTGTCCCTCCAAGCCCCAGGTCTTGGGGTCTGGAGTCTCTCAGATAATGTTTTCCTCGCTGTTGTCAAGGGAAGTTTGTGAGCATCCAGATGCTCAAAGCTGAGACACCAACGTTTAGGTGGCCCCAGTATTGCTGTGTAAGTCTGTGCTGCTCCCCCTAGAATCCCTTTGTGGGGCCCATTCACCGGCTTCTCTCTCTGTCTCCCAACTAAGAGACAAATCACCCTATTTAAAGTGCCTGGTTTTCTCCACGGAGAACAATGTTGATGTCAGATGCAGATGTCTACACCTGGAGAGGCCTAATTTTTCCATAAACCTCATCATAAGACCCTTCAAATTGCTTATTCGTCTGATGCAAAAATTCATGGTTTTGAAGCCAGGCTCGTGGGGTCTTCTCTCATAGTCTGAAAACAGCTCACTCTGGCCATTCTTCAGCCTGAGAGGAGAACAACTTCATGGATTAGAATATCCCATCTCCAATGAAATAACTGCGTGGGCTGGGCAGGCAATTCCCAGGCTGAAATGGTTTGTGAAGGTTAATAGCAGAAAAATTCCAGACGCTGAAGAAATATAGAGGTCTTAGCTTGTTCGCAGGAAATCCACAAGCAAGAGGAGGGAAAAAGAAAAAGGGTGTGTGTGTGGGCAAATTCCCTGGATAATTGCCTAGACTTTTTTATTAAGAGAACATGGTGTTACATAGCTGGCTTAATCAAGTCCCAGCACAGCGTGCTTTTTCAGAGGAGTTGGTTTTGGTGAGAATTTCATTGGAACGACTCTGTTGGCCGGGGGGGGGAGGGGGGGGGGGGGGGGGGGGGGGGGGGGGGGGGGGGGGGGGGGGGGGGGGGGGGGGGAGGCTCAGGTGTCTGGCTTAGATAGCTCAACCTGCACTGGCTCCTGTCGGTGATTCACAGCAGGAGCCTGACCGAGGCACTGGAGAGGCTTTCTTCTTGCCGTTGACAAGGCAGGGCAGCTACGGGGACCATCCTCTGCAGTTGGATGTCTGTGACTGGGTGGTGGGCTATCCCACACAACTCCCAGACCTTCAGACCTGCCAGGGTTATGGTTTGAGTCCCTGTTCTGGGACAGTCTGCAATAAAACTGCCCTCTGAACCATCAGGAAGGGCAGACACTTGAGTATTTACCACTCAAGAAGATGTCATCCATCTCAGGGAATAGTTCAAAAGCCTTATTTTTATTCTCATGCTGGAGGAAAACAAGTTTGGTAAGTCTGAAGGTTGCCCATTACCCTCATTCACCGTCATTCCAGTGTTCCCTGCATGTAGGTGCTGCATGGGCTTATTCTGCAGCCCCTATGGCAGCATGAGCAAATGCAGCTATCTTTGCACTGGTTCAAGCGGTATCTGTCAGCTCCACTGTGGGAACCACAGCCAGGCAGCCATGCTAGCTACTGGCTAAAATGCAATAAGGTCAGCCATGGAGAAGGAGCCCTCCTTGATAACTGTTGAAAAACACTGACCTTTACAGGGGTCTAGAACCTGACATTGTACGAGGAGTCTAACGCAATGCAATCATGTAATTAGCTCCTGCGTGCCCAGCCAACAGAGAGGCAGTGTCACCTCCATGGCGAGAGCTGATACGGAGCCGTGCTCCTGCTTCACAGCACTCTWACAAAGTGAGAACAGAAGATCACACAATCAGTCTAGCAGCAACCACGAGGAGCAGCGCAGCCTTTGACTGCCACCACCATCACGGGTCAGAGTGTCAAAAACCAGGGCTGGATTAAACATCCATCAGAGATAGTACCAGGATGTGCCAATCTGATTTTTGCTTCAGTTTGCATAGTGGGGACACTTGTATGACACCCTTGCACAGGCAGTGAGTGATCCTGCCAGACAGCCAGATTGAACTCCCTGGCCCAAACCAGGACTAAGTATTCCAAATTCAGCTCTAGCTGTTGACAGCCTCCCTGATGACAAGGCAATTGACATGGGGACTGAAAGCTACATAGAGCTTGGAAATCATTTCAAAGCCACATTAGTGATGCTGTGTGGAGGGCAGATCCATGTTTCCCTCCCCATCCCTGCATATGGCTTGGCTGGGAGACATCAGCCCAACTCCAGCAAAACCAAGGAGCTCTGCTGGTCATTCAGGATCTGGCCCCTGGTGTGGAGGGGAGAACATGCTGGGGTGTCCTAGACTAGCCCGTTTTTCCCCAGCTCCTCTTGCTGGGCTTGGTGAAAGGCCTGGGCTAACCTTGGATCCCAAGGATCTCACCATCTCATATGGTTTCCCCAGAGAGTAGGTGCAAGCTCTTCAGTCTTTACCCCCTCTTCGCAGTGCCGAAAAGCAGCAAGGGCCGATGCCCAAAGCCAGGATAGCTGAGGATGTCCCAGGAAGACCAGCTTACCTGTGGTTGGACAGCATTGCAAACCCAGCCCCTACTCTCACCCCGCTCCACTGGCCAACCTTGAACAAACAACCATTTGCTGGAGCTGCATCTCAGCCCTGGGCTCCCTGGAGAGCTTTATCTCTGGTGGCAGCTGCAAGTCGTGCATGTCCACAGCACACACGGCAGCCGCAAACTCACCTGGCTCCCGCCCAGCGCTGTGTTTTTCTCAGCACAGACATTTCTCCCCCACTGCAGTCTTTCTGTCGGAGCAGTTGGCAGTGTGTGTGTGTGTGCGTGTAGGGGATTGGGAGAAAACTTTGACCTCTGTGAATACAACCGCTGCAGCGGTGGGGGAAGTGATTTGCTATCACTCACCGCCACTTAAGCACACCCTCAGCAAACGAGCTGAGAAAATGCCACAGGCTAACAAACCACTCCAGATCTTTCAGGGGGATTGGTTACCTTTGCAGTGCTCTCCTCCAGAGTTCATTTTATTAAAATATTGTGTCAAGCATTTGAGGGCGGTGGGTTTTTGATGAGATCAGATGCATGGCAAGAGCAAGCTGGAGGGGCAAAGCCAGCAAGGCTCAGCCTGACCTTTCAAGCTGAGCAATTGTAGCTACAACTCTGGAGCAGAATGAAGCCCGATTAGTGATTTTCAGAAATGTTCTGCTGATAACAGTGATTGCTCTAAGTTGCTGAATGAACACAGACACTGGTGCTCTGCTTCTCAGATAAAAAGTGATTAAAGTCTCCTTAAGAGCTTCTAAATCTCCTCTTCAGAAATTCCATTAAGCAATCTAATTAACTAATTCTATTAACTGATTAGGTGATATTAATTAGTTAATTTGGGGGGAAAATTTATAAAGCTATCGAAGGAAATACAAGAAAAGGACAGGGATTTTTGGCCAAGAGCTTCCTTTCTTCACCCCCACAGTGCCTTAATTAGGAATTTTAATTAGCCATATGCTGGGGGTAGGGAATCATTAATGGACCTCTGCTTACCCCATCCTCTCTTCTGCTTGTCGTGTGTCTACTGGTAATTCAGGGTGTCCAAAGCAACTGTGGAGGGTGGAGGTTTGGCTTCTCGGTATGTTGCCTTCCTCCCTTTTTTTGTCATGTGTGTATTGCACAGGGCACCAGACTAGTGACTTAAGAGTGCCATAAAAGGATAAAAAAAATCAATGCCCAGCACAGAGCTAAYTCTGCTGCAACACCTCAGCAGGGCACTACGGGGCAACTCCGTGAGGCTGTCTGGCAGCCTCCGAACATGTTTTTCAATTTGCAGTGATGGCCCTGAGAAGCTGGCAAACATTTTTTGTGCCAGTTTTACAGATGGATGCCCGTAGGCAGGGACACCCAAGGATTCAGTTGCTACCACCATGTGGAGTCGTCTGCACTTGCAAAGCAAGCGGTGTGTCAGCTGAGAGGCAGGACTGGAGGAGAGCGGAGGGAGCACAGGGTGGCCCGTGGGTGGTGTGAAATAGCGACGAGCCAGGCCCCAAGCACATTCCCGGAGGTCCTGGGTGAGGACTTAGTCCTGGCAGCTTTCTGCAGCAACCAGATTGGAAACTTGGCCACTGCTGCCACTGACACCAGAATTGCAGCTCCTGATAAATACTGGCAGCGGCATAACCAAGACCGCAAATCCTGCGGATCCTCCCGACCCAGGCTAACGTACAGGAGCTCCAAACACGCCAGAATGACTCCCACTGCATCTGGGTATCTGTGAACCCATCGCACCAGTATGTCATCAGTTACGCACAGATCTAGCAGGGGGAGGCATGAAACCTCCCAGACAGCTGCAGCGATTTCTCCTGACAGACACCCACAGAGCAAAGGCTCCGCGTGCTCCAGGGACCTCTCTAAATGTCTGCTCTACCTCTGCTCCCAGCATCTTTTCTCCAAAAACAATGTTTCACGAAGGAATGGGAGCAGGTACCAGCACAAGGTCGCCAGAGTCTCTGGAGGTACTGAGCTAATCATGTCACAGTCACTTATCCCTTAGTTAGTTAACATTGACATCCCAGGTGGTTAAAGACAGAGGTTCAGGAGCTGTAACCCACGGGACAGGAGGCGTGGAGAGGGAATAACTGCCGTGAATCAGGGCCCTTGTGCTTTGATCAAAAGCTCCTTGGGGTTGGGCAGTCCCATTCTTTGCTTCTACAGCACCTAAAAACCCTTCTCAAGGATGAGAGAACGTTACATTGATGTTATCAATGTAAATGCAAATGGAATCCTGGACCATAATGGCTCCATTAATGTTAATGCTGTCAGTGTTGCTGCTAACAGGAACAGTTCCCCCCCACCCTCAACACACACAGACACACACAAATAACAGGTTTATGAAACCAAGAAGTGTTGGGTTCTTGGCCTAAATTTGGGGGGTTTAAACCTTCTGGTGGTGCCTGCACTGGGCTTTCAAGCCTTTCTCGGGGCATAGGAGATGCCCCACAGCCTTCAAGTGCCCGTAGTGATCTCCTCTGCAATTCACTCATCTCCTTGCACCATACTTATGGCCTCAACCACAAATACTGTCTGCAAATTAGAAATTGTGTATTTCACCTGTGGGGTAACCAAAGCAATTTCCAAGTTACAGTCCTGCTCCATCCCAGGGACATCCTGAGGCATAGAAAGTTTGGACCTGAATTTGGACCTCCTTTGAGAGGTGAAAAGTCACCCTGAGAAATAAATGGTGTTTAGAGGAGGACAGGGTATGTCTGATGAAGCCAGTTTTCACAGAAGGCAGTTTGGTTCAAACCAAAACACGTAGTTTTAACAAATTTACAACAAAGTGACTTCTTTCTGGCTTTCCTGGCAGGATGGTGAGGAGGTGGGGTCTGAGGCTTTTCCTGCCTTCAAGGGGGTGAGTCCCCAAATATTGCTTGCCAGAAGCTCAGAAAAACTCTCAGGTGAAGGAGCAGGGTATACATCCTTGGTTTCTCATAGCTTTCTTGGAGCTACTAGCCATCCTAGCAGTAGTAGTAGTAGTAGTAGTAGTAGTAGTAGTAGTAGTAGTAGTAGTAGTAGTAGTATGTAGCACCAGACAGGGTGTTACATGCCCAGAATGATCGAATATGGTAATTTGCATGTCCTTTTGTTCACAAGAGCCTGCACGTCATGGATGTGGGAGCTCAGCCACTTTGGGAGACTTCTTACCACTGGGCTGGAAACCAGAAAGCCCAAAGACTCTCCCAGCTCCTAAGCAATAAATTTCTTTCACTTCTAGGCTCCCAGCTTTCCTGGGGCCCTGGAAACTATGGTATTAGCATCACTAATATGATCTTAAAGTCTAAACACACACCTATTGACTTATTTATTATATTATATTGCAATATATATGTACATATATATATTATATTATTACATGCATTATATATCCTTCAGATAAGTCTCTGATGGCTGTCCCACCGGCTTTCCATGACACATCCACCAAATGCTGGCACACCTCAGACCTTGGGGAGGAATATCAGCAACCGCATTTCCATCTCCCTCCTCCCTTGCTCTCCTGCTGGTGTAAAGACAACAGGCTGGGAGAGGTAAGGCCAAGCCACACAAGAGCTCCCAACCAGAGCAGCAAAAAGCACATGATGGACAGCTCTGGGGTTGACTGCAGTCTGAGCTATATGCAGAAAAACCTCTGAGCTAGGTGAGGGCAAATTTCAAGCTCAACCTCACAAAACTGAGCACTGCAGCTGAACTCAACTGCATGTAGAAGGCATCAAGATCATGTTTTATTGTTACTTCAGCCCAGACTTGGGGGGTTTTGTTCCATTTTTCTATTCCATGCCACAACCATCCTTCGCCCCCATCTAAGTGTGCTGATTCTTACTTGCTGTTGCACAGGACCAGTTCTGAGTCTTTGGAGTGAATTATCACGTGGAGGGAAAGGCAGGGTCACAGAGAGGCTTCAATATATTGGAGGACTCTTTGAAACAAGTCCTTGAGTCAATTTTCGCAAAAATAGCTTGATACCTCTTTAAAGAAGAGGTGGGCGGCAGGATTTTTCTTACAGGGTTTCCTTATTCGCAGTTTGGGGGCCTGAATCAAATCAAAGAGACTCAAAACTCCTTGTGTCCAGTTTGCCTCATCCTTCTTATTGGGTATCACAGAAAAATAAATGCACATTTCTCCATGGGGTACAATTCCAGCATCAGCCCCAGTGGAGGGTTAGAAGTGCCTTCTTTTCAAAATGTTTCTCTTTCTGTCACTCTAAGAGACTGGATTACACCTGTGAAGTCCTATGCTGGGAAATGCCTCAAATCCTGCCTTCTGCAGAAGTAGCACAGGAGGGCAGCTAGAATTGAGGATGGGTTATGGAAAGTCCTGTGTGAGAAGAGACTGAATAGACTTGGATGCTTTCTCTGAAATGGAAGATTTCCCTGAGAATATGGTATGAGAGGTTGTAAAATCATGAACAGGGAGCAGAAGATGAATATTAAACGACTATTCACCATTTCCTATGCCACAGGAGCCAGGAACACTTAGTAAATTTACCAGTAAGCACATTTGAAACACAAAAGGAAACGTATTTCCCCAGCATACATAATTCATCCATGGAACTCATTGTTGCACTGTGTTGTGAAGGCTAAGAGTCTAAGTGGAAATGGAAAAACTCGTGGATGATACATCCACCAGATGCTACTGAACACCTTGGTCTAGGTGCACCCTCCAGCTATGGGAGTCCTAAACTACAGGAGTATTAGATCCCCAATCTTACAGTTTTCCCAAAACAGGTGGTACTGGTTGCTGCTGGAGACAAGATACCAGGCTAGGTGACCCTCTGCTCGAGCCGAGGACAGCCCTTCATGTGAGTGATGGATCGAGATTTGGAGCCCTGTTCCCTCTCCCTGAGTGTATGCCTTGCTTGCATAGCGCTGAAGACTACAAAAGCACCTAAAACCCTCAAGCAGAGATAACTTGGGCATGCACACTCAGGGAGGAGGTGGATGCCAGCATGCCAGGACGGTGCAGGCAGGAGCACAGCCAAGGAACGACAACCTCACCAGGTCCCTGCTGTGGGCAGCTGCCTCCCAGCTGATGTCAAGAGCTGGGCACAGCAGAGGACAGCTTCTGAGAGAGCTCCAGGAGAGGATAACATGGGCTCTGTGGGCTTCAGCAGGCTGCCATTTCCTCTCCTCTGCCCTTCCCTGGTGAGCGACGCTGTGCTAATTACAGCTCGGCATGTACTTTTGCGAGGATCCCTGGGGCGGCAGAAGTTGGTACTAAAGTTCAGCTGTAACAGGAGCTTTGTTTAGCGGTGCTGGGACCAGAAGGTCAGCGGCAGCTGCTCTGCCAGGGTTTAACGCTTTGTTCACCTCTGCGCGCTCGCCCATGAAGAATTTCCTGTTTCCCGGGCAGTGCACTCAAGAACCTTCTTTTATTTTGTTAGTCCTATCATCCATCAATTTTAACTCTGTAGTAACACCAAAAAGCCAACCTGCACACAGCTCCGTTGTCATGCTGTAATGCGGTAGCCAGCAGCAGTTCCTCAGTGCTTTTTCCCAAGCAACCTCAGACAGCACAAGGAAATTTCTCAGCTCGTATTTTTGAAAAGCACTGTTCAAATGATGGCAGTTCTTGAGAGCCATGGGGCTATACCAGTGACAAGATATTTAAATCAGGATGAAACAGAAGTATCAGAATAAAGTCCCAAATTGCGGGAGATAAGCATAGCAAAGTAGCGTGCACAGCTGCTATTTCCCAGCCCAGATCCCACCTAGTCTGCATTTTCTGAGCATACACAGGGCTAAGGAGTGCACTTGCTAACCTGACAGAAACTGGGGAGAGTTCAGAGGTGGCTGTAAATGAATACACAAATATCTAGGAGGCCAGTACGTGAGGTGGCTTGAGTACACGCTGAACAGCCAGGAGCTCCCTGACTTCCAGCCCTGATTGTGCAGTGAAGCACTCTGTGCCCCTGGCACCTTCCTGGCTGCTCCGAGGACATTAGGCACAGCGCAATTTGCATCTATGCCGCAAAAATATTCTTGCCCTTCAAACAGGATGGCCACATTTCTGCTGCCTGTTGGGAATGTCTCTGGCCTGTGCTAAACCCCACACTGAGCCTGGGCATCTCTTGGAAGATTATAGTAGAGCCATGCAAGGGACTGTGCTCGCAGTCCAGCAGTAYGGACAGTCTTGGGGTGTCATGTGTGTCCATGCCCTGGAGCTGTGCAATTCAGTAGTCTGGATGCAACTGGTGCATGCACCTATTCCTGCTGCTCTCAGCCCCAAAGGTCTCACCTGAGGCTGGTAGCACAAGAGTTTGCAGCAGCTCCTGAAAGGCCAGCCCACCAGTGCTGTAACAGGGCTGCCAAAGCGTTTGCTCGGCCCCTGGAGCTCTGYTCCCCCCATGGCAGCAGTCTCAAACTGTGGATGCAAGCTGCATCCTTTGCGTAGAACCAAGGCATCTTGGAGGAGATAAAATTACAGCATTGGCTTCCCCAGTGCTTAACCATGCTGCCAGGCCTCCCCACAGAGTTGATCTCTAGGTCAGCTCACCTCATCTCACAGCTTTTCAGCAGCCCCTGTCTGATCCTTCTGCTGCAGTCCTAGGAATTACAGCTTTAAATTATCCTACTGTGTAATGGTTATAGACTTTATAGCTATAGCTTATAGCTCCAGCCACTCAGCTGAACAGCCATGACACTTTGAGCAGAAACTTCAAGGAACTCTATTACTTGGAAATTGCCCCTCCTCTTTGCTGGGGTATTGCTGCTGTGAGTCTTCTCGTTGCTTCTGTTTATTCTTCCCACGGCACCTTATCAAGCTGGATCAGTGCATTCAGACAAGAATGGCTCATAACATTAGCCAGGTCACATACAGTGTTTCCTCAGATTATGGCCCAGCAACACAGGTCATGTCCTGTGTCTGCTCTGGGGTCTCTGTGGTCTCCACCTCAATGTCTCTTTTGTAAAGTGTTGGATGATTCCTTGTGACTGCTCAGAAATTTTTTGTGGAGGGCTCAGACAGTGTTTGTCCTGTGCTTTGAAGATGCTGGCTGATAACATCCCACATGAACTTCTGGAGTACGGACAGACATTCCTGCCCTGCTCATCCTGGCACCAAGTGAAGGCTGCTCCCACAGATCACCAGACCTTCTGCTTACAGTCACATGAGGGAAAAGGCTTTCATGTACGTGGATGTGTCAGCTGCCTTATTCCTATCAAAAGCCAACATCAGGCCAATCTATCCTGACACCACCATGTTTGAAGAAAGGGGTACACTGGAGTCGGAAAACAGGGTAACAGCTCCTGAACAAGCATCTCTGCCAGTCTGGAGATGCTCAAGTAACAGGACCCAGCCATGACCACGTGGCCCATGTGTGCTCATACCACGGCAATGCTCCATCTGTGCACAGCCAAACGGAAGGAGAAAGCCTTTTATAGTCAGGTGGAAGCTGCTCTGCTTGCTGAAGCCACAGAGGGGGAAGTAAGATCACGCAATGAATGACGAATGCGCCTCCTTTGCCAGATCCACCATAAGCAGCTGTGGGCCACAGGAATTCAAGTCCCAACTGCTCTGACACTTTGCAACATGCTGGACCAAATTATCCGCTGAGGCAAATGGTACTTGGCTCCAGCAGAATTACGCCGGGAGCGAATTTTGACGTATCGTCCATGGAGGGCATCAGGAGAAGGCAGATGTTCTTATCTGATTTGAACCAGATCACACATATCTGGCAATTGCTGTGGTAATGTATAATCTTGGGCCAAGCCAAGAAACCTGATCCCATGCTGGGGCCTCCAGCTGTTGCTGCATTACAGTCATAAAACCTGCTTCATGCACCTGCTTGTATAATACAGTTTCACCAGGGGGAACAGCCTTCCTGACTGTCCCCAGAGATCAGTTTTGCCCTGAAGAATGAAGTTTGCTAGCACTTATAATTGTTCCTAATATGGTTAGCATTGGCTGCCTGCTTTTGCAGGTTTGTTAGCACGCTTCCAGTATTTAAAGTACACGTTCTGAGCCRTGGAAGTGTCTTCTTCAGTGTTTGATGAATGATAGATCCACAGAGAGATGCAAGCCTTGAGAAGATGCAGCCATACCTTTCTGCATGGGGCACTCACGCATTAAGCAAGGTATCCAAGACTGGGACTTGTAATACTCTGAGCTGGAATAGGAATATAGCTAGGGCACAAGGTAAGGGTCTTTTTCTCTGTCTTTCTCTCACCATCCTCTAGGAACAGATTGGGAGACACAACTGTTGCTTGCAAAAGCAAGAGTGTCCTTTCAAGAAAACTTCAGGAGCAATAATCAGCTACATCCAAGCTAAGGTCTCCCACACAGACTGTGATGACCATGATCACTATGTAGCTCTTATGTAGCTTGATCCCTTGTGATCCTCAAGGCAAGCAAGAGTGGGCTCAGGACCAAGTAGAGGTAGATTTCTATCCTGCTCTCATGTTTTCATTCTTCCTTTTTCCTGAAATCCATAGGAATGTTTCCACAACACAGCAACATAAAAGCGAATATGATACTGTAATTTCCTGCAGAGAGGCAGCTGTAAGTCAATTACCGGCTACCTTTAAGCCAGGAAAAAAGTCTCTGAATTTAAAAGGAGAGACACTAATAAAGTTCTATAGGGATAGAACCCACAAATAAAAGAATGAACATTTTTTGCGCAGTTTCTTTTTAAACCTTAGAAGAGCATTGCTGAGCAGGAACGGAACTTTCTCTGTGATTCACTGGATAATTCAAAAACTCCAGAGGAAAGGTACCCTCCTCTAATAAATGGTAAAGGATCAGTTCCCCTCCTCTTCCACTGGTTTCCCTGAAGTCAAAGCAGATGTGGTGACCCACAACTAGCTGCAGCAAACCAGCATGTGACCCAGGGTCTGGCCTAGGGACGGTACAACCGCTCTGTGTCTGTGTCCTTTCCAAGAGTCATAGGAAGTCTGTTCCTCAGCAGAGCTTTCAGCTGGTCTGTCTGCTACAGGTTCTCTTCCTACCCACTGCAGTGGCCTGCATTAAGTAATTTAACAGGCATCTGCTGTCTGTGGTTCATTTTCTTTCATCCCCTCCCCAAGCTGAGACCAGCCCTGGCAAGAAGTTCAATTCCCTTGTATTGTTTTGGACCTCCCTCAGGCAAAAAGGTGGAAAAAGGCCTCCAAGTTACACCCAGCAGTT
Source organism: Apteryx rowi (assembly GCF_003343035.1). NCBI lineage: Eukaryota > Metazoa > Chordata > Aves > Apterygiformes > Apterygidae > Apteryx > Apteryx rowi. The sequence continues at coordinate 304,411 of NW_020451216.1, read as the reverse complement.
CCTTTTAGCAACATATTGTAAATATTTGGTACAAAAGCCCTCTGGATTCACTCAAACATGGCCTCTGTCAGTGCAGACAAAGACACGCACACCAGCAAGTGTTTCATTTAATGTTGCTTCTTGGCCCTTTCCTAACTCTGCAGTTACTTACAGTGATGAGAGGTGACCCCAAGCCAACCAAAGCCAGTCAGTGGATTTTCTCACTGGAGTCAGTGGAGTCAGGTTGGGCCCAGAGTTCCACAGTATCTGAATGTGTGACAAGCACTATTAACACATACACCCTGTTAACACCTGATGAGATGGACTGTGCTGCTCTCCTGCCTTTGGCACTGAGCCATGGCCCTGAGCGAACGATAACTCCAAAATGTCTAAAGATTTTGTGGCAAGAGCAAGACCCCAAATCTTCCTGCCCAAGTCACTAACCCACCAAAAACAACCCATGCCTCTTGGATTCCCACATCTCACCTCCATACAGTCAAAAACGTATTGCTCTTTTTCTGAGAAGAAGACCTGGACACAGCTTCTTACCAGATACGTGCGAACTATCGTGGTGCTGGTCTGAATAACAGGACTGGCCTCCTATAACCAGGATCAAGTCCCGGGATCTCAAGCTATGCCATTCCTACCAGCATGTAAAGATAGAGGAACCAGATCAGTGTGTATGTGCCATGCCTCTTCGACAACCATCTTCAACCCCTCTGCTAACCACCAGATAGCTTCTTTTCCTTCTTGTTGCTTTTCCCTTGGYGAACTTGTAGACCTACCTTGTACCTTGTCAGGCCTTCATATTGTTTGTTTCCCTGTCCCTGTAGCATCATAAGACATTCCTATAAGTGCTGGCAATGCAGTAAGAGTGCTTCTTGTTGCAGCACAATTGATTTCATCGTCACYGATGCAGACAGCATCACTGAGGACTGAAACAACTTCAAACTAGCTTAACAGATTAAGCAAAGCAGCTGAAATGGATATTAGTACCTGCATGGGCCAGAAAGTGTACGGCAACACACCAGAAACCCAGCTCTGGACTGTGCTGAAAGGAGAGTAAAGTGGAAAAATATGGGGAACTTTTTTTTTTTTTTCTCCATTTTATTCAATCTCTGTTTCAGCTTCACAGAWTTGGAGAATAATTCAGATTGGAAGGGACCTCTGGAGGTCTCTAGCCCAAATTCCTGCTCAAAGCAGGGCTAGCTTCAAGGTCAGATCTAGTTGTTCAGGGCTTTTTTGGTTATCTCCAAAGGTGGAGACTGCCTAGCCTTCTTGACCCTTGTTGTACTGCRTCACTACTCTCATGGGAAAGTTATTCCTTACATCCAAAAAGGATTTCCCTTGATAACTTGTACCCATTGCATCCTCTCCTTTTGTTGTGCACCTCTTCTCTATAACCCTTCTTTAAGTAGTTAAAGACAGCAGATAACTGCCTCCCYCTTTTGCCTTCTCTTCTCCAGACACCTCAAACCTTCCCTTTGACCCAGAATGAAACGCTTTATTTTGACTTCTGGTAAGAGAAGTGACAGTACTGAATGCTGGATTTTGATTGCATGGATTGGTATCACCTCCCCTCCCCTCCACTCTCCATATTTCGTTTTCCAGCTGAAGCTGTTTAGAAATTGGGGGTTGTATGTGCAAATGTTCTTCTGGATGACCAAAAATCACATTTCTCATCAAAATGAATATTCACTAGAAAAGTGCACCCAGGGAAAATCACTACAAATTGGGTGCCTTTGAAAAATCTCATCCTTTCTCAGCATCCTCCTCCTCAGCTCTCACGGGTGTTAAATATTAAAGTGAGGAGCTGGTGGCTTCGATAAGGAAGTAGCCTAACTCTCTGCCCAAGGTATTTCCCTTCCTAGCTCTCCTCCCTTTAAACTCAGAGCGTTTTTTTTTWAATTCTGTAGTATCTGCCAATTTCCAACACCTCCTCCCACCCCCTGCAGGTGGCATGATGCCAGATTCACAGCAAGCAGGCCAGGAGGAACGTATATTCCCATTATCCTCAGCACTACAGTGGAAGCTTTTAAGACATAGGCTGTAAATTCAGTCTTCTGCTGGGAGATTGCTAAGCAGAAGTCCCTTTTGCAAGAATGTCACCATGTGCTTCGTACAAAGAGCCAGACAGAAGGCTCCTGCTGTTATCAGCAGATGGTTGGAGGGTCAGTCGTCACCGTGCCAGGGTTTGCTGTAGCACTTCGCTGAGACGCAGGTGAGAAGAACTATTGCTACATGTGTGGGGAGTAAATGCAAGACTGCAGCAAAGGTAGGGGAGCCCTGTGATGCGCATTTGCAAGGGTTTGCCTCTGTCACTGTGGACCACTGTCAGGCAGCCCATAAGGCAGAGAGGACAGATTCACAACTGCCCACCATCTGTGTGCCTGAGAAATGGCCCATGCAAGCTGGCACAGGCAGGTGCCAGAGTATCACACATTACCTGGACAAGGACACACAATACCCACTTCTCTCGAGTCCTGCTTGGCCTCCGAAGGTTCCCACAGGAGTGAGATCCCACAGGCCAGTGTGGAAATTGCTCACTGGGACTTGTTTTTCCTTCACTAATTCCCTTCTGCTATTATTTTTGTCTCATAATAAGGGCCACAAGAACAGCAGTACCTCATCTATCTTAACTGTATTTTCTCCTCCAGGTTATTAAGACATACAATATAAAGCTTTGCTGGCTCTTCCTGGAGCTGAGTCACCCACTTCATCTCTGAGAGCTGAGAGAGGCACACATGAGACATATGATCCAAGAGACATTTTATATTTTATTAACCCACAAAATCATGAATGAATTGCTAAGAAAGCCCTGTAGTTTCTTTTTTATCAAAGCAAACCAAGTGTGTTACCACCAAAATGTTATTAGACTGGCAATCAGAAGATGGCCAGACCCACAGAAATGGCTAAGAGGACAAATCCACAGAGGTATTTTGGGACCCAGCTGCTCTTTAGAGACCTAAATTTCAACTGGTTTCAAGGAGATAAGCACACCTAGGTCCGTGTCTAGGCTCTGCTCCAAGCCATGGATCTTGTTCTTTTCCCGTCCCTATGGACCTATAAYGAAGGACTTTCTGTGCAGCTCTTACCACATCATAACAACACTGAGATTGTGCCCAGAAGGAAAGTATATACACCTTTCTGCCTGGAAAAATTCAAATGCTATATGTGAAAATTGATAAGGGAACTGAATGTGTGAAGACTCTGAACATGGCCATGGGAAGCAAGGTCTAGAAAGGAGCATGGCAGGCTTCTAGGATGGATGTCTGGTGCCCTGCTACACTTTCCCTATTCTTGGGGATGATGATGATCTATTTATTTCATTACAGGCCATTGTTGCCTAGATATTTTAAGCTGCTGCTAGTTAGCAGTGTCTGTTTCTGTTGCCACTGTAACACTAATTTGGTTTCATGTCATTTTAAGCAGACTGAAATGTTTCCATCTTTAATGTGGTTCTCCTATTCTTTCTTCAAGCAAGAAATATAAATACTGATCAGCTTGACAGATAAACCAGACCTAACTAAGGGGGGGTCATTTTGACTGAGTTAATTAACATTTATCATGGATTCATTGCATATTCTTATGTTCCTGGAGTGCAGGGTGGCTTTTCTGGATTATAAAAGAAAAGTATATTGYTTGATAGCAGAAACCTGGAATATATTTCTTGGTATAAGGAGCACGATGGGCCTCCATAAAACAAAGGTCTAGGCCTTTAAAAAGTCCTGCTGCCATGTAGTTTGTAGCAAAAACTGGCCAAGCAACTTGGCAGTGTGGCTTGTTTCTTCACTGGCTTCCTGTTGGTCTTTGATCCAGACCCATGAAGTRCCTTTCTTACAGTCTGTCTGAGAGGTGTGCATGCAGTCCCCTTACAACAGATATCCTGCCTTTCCATAMCCACTTGGAGATAACTATTCCCTTCTGCAATGACATCAATAACCCTGGGCAGGATTTARCTTGACAATAAGACCCTTAAATGTAGGCATTTGAGTGCCTCTGTCTACATGTGAGCTAAGTGTCTAAGCTCCCGTCAGAGGTAATGGAGATCTGGATATCGGTTTGGTTGTTCAGTAGGTATTTGGTGCCATTCAAGATGCCCTCGGGTTCTCCAGGATACCTGTACGTAGCTGGCAGATGTGACAGAGGATCTATGGGATACGTTTCTGGGGCAGCAGCCAGAGGCCAGACAGGAGACTCTAGGGCATCTCAAAGGCACAAGGCACCTACTGTGGGTAGGGAGTCCTGTCCCTACCCAATACAGTCAATCAAATGTAGGGTGCAGTTCRTACCATCAGCTAACGCTTGTCTACTTTGGAGAAAGTTGAATCTCTGTCCAGGTCCCACTAGCTGTATTGACTAGGTCTCCTCAACTATAGTGGGAATTGAGGTACTTAGATCCCAGACACCGAACCTTAGATGCTGGAATTTTGGCATCTTAATTTCAAGCTGAATTGCCTCTTGCGKGTACTGAATCGGGTCACATCGCCCTCAAGTGGACAAAGGCACTATCACAATGAACTGCACAAGCCAGCAATCATCAGGATGCTGTCTTCCTTTGAGGACTAAAAATAAAAAAAGTGATATACCCAGATCTCCAATACAATGTGTGCCATGACAAAGCTCAGGGGAAAGAATGCTAAGGYTGCAAAGTACAATCCTAAAAAGTTACAATGGAGAAGGCCATAATTCATGCTGCCAGACCGCCAACATAATTCAGCTGCCTCATACACTTCCATTACGATACTATCTCACTCAACTCAACATCAAACAAAAGGTGGTAGCAAAGCCAAGAACATAATTTACCTCTCCTGGATACTTATACTGGGCCTTAATCACAAGAGAAAGTGTTTGTTTTGTGGTGCACTCTGCCTCATTCACTGTCCAAGGGGCACACTGAATGAGGTTGGGGCCATCTACCGAAATGTTCAWGATCTTGTAAAAAGAAATCAAAACAGGAGATCAAACTGAATTCATGTTAATAGCCTGAATTCTGGCAGCTTCTAGCACCAGGTTTCTGAAGTTTGTAACCTTTGGAGTCTTACTATTGTTCTTGTTTGGACTTTCTCCAAGTTTAAAAAAAAAAAAAAACAAATAATGTAAGAACAAAAGCTCTTTTACGTAGAACTGTACTGACTATTCCCACTTAGGTCTAGAAAAAAATCTGAATCTATAGATCAAAAGCACAGATCTCTACAATTTGAAGGAAGGACTGATGGTAGTGAGAAGCAATTATCTCTCATTTGGAGATATTACCAGAGGACARCAACTGTATTCTCAGCATATTTGCTAAATGGAGGAATAACTCTGGAAATGAAGTTTTCTGAATCCCAGTCCTGTCTCTGGAAAGGAGCATTCTCTAGCAGAGGTAACCAATCACAGGATAACAGGTGTCTCTCCACACCAGATCACTAGCTGGGAAAAGAACTAACTTGCTTGAATAGTGTCCTCTTCCAGCAGTTTCTTACCCCCATAGTATGGGGGAATTTCTCCTGTGGAGGTGGCCCAGTTTGCTTAGGAYTCCCTCTGTCTAATTCTCTTCCTCCAAGTCAGCTCCCTCTTCAGATCTCTCAACTCCTCCTGTAAACTTGAGGTTCAGGCTGTGGAAATGGTTGAGCACTCTGTGCGAAGTGAGGGACATAAATGAGATGTTCCAGGTTTATAACTAAGCCTTCTGATGGCCTTAGACACCCCAGGCAAATGGCTGTGGTCAAGTGAAGGTGGCTTCTGGGACAAATCTTGTCCTCCCAGGTCCACACCAAGCATGTTTCCCCTCCAGGATAACCTGTGTCTTAGCTGCCACCAGGCTCCCCCTCTAATCTCAGCTGGGAGTAGCCTGTATGGACTCCATTTTACAGCACAAGGTTCTCATTACATTTTCCAGCTGTGCACTACACTGCCCTAAAGAAAAATAGAGCCTACTAATGTGCATTTTTTAGCCACTCTCCATGGGCCTCTTGGAAGTAGTCCATGGCCCCTARGTTGACAACCAGTGGTCTGAAGGATGCCTGCACCCTTCTCACTTCTACCTGGAGGGCTTTTTCTCTTCTCGTCCCTGCTGTTGTCATACACTGGGCCTTCCCTTTCCACCCAAGTCCACTTACCATCTCCTCAGACTGCTAAATGCCCTCTGGAGAACACCGCAAAAAATAAATCCTCTGCTGTACTGTGTTGTCTTTGGCATCAGCTCTGCTTTACTCTGATGTTTATTATTATTCTCCCTGCTGCAAAAAGCCTGACAAAAGGCCTCTTGCCTCAGCCTCTGAATCCTGCGAGCCATTCCACCAGCTCGGAGTGGGTTTTTTGAAGGCACCACCACCTGTCAATGCAGAGAGAAGCCAGGATGTCGGAGAAGGGAACCACAGCAAGGTGCAGTTGGTCTGGGAACCAAACCAGCTGCTCTGATAGTGGGATTTAGGAAGAGAGACACAAAGGTGCCACCACAACAGCCACGACGCAGCACAGAGGAGAAGCAAAGGAGGCATTTAAGTAGAAGAGAAAAGAGGATCAACACCCTCTAAGAATCCCTTGCTCATCAAAAAAGGCAAGCTTAATGAGAATTGCAGGCCCCAGGCAGTCAGAGGGAGTCTATTTAAAGGAGGTTCATATTCTATCACTTACAAAGTTTCATGGAACATTTCACGGCCCGTAAGGGATCATCTAACTTTATCTGTTCTATACAACAAGCTGTGACCAAGCCCTTTTTGGAGCCTGACAGTRTAGATTTGGAGATAGCTCTTCACTGCAAAGGAAACTACAGTGTGGCAAGACACGACCAAGATCAGGAGGCACCATAACCCCGAGGCACCTCACTACTTACTCACTTGCTAGGGTGAACGCTCCCTTGGACAGGGAAAGAAGACTTTTGGGATGGGGCTATACCGCCCCTAGTTAAGCCTGGATCCTAGTTGATGCTCAAAGTCAGATCCRCAAATTGACCTCTTTGGCGGCAGAGAAACCTGTTTAAAGGTAGACCTGAACTGCCATGCTCTCAGAGCACAAGGGAGCCCAAGCACCCTGGACATCCCAGCACTGGCCCAGCTTTGCTCAGCAAATGGAGTGGATTGAACACAAGTGGGACYGGGTATGCTTAGACCAATCTACAAGTGATTACCCAAAAGGTCTTTACACCCTGTAGACACACCATTTACACCAAAATCTTCCAGTAGTCCTCAGTATATCACTTAGCACAAGCTCTTCTAGAARATAGGATGTGATAACCATTGGAGATAGATAGCGTACAATATGAGTTGTAATTTAGCATATCTGAACCATTATAGACAGCTTAGGGAAATTTAGCATTAGTTAGGCCAGGCACTGGCTAAAGATACTGTAAATGCTGAAGGTGAGAAGCGTTTGGGACTTTTCCCAGGCAAAAGGCTAAGAGAAACAGTTAAAGTGCCATGGAGCCAGTGGATTTAAATTTTACCTTATTCAAATTAAGATAAAATGGCGTGATCGTAGCCAGCTGCTTCAGTTAGATTAGAATATCTTATATTGCTTGTTAAAAAAAAAAAAGAGGGCCCCAACACACCAATTGCATTCTTGTCCCCAAGTCCACATTCATACAATGGCTTCCATCTGCAGATGTCCAAAACTGGCATGAAAATTAGGTACTAAACTTAGGCCAGATTTCTGCCCTAGTAGGTAATTTCCCTACTTTTTTTTCTTTTAACAAACTTCCCTTTTGATCATGAGTATCTATCTTTCCTCATTTTCATTTGGGTTTGTTTCTATTCCATAATCACATCTGCATATAGTTCATATCACTGCTACACATGACTTTCTCATGTCATATCTGCATTGTATTATTCTTTATTTGCCAACTGTGTTGACCGATTACAGTGTTAAGTAAAATTCGCTTTTATCTGTTGCCTTGAAAACCTAATCACTTTGTGGGRGGGGATCCCTGAATTGTTGTGAATGACAAGCTTATGTCTGGGAATCAACAGGCCACACCAACAGGTGACTACGGGATACTTCTAAGCATCCTGAAGATGCTGAGACTTTATGGACTCAGGACACTTGGGCTGTGCCTGAGTTAGGGTCAGCAGCACAAGAAAATGCCTGCCTCAGAAACGAGACATCACCTGTATGGCCTTCCCCCTGTGTCATGCAGCCTGGTGCATCTGCCCTCCTTCAGGTGCTAAGATCTGCTTTGTCTTCCCAGTGCTCCTGCTGGCTTAAGTGACCGAGAGCTGGGCTCTCACTTTGGGAGGACTCAGGTTCAAATCCCACATCTGACCACAGTGGCCACCCTCTTATTCCACAAGCCCTCTCCTTCCACCAGTGCCAGCAGGAAAATTGACTGCCTTTYCTGCTCTAATTTCCAGTAATCTCCTGAATCAGACATCAGGGCCACCCATGCAGGGCTCCCTGGGTTTCCACAAAAAGCACTGAGATGTGCTTCCACTCACCGTAAGTGTGAGTTCAAAAAAAACAAAAAAAACACTACCCTTGCTGACTCATGGGCCCCAGTATGGCTCTTTACCGACTTGCTCCAAATGACTCACCCCATGGGTGAGTAATACATTGCATCTGCAGTGCATATTTATGGCATTTTTGCATTGACCATGTSAGCAGGGAAACTGTTTGTATAGAGTAACCATGGAGAGAAAGGAAATGTTGAAGAGGACTGAGAGATTAGGGATGAGGAAAAACCAAAAGGGGAAAACATATTCCACCCCCGCAGCCCCAGAGTGCCCTACATATGTGGAATCAGCGCTTAAAAAGGAATTATTTGYTTATGGCTTTTTTCCCTTTGTATGATGTCTTGCAGTCGGAAGAAGCTCCCAACTTTTACTATGCTACAAGAAGAAATAGTCTTGTGGTGGCGTCATCAGGGCCTGGAGCCCCTGCGAGTCTTGCAAGGAAGTTCGTTTGCAGAGTCGCCTCAGCTCTGCTGTGCTGGTCGAGGGCCAGATGCTTGACGGCAGGAGCTTCTCCCCTGTCCAACAGCCCTAAGCAGAGAGCATCGAAGGTGCCAGGCAGCCTTTCCTCACCAGTCCTTTCACCTCACCTGTGCACTGCTGTGCCTGGTGATCACACCTCACTGGTTTGGCTCAGAAATAATGACAAAGCGACTGCTGAGCGTAGCCCCCAAAACCTCAATGTGTCACTCTCTGTTAAGCTTTGGGAGGGTGAGAGCCGAGAGGGTAGGAGGAAGGACGGCTGTGTCATGCGGGTCCTACCAGCTCCTGATTGCAGAGCGCTCACCTGTGTCTTATTCTCCCTTGCATCAGTGGGGTTTGTACCATCCAGACCCCCTTTTGCAAGAGAAAAGACAAAAAAAATTCCACTGCCTTATTCTTTAATGAAAGCTGAGGTTTCTTTTTCCAGGAACAGTTTATGTGACAGGCCCTTTAATAGTTAGCAAAGCACTATGAAGTTATGAATACATGTTTTTATAAATGGTTAATCAGACAACAGATGTAGCCACCTATAAAMTTTCCAAATGATATGGTTACAGCTATATTAGAGATAATACTTGTATCTACAACATCACTTTTCCCCATATAAATTAGTCATAAGCATGGTCATTTTTTCTCCATTACATTGTTGTTTTCCATATCAGAAGCACCTTTCAGCTACGGGTTTCACAGGGCTGCAAATCTGGCTCGGTTCTGAACACTTTTTTTCTGTCTGTCCACCTGTCTCATAGAAACAACATCTCTCCCTTGCAAACAGGGAGGGGTGTTGTGTGGTTGTGCTGACTGCAGCACAAACTGAATAGTCCCTAATTCTGAGATGCAGCAGAATATTCCTGCTTCCACCCAAAACAGGTTGTACTATGAATGTTCACAATAAATAGAAATAAAGTCCCTTCTTCTTGCACTACATTACAGACCTTAAATTCTCATATCATTCACAGTAAAACTCACCCAAAAATGACCTTTTGGCAAAGATATTTTTTAACAAAAATCACTTAAATGCAAGAAAGCAGCAAAAACAAGCGAACATCTTTACAGACTGGTTTACACTGCTGAAAACCAATGTACATAAACGTAAGCATACAATGGGAACAAGTGAGTTTCATTTTCTTGCTGGAAAGTCAAGTGAAAGATTATCCCCTCCTTGGAGCTGGCTTTGCGAAGCTTACCACTCACTGAAGCCGCACGGCCTTCCCTCYGTGGTGTGTTTACCTTAGATTACATGTAAACATTAGGTATGCCGACACAGAAATAGCTACATGTTATGTCAGCCTGAAGATAAGGCTTCTCTTTGCCGCATTCTTTTTAAATGTATCAGCATTTCTCAAACTTTCTCGTGCTGGGACCAGTTTCCAGCTGGTCTGCCTGGGAGCAGGAGTTGACAAGGGCTGCAGGGGTGAAGCACTCTCCCGTGGTGCAGGGACTGAGCTAAAGGCACCTAGCAGCTCCCTGGCTGGCGTGACCTCTTGCAACCAAAAACTGAGGCCCTTCTCATTTCCCATGCAGGAAGAACGGTGCTGCTGCTTGCTAAAACCATTTCTTCTAACCCACGACCAGCCATGTGAGCTGTTTTGCAACCCCTTCAAGTGGTCATAATCCGCAGGTTAGTAAAACCTGTCCTAGACTGCTCTTATCCATAGTCTAGGTCCTGCCATGGAACATATCCAAATTTACCTCCAGAAAATAAATACCTGGATGTGACTAGCTATCRGTTAACTCAAGGTACTGAAATATTAGAGTCAGAAAGCCAACAAGCTCTGTACAATAAGCATTAAGAAATGCAGGTTGTATTTTTTTTTGGCAGAATTTAGGGCTTGTCTACATGAAGCTGATATTTCAAACAAGCAGAGGATGTGAATTAAAGGCATCGTGGTTGTGCCAGAATAGCTTTGCTTGTGCATTTGTTTTTATTTTCAAAATCAGTGCTTCTTTCTAGGAGGAATTATGACAGAATGGAAATTCTCCTTGACACAGAAGGCTTGAATATCTCCTGTGAAGATAAAGGGCCAAAGCTTGACTGGGACAACCCAAACTGGTGCTACTGCTGCATTGTATTTGCCCAAGATGACAGTCCCAGGTCCTGCAGAAGCTGGGATATATTTTGCTAGCCCTCAAAAAAGCAAGTTGTCCTTACCCCTCCTTAAGGTCAGTGAGCTCCTGGTGATTTGTCTCACAAAAAATAGCTGTCTAAAATAGGTCAGAGAAAGTCTTCCTGCAAGGAAGGTTTGTTTCATGCCATTGTGCTTCTCAGTCTAAAGAGTCTTGATGCTCCACATGGTCAGATGGCTGAGGCCAGAGGAAAATCTCACCTGAAGGGGTGTGGGAGGTCAGCACATATCTGAAGAACACATATCAAGGCAGAGATTTAGGTCCTGTAGCTGTGACAGAGACTGGTGTGTGCTGCGTTTTTCAAAACCAGCTCCATATATGAGCTTCTGAAGGATCAGGTGTATTTGGATTCAGGATTCCCATTCATTATAGATAAACAGGCTAGCAATGAAAAAATGGATTTAGGTGAGGACCTGAATTCCTTAGAGTGAGTGGTATATCTAGTCCTGGACTTCATTTCCCATTTCTCTGAAGTTGCATCTTTCCTGTAGCCAGAAAGTGAGAAACACAAAAAGAATAAAGTGAAAATTCACCTCAAATTCTAATGCTGCTGAGATSTGGCAGGAAAATAGAAGGCAGGTTTTATTTTGTCAACTCTACACAAACAGAGGCATTTTATAAACAAGGAATTGATTCAATTGTTTCCAGAGGTATAAGAGTAAGTGAGCAAGCTGAGATTTAGCTATTACAGACAATCTCAGGAGAGGAAGGGAATTAGTCTCCAGTTGAGCCAAATATTTCCCTCTCAAAAAACAAATGAATCAAAGTCATGCTCAGTCAGCCAAATTAGCCAAGCAGATGCCAGCATCCCTGGCTTCTCTTGGTTTTATGCCATTTTGAGGAGAGCAATGCAGCATTCACTCTAAATGGAAAAGAAAGCATCCTGAAGAGAATTGGGACTGTGGAGCTTAAATAAGGCAGAGCTGGTGAGTTTTAGAGAGTCTCTGTGCCCCAGATGTTTGGGTTTGATTTGGTACCTGCTGTCAAGCCTCATTTGGGTTGGATTCATGCCTACACAACACCCTGTTTAGGTTGTTCCTGAATCTCATGCAGAACCAAGCTTCCTGCCCACTCTGGGAGCAGCTCTGCATTTGTCACCCACTTTGCTGTAGGTGGGTCTCACCTCTTGGTCCCTTGCTCTGCCTTTATGCACTCTACCCTGGTTACACAAAGCAGGCCAAGATGTGTTTAATTAGCTCCCCAAAGGATGCCCCCCCCAAACAAGGCTACCTTCCCCCATTACCTAGCAGTCCCAGGAGTGAGGACACAGATAGGCATCTGCTACAAGAGGCTGATTCCCAGCTGCTCTGAGGGTCTCCAGCTGGTCCCGTTTAGGGCAGCCAACAGCTGTTTTTCACAGCTAAGCCCTGGCTTTGTAGCTGTGTGGCCCAGGGAAATATCTAAGTGGCTTGAAACTCCCCTGCCCCTACTGCTCTCCAAAGCTGTCCTGCAGAGGGTGGCTACTGAGCTCAGCCAAGGGCTCAGAGCATCCAGCAGGTCTACACGTCCCCTCAGTAGGACCAGATGACTTTGACCAGATAATGTAAGGGCACGTGAGCTACTGTTAGCATCCCAGAGAAGGCAGGGTGCTCCCAGAGACAGCGAGGAACAGAGGTTTTCCACAGCAGTCCCCCTGTTCCCCTGGAAAAGTGGAGGCAGGTGAAGCCAGGAGGAAGGGGGTTGCAGCCAGGGGAGATCGGGGGACCCATTTCTGCAGGGAAGGGAAGGCTGAGCACAAGGGTGGACAGGTCGCCTCTGCCACCCTTCCAGGCTCCTTCTGTGCACACATCCCTGATCCCCAAACCCAGAGGAGAAGCCAACCTGAACACCACTGCCAGACCCCCAGGGTGCAGGCAGCCATAAACCGCACTCTGTGTCGGGGTCCCCTGTCCAGGGAGCATGCATGGCAGGGACTCACGAGTCTCTAGGAGCATGCAGGGTTTGGGGTGGGGGGGAGGGACATTTCTCCCCTCAGCCTGTAAAAGCCACATCCCACCACCACTCATGCATGAGGAAGGCTCCAGGGCACAGATCTCCCCTGTAGCATTACAGCATCCCCTGGCTTCATTTCCCTGCTGCCTGACTCATGGTCCTAACTCAGCAGCGGGCAGGGGGCCAAGGAGGAGTCACGCTTCACTCGCAGCCCCGTGCAAACCTCTTCGAGCAGGGATTTTTCTCTAAGGATGGCGTGGAGCAGATCCAGAGGCTGGCACATGGCGAAAGGCGCCTAGGACCCTGGGGGAGCTTGGCTGCTCGCCCTCCCTCCTGAGCTGCTTTGTGTCCAGCCCTGCACTCGGGTTGCTCTCTCACATGCCCTGCAATGAGCCTGCTCTTCCTCAGGCGGAGAAACACGGGCCGGCGGCGCTCCAGCGGCAGCCCCGGCTCCCTCCCCGAGCCCTGATCCTATTAGGAGCGAGACGGTGGCAGCCAGCCCCAGGGAGGCCCTGCCAACAGCCGGGAGGGCAGCCGGGGGCGCACGTGGGGTGGCGGGACCCCGTGAGAGCCAGCCCTCGCTCCACGTGAACCGGGCGCCAGCCCGCCTGGCAGCGGGACGGCTCGACCCGCGGAGCCCCCCTCGCCCCGGCTGTGCCCGTCCCTCTTCTTAGGGGCAGCAGCTCCAAATCTAAACAACCTCAGATATTTAAGAGAGACTATTTTCCACCGCCAGCTTGAATAAATCCATCTGATTCCACAGCCTTCAGAGAACTGAACCAAAGTGGCCTCTGGTTGTGCATGGCAGCGCATTTCAAACTGTCTTCAGAGTACAAAGAACTGAAACCTCTTTTTTAAGCTAGGCAACAAATAAAAAAGTTTATAAGCCATGCTGTATAAATAGAGAGTCCTCACGGTGGTCTCAGCACAGTTCCTGATGTGATGGGAAGAGACTTGCAGGTTGTGGGTATGACCTTGCTATTTGCAATATCAGGGTTGTGAATACGACTTTGCTGCCTCTAATATCAGGATTGCAACGAGCCAAGAAAGCTGCTTCTAGCCTGGTGACTCTTCACCACCGTGAAGTCTTTCAGCTGAAAGGGATCTGCCCACGCTGTTTGCAAAACTGGTCTGGAGCATTTCAGCAGACTTTGGGAAACCATAATTCTGGCACTGACTGCCTGAGAAGTGTTCAGGGGCAAAGGGGTAGGATTTATTCATCTAGAGCAACGTCTGCAATATACATACCCACCGCTGGGCTTTCTGACCCACCTCTACAGTCAGTGAAGAGAAATGGGCCCTTTTAGGACACAGTTCATGTGAACTGTTTCAGACTCAGGGTGAGATGAATGGTGAGCAGCTCTCCCCCAGTTATGAGGGTGCCCAAGATCAGCGGCACTAGATATCTACAATGCTCTGAGAAGAGTTAAGTGGAGATCCAAGCATGGGGCTTCTGCCCCTTCCTCTGCTTTGCGCACTGCGCATACTCATCCTGGACTGCTAACCCAGGGAAGCAAGTTAATCTTGGGCCAGGCACAAAGAAATGGCTATTTTACTGTGGTTCTCAGATCAAGCACAACATTTATAACTGTGACCACAACCAGGTGCTTCAAAGGAAAGTAAGAGGAGCTATCGCAGCACTTCTTTTCACCCTTCTCCTCACATTTGTTCACTGTATTTACCCCTGTGTCTCAAAATGCACGTGATTTCTTTATCTTCTATTCATATGGTTGAACATGGTCATGGGTCCTAACTCGGACTACTGGGCCAGCTACAACACTGCTGTTTTTAATGTTCAGACAATGAGGGAATAACTTGCCCCCAGAAATCTAGCTCCTGCCTGTTAGAGATGGGGTCATGAAGAATTACCTCCCATTCATTTCCTCCCGGTCTCAGGTTCCTTCAGATGTTCAGCTGCAGAAAGTACAATTTCCCCAGCTGTAACTAGCCAAGGGCACTTACCACCAACAACCCTGACCTAGAGAGGCTTCCTCAGGTTTCCTCAGAGCCACCTGGTCTCCCTGGGAAGCTTGCAAACCTCATTCTATCGCACTGTATCTGACAGCAGCTCATAAATCAGCCCACAGTTGCTGGCACCCCCTTTGAGGATCTTGGTCTGCAGTTCAAGTTTGCAACGAAATATGTAATCAGGTGAGAATGGCCTGGGGGAAGGCAGCCAGCTATGGATGCAGCTGTTAGCTCCTGGAGCGTCCACAGGTCCCACACTCGCACACTGGGCTTCAGGCAACCTGGCAGTCATGGAGTGGTGGTTTCATGAGAGCTGGATTCAGACCTGATCACACCGATTGCTGCTCAGCCACCCCTTGCCACATCATCTGCAGCTGCTACCATACCAGACAGCACTGCAATCACCTGCATTCACCTTCCTTCCAGGATGTCTTTACCTAATCACACCAAGTCTTCAGAGTCTTTAGATTTTCTCTGGCTTGCTTCTTGCTCAACAAACCCACCTCCCCATTTTAGCAGAGATTCAAACTGCAACACTCAGAGGTGATTATTTCCAAAATCAGGATCAGTGCTGCAAAGTCTAGCTCAGTTCACCATCACCCAGCCTTTCCCAGCTCTGTGTTCAGAAGTGTAGTTTGATCCAAATCTCTGCATTTTCATACTATGGACAGAGGCATAGCTTAAACTGTCCTGGACCAGATTTTACTTCTTTCCCTGAAAAGACTTCTGCAAGGCCAAAATAAAATAAAATAAAGTATAGCAGTTAAAAATAAAACTCTGAATCTCACCAATAACAGAGTCCAGCAAGTATTTCCATCTAATAGTAATGCATTACATACGGACTCAAGGCTGTACTTTCCCTTTGAAGATCATGGGAATTTTGCCATTTATTTCTGTTTGAAAAGGAAAATGCTGAATACTCAGTAAGAGTCTGTTTGGCTGCTGACTGAAACACTTTACAAAGTTAAATCATCCTAGGCTTTCTGTCCAAGAACTGCTGCCTTCTCTGAGTTTCACACCAGTAACATGGGTTTGGAAAAGGCCCATCTAAATGTTGGGGGATAGATGATTTGAATGAAGGAGACAGGCACATCAACACGACTGTGGGGAGACTTTTTTCCCCTGTGCCCCTGTTACATAGGAAAGTGGCCTGGGAGCATTGCCTTCTCACTACATGTGGGGAAACTGGAGAAAGGGAGGTGAAATGGCAGCCCAAATAGCCCATGGGAGACACCAGAAGAAAATCTGTGTCTACTGATTTCCAGGTTGGACTCATCTTGCTCTGGATCCAACTGAGTCTCCTACCACTTGGCTTATACACATAGATGGTCCAGATCACTTACACTTAGCATATGGGGTCAAAATTCAAGAAAGCAATGAGCAACTGAGACGTCTTATAACCTAGGGCTGCCAGATCCTGGTTCCCTACCCAGTCAGTGGAGGAAAGTAACTGCTGTTAAATAGTGAATTAGAGGATCTAAGATACATATCCTTCTCCCCCAGCCTGCATGGGGGGAAGGAGGGGGTGGATTTCAGCTCAGATTATGCCATTTAGTGATATATGTTGATATATGGCAGCAACATAGTAATAAATAACAGATTTATATGTGTTCTTTCCTCCCCTTGGAATTTAAGCTGCAAATGAAAATCCTTCAACTTTTTGTTGAGGAAAGCCCATATTTTTAAACAGCCCATTTGCAGAAGGTTGCTCAACAAGATGAAACCCCGTCCCTGACAAAGCAGTGAAACAAAGACTTTACATACACTGAGAAAAAGCTCCCTGTTCCTTACCCAGGTCCCGTCATCCACCATTTTTATGAGATCAGTAGAGGACCTAGCCCAATACTGGCCATGGGTAACCAGATTAATGTGGGCGTCTCACAGTATCTATCAGCATACTTAAAGAATAATTCTTGGGCATTATGCAAAAATAACAATCTAATAGGTAGCAACTTGTCCAAAGTATTTCACATTCCCTAAAGATTAGCTAGAAAAACGATAGGTAGGTCCTATAAAGATACATACCCCTTCAGCCAAACTGGAAGAGTTACCACTGCAAACATCAACTTAAGCAGGGGGAAAAAAATGTTGTTAGATTGACCATGCTCAATGCACCAGAAGCACTATGAGCAAAGGAAAGTCTGTGAAGTTCCATTGCAAATCTTCACTCTAGCTCAGAAACTGAACTGTTTATTCTTCCTTCCACCGGAAGATGATGGCAAATGTACTATTGACTACATCAGAAGAAGAATGGCAAAGATTTTCAAGTCTTTCTCAACTTCCTTCCAAAAAAGGATACAGAAACAATAGCTATTAACTGTCAAGAAGATACCCAGTGAACTGGCCTATCCAGTCCAGACCCAGTTCCCTTCTTCCATGACTGTCAGACTCACTTTGATCTCAGAGGACAGCACACCCAGTGAAGATCGGGTTGTATCTACAACCTCCATGGCACATTATTACCTTCTCGACACTGCCCTCAGTTACACATGTACTTGTACCAAGCACATCTCATAAGATGCTGTTAGCACACTGATGACTTAACTAGCTTGGTTTTTCATTGCCATGACTTTCCGCTTAGTGCAGGCAATTTAAACCAACTTTCCACACTATTGCATTGATGGAGTAATCTGGATGGTCCACAAGAATCTGAAGTCTCTTATTTCATATCGCTCGCAGACCTATACATCTGCTCACATTTGCCTTGGATGCACCATTAGCGCTGTCCTTATTCTGATCAAGTGACCCAAAGCTTGCATTTATATCTATACAATCTTCAATCTTGTTTTGAGTAATTTAGTCCTACAGGGGACACCAGAGCAGAAAATCACCAAGTGCCTCTGCTGCCACAGTTTGTACAAGAAAACATTTGTTTAAACCTGGGGGTAACCATGTGTTTCCTGCTTCCTTCCCAGATTCATTACTATGTATCTTATTCAGTTTTTGGGAATGTGATCCAAAGCCTACAGAAAATCACTGGAATAGTTGGAATAATATTGCTCAATGTATCAACGAAAGTAGTATCATCTTTGTAATAAATGGAAAAGTTCACGGAGCATTTGTGTTAACCAGCTTTTATCAGAGTTCAAGAGATATAGCGTGCAGATGAAAGAGTATCTACAACTCAGATGCTTTTGCTAGAGGCACTGGTTGACCCAGGAATCAGCAATGACATGAACATAAAGCCCTTCACTTGCTCTTCAGTGCCAGTTCAGCTTAGGGACATGGAAACTAAGATCACGTACACACCGCGCATTTATGCAGGGGAGCCTAGCAGAGGTCATCTAAGTAGATAGAGCAAGGTGGCTTCAGGATCTGACCCATCTAGCTTAATCAGTATGTTGCTGTGCTTCAGTTGAGTCTAGGACCCAGGACTACACCCAGCTGCCTTGACTGCTGGAGATCTTTCCAGGTAGCACTGCTAGCTCAGACATCTCTGCTTAGCACCCTGCTGCACAGCATAAGTTCTTGCAGTGGGGCACTTGAGAAGTTTTTTGATGACAAAAATTCTCCAAACCTAAGGGGTCTGGTCATGTTTATGTTTTTTCTTCCTCCATTATGGTTGATATATTGAGCCAGAAATGTGTCACTAAACCAGTATCATAATGGTTCTGTGCAGTTCCTGGAGGAGCAGCAGTGTGCAGTCGTGCTGGAGGCAGCTTTCAGCAGTGGTGAGATTCATATAGCAAATGAARATGTCTGAGTTCAGGTGTCAATATGTGAGTGAGATATCCAAGTTGGTAGAGATTTGACACTCAGTTCAGTGAACCAGGGATCTCTAATGCCAAGCAAGCAGGATCTGCTGCAGCGGGACAAGGAAAGCTCCTTGGAGGGGATATGAACATAGGGAAAAAAGTGAAGTACACATTAATCAGTGCACTACATTAATGGTGAATGTCCTTTCATACCAGAATACTTTTTCTTGGCTCATACTTTCTTCTCTTGGTCAAGAATACCTCAGCCCCTTATATACACTATCCTGTATATTCAACAAATGTCAGTAAGTTAAATTGCAGCTGCCTTTGGGGTAGAATGCACTAGCTGTTTAATAGGTCACAACACACTTCACATAAATGAAAGTAATTTCATTTTCATATGATGTTTGTGTGCATCCATAGCTTGTGTCTGGGTTGATGTGGGTGACTGGGGTGTTGAGTATTTATGTGCTTCTCAGGAATCACAGACCTTCATAAGAAATAACTTCTTCAATGTCTTTTTTCTTTTTTTTTTTTACCTGTTTCCTTCTCAGTTTCTGTTTAGGCTCTTAAGAGTTTTGCACATCCAGTTTCTGAAAAAAAAAGTCTATCAAATAACCAAATAATTTCAATGAGTAATTCCTAGGCTGAAGCTCCCAAACACAACTTCACCATTTGGTCAGTTACCAACCCCATTCAGTGTGAATATTGCTTTTATTAAGATCTCCCCATTCATTAGTGCTTGGGTGGTCATGTGGAAATTCACCTGGGCAACTTTCTCTGCAAGTTACACTTCTTTCTGGGGGGGGGAGTATATATTTATGTATTTATATACATGCACATGCAAACATAAATTTAAATCTGGACCCCTGAATCTATTGCACAGAAGCATGGACATCCTAGGTGTGTGTTTACTGAAGGTATAAACAGGGGAGATGCATGTACCTGCATGTAACCAGACCCGTGTGCAAGATCCCGTATTAGGCCAACTGACAATGCTGGAAGGAACAAACAAGCTGCTGCACCAAATCTTCTCAGAAACTGCAGAAGGGTTTGCATACCTGAAAACCTGGCTGTTGTATTTTCTAACTATTTTGGTCTAATAAAACAATTTTGGTCTAATCAAAAACAACACCTTTTCCTATGAAACTTGCCTCACTTGTTTCCTTCGATCACCAGAGGTACAAAACTGCCAGCTGAGAAGTGTCAGGTCTCCAGAAACCAGGTGTGACTCAGACTGTTGGAAAACACTCTACTTCCAAAATTCAGGCAGGTTTCAATATGAGGTTTTACCCACTACAGAGATTACTCCTAGTCCTGGGTTCAGATTACCTTCATTTCTGATGATTTTTGGTCAGAGATTTTCCACTAAATTACATGTACATAAAGTTTAGTGGAAAATCCTTGACCAAAAGTGATCCAAAATGCATGTTTATAATAACCTGAGCACTCAGAAGACGGCGGATGGTGGCTTTTCTTTGATTGCAAGTACAGTATGTGGTTTTCTTTCATGATCTTGCACACATTGTGGTAACGTGCGGCTATTATACCAGCTCATTAGTCCATTGTTGAAATTTCTGAGATAATTTAAGGGTGAATATAGAGGGGGGAAAAAAAAAAGAAAAAAAAAAGCTTTGCATGTGAAAGGGAATATAGGGGGAGGGGGATAAAATCACCAGGGTAAAGTACAACATGTTCAGTAGACTCCAGTTCCTTGGCTGCTTGCCCAATGACTTTCCTGAGCTGAGCTCTCCTAGCAACCGGTCCCCAGCCATTTGAATTTTTATGTATCGCTATGTCTGCGGTGATGTCACGGTTTCCATAGCTACTATCAGCTGGAGGAACTATGACACTTACGCTGCTAAGTAACTGAGAAAAATTGACCTGACTGAAATATTTCAGGCAACTCTTGGAGACGTTTGTTATTAAGCTCGCGCTACGGCACGACACGATACACGCGGCAATGCTTTTTGCTGATGGAGTCATTCTTCACGAGCGCCTGGTTGCTTTATACTCGCAACTGGAGGCAGACACGTCGTCTGCACCGCAGCGGCTGCTGCAATATTCATTCTGCTCTAAGTGTTTCATTGTAGAAATTAAATATTGTTATTAATTAAACTCCCCGTCCCACAGGCTGCCCAGCCCTGTCTGGTTAGAGCACACTTGTGAGAAGAGAACAGGCAACCATTTGTCATGCGGTGACAACTTCTGGCATCAGGAATGAAGTGTTTCAATAAGAGAAGGCTTTGATCCTATTCATAACAGAGTATTTAAATAATTGCTAACCAGGCAGAGACTTCAGGCATTATCCCAGGGAGTGTTTCATTATTGCAAAAGGTTAAACTGAGCCTTTGGTGCACAAGCCAAAAAATAGGAGGACTCAAGAAATTTGGTCAAGGGATTAAGTTTGAAGCCACAGCTTTGTTAATATAAAACAGGTCAGAAGCCAGGAGATGGTCTGGACACGTTGTCAGCAAAGAGTGAGTGTAGAACGTACACATGGCACAGAGCAAACAAACACAGCATTTGTGAGCCTGTAGCAGACAGTTTGGATTGCAGGAACTTCTGTGCTCAAGTCAGACAATACTCTGAATTTTGCGAAAGCACAAAATTCTGAATATTCACCGCAGAGACAATATTGCCCTCCATGACATTATCAGGTCGTGCTCACCAGCTGGGGTCTTGACACACATTAAGTGTTCAGAGGATAAATCTCACTCCCACAGGTGCTGATAGCAAAGCTTCCAAGGACAGCAGTCGTTTGCCATTTCACTCAATTAGACCATATCTTTCCCACTAGGGTTCTTAGCACAGTTTATCACAAAATCCTCAAGAAACCTCTGAGAAATAAAATTTTGGCTAGTGTAGTACAATATGTTATTTTGCATGAGATTTTGAAAGGACAAAGTGAATTAGGAACCTTCTCTGGGGTTTGTTTTTTAAACTCTTTTTGGGGGGTTGTCTGCAAAGTGGGTGATTTGTTAAGCCTATACTGTTCACTGGTCCCAGTACGAAAATCCCTTCCCCCAGGTATTGTGTCCTCTCCAGTGCAGCTTTGCCTCAGCTGTGAGCTCTCTGTGTTGCTACCACCTCTGAAGGTGTAGCTCATGGTTCTTCATGCTGCTGAGACCAGCAGCAATTCTCATAGGTGAAGGTAATTGCAGATTAAACTCAGACACCTATACCTAAATGTCTACATGTGAGCTGATGCTTAAACTCACCTTGTAGTGAAAGAAGAGCCAGTCAATACAGCCTAGAAGCCCAGAGTGAGCTGTTCAGCTCACCCCAAGGTAGACACCTGCATTTGGTCAGCCAAGCCATCACTGGACTCCACTGACATGGGGTGAAATTCAAGTCCCAAAAATATGCAGCTAGTGCCATTTCTGACCTGAAACTGGATGCATCTGAGACACCTGCACAGGGCTAGCAGATATGACACAGGCCTGTGGGACACCCCTGTCTTCTGGAGGGGCAGTTGCAGCCCAGGTGGGATGCTGTAAGGCATTTCAAATGGCACTAGACACTTCTGCCCTCGGTCTCCACATGCGTATAGACATCTTTATGCAGATGTTACAGCCTTTGAGCTGAATTCCACTCATGTCATCTGTGATAGCTATGGCCAGATTCAGTTGCCAAAGTACAGATACACAGTGTCCTTCCAGGTGCTGCACATGTCTTGTCTTGGTCCTAGTTGCTGCTGCAAAATATCACAGGTTTTCTGTAAGTCCTGCGTCCTCTCTTCCTATCTCCTGGGTTGTTGCCATGCTCTGGAGGTTTCCAAATGGCACAAGGTACCTATTTTTAGGCTTTTTTTTTTTCACCATTTACTGCACCATTTCCAAGATTACTTCCTGCCCTGCAGGTTGATCAGTTCAGGAGCCCACAGTGTGCTGGAATATGGGCTGGATACCTTGCATCCATTTCAGCAGTGGCCTACATCCAGGCAGTCTCCTTTCAGCTTCTGTAGAACTGATCCACGCATAAACTCCACTGAAATGGGAATTCATGCARATCTTTGCATGTTTTTTTGCATACATTTGTTATATAATGACACATCATAGTATACATACCCATAGGTCTGAGTATTCACAGGTCAGGTTCTCTAAACCAACAGGTACATCTGAATATGAAGGACTAGGTCCACCCCACTATATTTGAATACCTGCTGCCTGGCCTGATATAATAATTACCTTAGGTTCCTGCTGGAGCCAGTAGGCATCTCCAGAAGACAATGCAAGTCTTAGTTGGATGAATCTCCTTCTGAAAGTTCTTCACGAAATCCTGTAGGTCTGCTTGCTACAGGATTAACCACGGTCACTCTTAAACACAATCCCATTTGTCCTGATTCATCAGATGTCTTTCCAGCTTCAGACAGATTCTTGGGGCGCAACAAACGTGTTTTTTTTGGAGATCAGATGAACACAGGAGAATCCAGGTTCAGAACTGACCAAAGGAGGTGGGTCTTCATGCAATGGGTAGTCACACTGTGGTACTCCTTGCTGCAGGAAGGGGTAGTTGCTAAAAGTTTACATGAGAATCCACTTAGATCCAGGAGACACTAGACAAATTATGAAAGAGAAATCCCATGACAGCTAGTAAATATGCAGAAGCCATATTTGGCTCAGGGAAATGGCTGAGACTTAGGAGAGCACTCAGAGAAATACGTTTATCCTATTTTACGTCCTTCCCTAGGCAAGGCAGTCTTTGCCACTGTGGGAGAGAGGAAATGAGGCTTTGTTTGACTCAGCATGACCATTCTTACATTCTTACTAAAAAAGAGAGCCATCTTTCATTGTTTTATTTTGTGTGCCAGTGAGAATCCCCCACCTGCTGTGCCCTTGGGTGAAGGCTCTCAAGTTCTGTCTCACAAACCGTGATACAGGTAAGATAACCCAGGTGCATGGCATAGTATCTTCTCACCCATGTTAGTAAGTCACTGGGCTCTCCCTGACTATATCTTCTTCTTACAACAGATATTAAAGCAGGAACTTCTCTCCTCTTGGCTTGCATGGAGAATAAGAAGACTTTTTCCAAAGACTGAAGCCCCCTTCCTTCAGGCCGTGCTGATTCCCAGCAGACCTGTCAGACTGTCTTACCCGGTGCTTCCCCTCTGCAGAACATCTCAGAGAGGTTTCAGAGCCTTCAAACCCCAATGCAACACTCACTATCCTGGCTTCACTGCACCACCTGAGCAGCTGCAGCGATGCTGCTCCATCAGTATAGCTGATCCAGCAGGACATCCCCGGGGGTCCCAGTGTCCCGTGTCTCCCACCTTCAGCCCACTGAACCTGGCATAGCCTTCCTGTACCATCTCTGGAGACAGACACCTCCTGCAGACAGCTCAGAGGAGAAGGAAGATATTGATCTCACCTACCAATATCACAGGTGCTGTGACAACCAGCGTGGACTAAATGGCTTGTGTTAGGTGAGGACAAGCCTACCCTTGAGCCATGTCATACTTGTAAAACTGTCCATCTCTGAGCAATGAGTTGGGAAATCAAGACATGAATTCTCACAATGCTGCCCTTGCTTGCTGTATTTGAGATCACTTTCAGGCCAAGCCAACATTAGGTGGGTGATCTTCACATGATCAGACAACTGTACATTTGGCAAGGGCATTGTGATTTCATGACCTACAGAAATCACATATCCATGTATTATTCCTCCRAATGCTGGGACAATGCCTACACTCACCCCTGAGCCTTTCAGGCAGGAACTGGTGTTTTATTTTCCAGGAGATAATTAGATTTGCTAGAGACCATGTGTCTGCTTCCAAATAATGTTGGGTATGCTATTTTCAGGCATAATTCAGAGTAACCTACAGCAGCAGATCAGGGTTTTTTTGGCAAGTGTTTTGCAACAGAGCTGTAAAGTTTTTAATGTGCCATCATTTCATTTCAGTTGTTAACACAGATGTCTGTTGAAAGATAATGTTACACATTACAATCTTCCAGGCACCAGTGCAAGACCGCTTTCTCAGAGAGGCAAGTCCCTGGCAGGATTAGTCCCTGAAACAACACCCTCCGAAAATGTGTGGGAGCATTTCTCTCAGGCCTGATGCCTGCCTAGAAAAGACTGGGCTTGTTAAAAGTGTGAACACACGCATCTGTACATATGTAGGCTATTTGCTCAAGGAATCTCTGTAATTGCACACTTCATGCAATATCTGCACATGAAATTGACTGGCTGCATACTCACTTTGGTCCTTTGCAGAGGTTCTTATGAAGAACATATGTAGGATTGTGATTGCTTTTGTGATCTAGGTACGTGACCAGCAAATGCAATCACCAGATAGTCCAAGGCCCATTTATGAGGAATTAACCATTGATGGAGAAAGTGAGTGAAAAACAAACCCTAAGTGAGCATATGCACCCTCATACTTTAGTGCACAGACTGGCCTGGCTAAGGGACAGGGAAGAAAGCTTTTCTCTGGCCCATTTCTCTATAGAGGGCCATCAAATGGCTCCCTGCATCTTTGAAACCTCTGACACTCTGTTTTAACTCCTGTAACCAGCCCTGTTCTCCATCCCTGTGTGCATGCACAGCAACACAGCGAGCTGTGGGCAGCATCAATATCTAGGGGAAACTCATCCTGGAGCTGCTGGGTGCAACAGGGAAGCCACCAAAGGTGGCTACAGAGTTGCTAGTGCCCCTCTTATGGTCTGTGTGCAGATGCCTAACCCTCTGGCAATGGCACAGCATGGCCAGCTAGGCTTCAAGCCCAGCTCCCCGTCACTGCTCACCCGTCTCCCTGCTTCTCCATCGTCCTTCACCACAGCTGTATTATGCTTGCTTTTGGTGGTCATTTCTCTAATCCCAGTTCTTAGTTTCCTCCACCAGTGCACAGAGGGGAGCTGTCTACAGAGCCCCTCAGGCATCTTTTTCACTCCAAGACACCATTGCCTTGTGGCTTAGCCCAGAGCGAGGAGACCCATCCTGGGAAGTGGGATACTTCTGTGTGAGCTGGTGGCCTGGACCTGCCCTTTCCTCCCACCCCCTAGCTCCCACTGGGTCGCTCCAGCCCGCCCGCACTGCGGCGCAGCGTGACAGCGTGTTGTTTAGCCGGAGCGGCTGCATTTATCCAAGGAAGGGAACGGGTTCCCCTGCACTGCTCCAGCATCGTGAGGCTTCCTGGGAGTGTGCGGCCCCCACCGCCACGGATGGGTGCAGCGCGGAGCTGGTACCAGTGGGGATGCAATGAGTGTGTAGGAGCGATTCAGTCCGCTCCTGAATGAAATGCTGTTCACTTGCGGGCCCTGGCTCCCATTGTCACCCAGTGATGAATGAGGCATCAGCGCTCCGTAATACTCTATTTGTTTTAGAGGTCAGTGTCAAACTGAAGGGTATTCTTCATGAACCAAATCAGGGAGTTTGTGCTTACGTGACCAGATTGGCAAGAGTATGCGAAGCCCCCAGTAGCTCCCATTGTCCTGAATGGGAACAGAGCTCTTTTGAAGATCTTACCCATAAATTATCTGCCACTCCCCGCTCCCCCTCCTGCTCTCTGCCAGCTCCCCACTCATGCTCTAATTCAAGTACAAACTTACAGGCGCTCAGCTTGTGCCGTTGTTAAAGAATTGCTCCTGTCCGGGCCCATGGTTTGGCTTCTGAGGGAATGGTGCAGTATCTGACACCAACCCCCACTCCTCACATGAGAATATCATAATCTGGCCAGTGAAATTCTTTCTTTGTTTTTCTTTTCTTCCTCTCCATCTCTAAGCATCATCTAGTCTGATCTAACAGCTCGCAGGGGGCCGTACCGGGGAGGGGCAGGGAGCAGTCACTGGGAAGTCAGCATCAATCAGGAGAGAKAATCAACATTTTGCCTTGTTTTAAAAATAAGGTTGTTTAGATTTTTCTTTTCTGGTGAGTTTCAGACTCCAACAAGAGCTACAGCCTGGGAGAATACACAGTAAGTTGGTATTTCCAGCTAGGACATACAGGACTGCCTGCCAGCGTCCACAGCCATGCTAAGGCATGCTTAAATCCCCATCTCTCTTCTTCACCCGGTATATGGAGCACTTCCGAAGCAATGTTATCAACCAAAGCACAGAGAGATGAGTGGTGCACCCAAGGCCAAACAGCCGGTGTTCACAGCCATGCAAAGAAACCRAGCATCTGACTCCTCAGACTCCCCTTTCTGACTTGTCTGCAATCTGGTGTGTTTGGGGAGAAAGAGTTGGCCATGTTTTGTTGAAAGCTGCTGCGTGTCCTCACTACTCACCACAGTAACTCCTCTCTGCTCACCCCACTGCTGTCTGGCGAAAAAGCACTGTGACACACAGTGAACTAATGAAAAACACATTCTCCAGGGCTAGTGCTTAGTTCCAACACAAATCCATGCAAAATCTGAAATCTACAGCAGATCTGCAGTCATTAGCTCTCCTCTGATCACGCCTAGGCCCATGCATGGCAGACAGTGTGCACAGATGCATACACATACATGTACACAGACATGGATGTGTGTTTTTCCAAAGAGGAACATTTTAAACAACACACAGTCCTTTTCCTCATGGTTCCTTGCTCTTCCATGAAAGAATTCCTAAGAGACTCAGCTATTTTGGACTAACTGAAACATAGCTTCTTCTACAATAAAAAAATTTCCTGAACATACCAAAAATTAAGAGACCAAGCCATTAAGCTTGAGATATAATAAAATAACATACATATAATATACATCAATAGCAGAATACATTTCAAAACAAAATTCCAGAATTTGCACTCAAACTGTCTAAATTCTAAAAGAAAAATATCCTGAGATAAGCTTACCTCTGCCTAATGACAAAAATATTTACTTTCATTCCAGCTTAGGAAGAAAACATGTTTCATGATGTTAAAATAGAAAAGAATCTCAGTCTTGACTTGTACTGATCTTCAACTCAAATGTTATTGCCATTTGAACACATAGCTGTGAACCCTGTAAATCCTTTAACATTACAAAAGAAAGTTTAAGAGCCATCAACAGTAACTGCTCTTGAAAAATGCTAGGCATTAAATAGAACGCTTGTAAGAGAGCCAGGGATTCAATCAGGTCCTTGTTGCTAACACTGCCTATAAAAGAAGAAGGAAACATCTAGGGCAAGAGCTTGTACCTGGGACTGAGTCATTAGGCAGCTAGACAGCTTTGCCAAAGGAGCCAGGAGACAGACCAGGCACTGCTCCACCAGACATCACTCCAGAAGACGAGGAAAGCTTGCATACTTGGCAAGGAAACCATGCCAGGATGGGCCAGAGTTAGGGCAGGCTGAGCCTCCTTGTCCCCTAGGGAGCAATGGTTAGTGCGACAGAAGAAGGACTCAGCCTGAAACTTTCCAAAGCTTTGGTTTCCCTGGGTGTATTTTTTCCTTTTTAATACTGCTACCTAATTGCTYCTCTGGTATAATCACCTCTGAATTGCATTTCTTCCTGGGGAAGGAGCTGCTGTGGAGATGTGATAATGGGCTTCTAGGCCAGGCTTTGTTTGTCCTGCAGGGGATCAGGCTTGGATCAATGACTCCTCTCCCCTTCTCCTCTACCCTGGCTGTACTCCTTCATAGCCAGCTCCCCTTTCCAGGGATCTGCACTTCTGGCTGCACACATACTGTTTAGCATCTTCTTTTTTTTCCCTTTTGTTCAGGGGTGCCAGTAAAAAGGCGAGTTGAGTGACAGATGCTCCTCAGATCCCCTTCTGCAACTTATCCCACCAAAATACCCCAGCTGCTCTCAGGAGATCTCTGGGCCTGCCCCAATCCACTCAGTAGTCAATGGGAAGCTTTCTAGCATACCAGGCACTGCTCTCTGAAGCTGACTGGTATTACATCCAAGCCATCCTCCTCACAGGACAGCTGGGACTGGCCCTAAATTTTCATAGGTCTTTCCTGACACATTCTGTAAATGCTAATTCATCTCCACAGGTTGGCTTATTGCTAACCAGAACTAAATGTTTAGCATCCCCTATCAAATCAGCCCTCAAAGTATCCAGACACTAAAGTGCTTGCCCTTGCCCTTGCCCTGCATTTCATCTAGATCTGGCTGTAGCTGACACAGAAGACACAAGCTGGGGATCTCAGAAAGCAGAGGGGAAGATGACCTCCCGGATTTCACGGGTAAAAGATGACAACAGCTCCCACTTTTCCCACCACTGTTAGAGCAGATGAATTTCTCCCTGTGAATCTTCAGGTCCCATTCTTGTAGAGGAAAAAAACTTGGATGTCACCAGGACTTTTGTCATTTCAGAGCCAGTCTCATTGCAGCGTCCCTATCTGGAGCAGCATGCCAAAGTCACCAGAGCTTTCAGTTCTGTTTGCACAGTAATATTTGCAGCCATGTTTCTTATTAAGAAGTCAAGAATTTGTGACCTTTTGCTGTGCAGAGATCTGGAGATTACTTATCAAAGTAGAGCAGTCTATAATCTCCACAACTGCTGTTTGCACATCGCTGATAGAAGAAGACAGCAGTGCATCACTCACTGGAAACCAGCCAGCCTGATAGGATCTGTGGTTGTGTGTGTTGCGCAGCAGATACTCAGTGTGGGGACCCTGAAAAGCATGTTTTTTTTCTCACTGCATGGCATTTGTCACTTGCTTCATATGAGTCTCTCTGTCAAAACAACCTGGTCTGGTGGAGTATGATTGGATATTAGATACACTCTGGGGCAAATGTCTGCACGTGGGCAGTGAGTTGCGGGGGAAGATGAGAGTGCAAATGAATCCTTCCTCTCCTGGTCACCTCTCTGGACTGTCTCTGACAGATAGCAGAACATGTGGACATATCAAATCTACTTTACAGTCAAGTCCTTTCTCTTCGGCCTGGCTTTCAGCCTGGCTTTTTCAGCCTTGTCCAGAAGCAGCCACAAAGTAAAACATAAATGAAATGGAGAAGGCAAGTAAGAACTGATCATGGCTTCTTCCAAGACGAGAATTAGGGGCATCAAATGGAAGAAGCAAGACACAGGTTCAAAACAAGCAGGAGGAAGTTCTTCACTCCATGTGGAGCTGAGCTGTGGATCGCCTTGTCATAGGACACTCTGAATGCCAGAAGTTTATAGAGGTTCAAGAGGAAACTGCACAAGTTCCTTGGAGAGAAAATGATAAATTATAAAATATTAGGTGTTGTCATTATGAACATAGAAACCAGTCCAGCTCAGGAAGTCTCTGGGCTGCACATGGAGGAGGCTGGGAGAACACTGTGGAGAAGTGTCATACTGAATTGCTCTGTTTTTACATCATTCCTTAGAACTTCACTTTTGGCCACTGCCAGAGACACAGGACTAGATGGATCTGTGGCTGCTCTTACATTCTTTTCTCCAACAAAAAGACATGCTAACAATGCTTGTATGATGAAAATTTACTTTCAGGCTCTGATACCAGAATATGTCTTGTATGTACATATAGAAGTGCCTTTTTCTGTCCAGTGAGAAGCACAGCTAAGCCACAGACATCTACTGCTGGACACATCTGAAGCTGTGTGAGATGAACCCTGCTGTTCCTGTTCATACACGGTGTTATGCTCCATGAAATCCCCTGCAGAGTCCTGAGATTTAAAGACTCCATTGACTTACACACTTTGTTGAATAGGGCTCATACAGTAATTTTTCTTCGACTCTGAGGCCTGTGTGTTTGTTCATGATGAATAATATGTCCTTCACAGCATGAGAGAGTCTAGCAAACCTTAGCCTTTTGCAGCATGTGTATGAGAATATGCAGTAGCTCTAGATCAGTCAGCCTGACACTGATCCCAAGTAAAGTCATGGAGACACCAGTGTTGAGAGCACTTAGGCAAGAGGTAAAAGCTGGGGGCACAATTAGCATGAAGATGTGGAATTAAAAGAATCTTGGAAGTATCATCTGTCAGTTCAAGAGTGAAATCATAAAGCCAGAAAGTAAAAGTAGCTGTTGTCATAAAATGCTCAGACTCCAGTAGTTATTCAGTTCAGTCACATGTGAGAGCACCCATATCCATGCAGCAAACATAATCCATATTGAACTAGGGAACTGGTTTATGATAGATCACAACAGTTCATCTGAACTGGTGATTTTTCATCCCTTGGGATTACTTACAGGAGGTAGGATTTGTCCATGTGGCCCTTCTCTTGGTGACTTTAGCAAGAAGGCAAGGAAAAACTTAGAAACGAATCATTCCTGATTCAATGTGTTGGCAACATTAAATAAACAGGTAAAAAAGGGACACAGTATCAGATAGTTACACAGACCAGTGAAGACTGCTGGCAGACTGGGGCTTGTACGAACAATCCAGCTCAGTGCAAGGACAATATAGGTTGCACTGAAGGATGGGGGAGGGGGTTGTTCCTGCAAGGGATCGAGGTAGTCACAACTTATCCAAAGGGTGCAGAGACACCATGAGTTCCCCCTATGGTGCAATGTTCAGGTGGTAAATATTAAATCTGGGTGTGTAAAAAGGGGGGAAAATTCAGGTGGTGTCCAGGGCAGTGCACATTGCTCTACCTGCACACTAGCAGGACCAATCCAGTAATCTTTTGCTCACAAAGGATGTTTCCAAATCAGCAGGAATTCAG
The DNA here is from genome assembly GCF_003343035.1 of Apteryx rowi. Lineage (NCBI taxonomy): Eukaryota > Metazoa > Chordata > Aves > Apterygiformes > Apterygidae > Apteryx > Apteryx rowi. The sequence continues at coordinate 273,284 of NW_020451216.1, read as the reverse complement.
GGGAAAACTCCGGTGATGACAGCTCTGGAAAAGAATTAAAAAGCTCAATCCCTTCAATTTATCCAAGAGAATAAAAAGTATCTTGATTCTGGGCTGCAACTGCTACGTGGGGGTAGAGATTTCTGATAGTGGGCAGTAGAAAAGGGACTAACAACAAGCAGCAATTAAGTTGTAGTTAGGCATGTCAAGTAGGATTCATATGACTCAGTGTAGACAACTACATCTCGGTTTAGTTACTCCAGGCCCCTATATCGTCGATAGATATCTAACCAAAACAGTCAACGGATTGTAGGGTGATTCCTTTCATCCTAAAGCCAACAGCTAAAATAGGGCAGATGAGTTTCACCACAAAGTGCCTTCTTCTCGCCTTTGCATCTGAAGGGACTCTCAGGCAATTAATTCAGCTGTAGACATCTACACTGTAAACACCTAAATTTATGTAAGATGAATCCAGCCAATTCAGGCTAGAAATTATGTACACATCTTCCAATGGCAAAGGCAATGAACCATTGCAACAGCATATCTATATACACAGAAGATTCTCCATCACCCAAAGGCTTTAAATGAAGCCTGATATGTTCTGATGTAAAATGCTTTAGTTCAACCAAACGTTAAACAATTAATGCAAAGATTCCTGGATCAGAGTTCTCTGGTCTGTGTTGTGTATGGGAATATAAATAATAATCTTTTACAGCCTTAAAAAGATTTTGAATCTGTCTTGAAGAACAACAAAATATTCTGTCAGTTTAAGATCTACAGGACATCATGTTTGGTACTCAAATATATCTTGTATGAAGCTGCTTGAAATATGGTATTTTCAGCCCTTCACATCCCCTGTTTCCTTTCTAAACCAGAAACAAAGCTACTGAAGGTGAGAAAGAGAGAAGGTTATTCTGAGTAATGACGGCTTGGGCCTTTGCTATAGGCATGATTGTGTCCTGTTATCAGAGGCAGGGCAGAGGAAGAAGCGGTGGTCTTGGAAGACCTGCCCTGAAAATAACATTTGTTTTTGCCAGCTTTTTCCTGTCGTGCTTTGTTTTCAAAAGTTGTCTCATTTGAAAGAGGGAAGTTGTTTGGCCACAAAACACAACTGTCACCCATCTCGGCCTGAAGAATTAGAGCTAAATATGTCAGTGGGAAGAGGAAGGGGGAAGGGGAGTGCAGCCCTGTAGCAAACAGCTTTCTCTGTTGAAAAACAATCTATTTAAATTCTCCTCCAAAACCACAGGGGAAGGTGGTGGCCATGCAGACTGAAACCATCTTTCATCCAGCTGACCGGCATTGTACAGACATGGTCCTCGCACAAAGTAGCTCCATCTCTGGAGTGGCCCTGGCATTGCTAATATATTYGCACTGCACCTGGATGGGAATTTGCTGATAACTCTTTTCTTTTTAATTTGGAAAGTGTCAGTTAGCCGCAACTCAAACTTTCAAGAAAACCTCTGAAAATACACATCCTCTCTACCAGCATGTCTTGTCCTACAGTGGGCCCTTCAGGCTCTCTCCTGTTGCATCTTCTCCGCTTCACATAAGTGATTTGGGTGGCTCACTGGAAACCAGGACTGGTGTCTACCATATCCTGTGCGGGGAGAAGAGAAGAACTGATATACAGCCCAGTTTTGACAGCAAAACTTTATCCCTTCCCCTCAAGGTTATTTGTAAATCAGGTTTCTGCTGTCTCACAAATGGTCTTACAAACATACACAAAAGTAACTTTCCACTCCTACACTGTGGCGGTCTCTCAGTATTTGTGGAAATGAAGGAGAGAGATGGTGAAAGTTAATTCTCAACAAATCCAGTTTATTATCAGAACTCTGTAGCCATGAACATGAACATTTTCAAGATTTTCACATAACAGGGAAGAAAAATCATTCGCACAAATAAATGTAACAACTTCTATAAAAAGATGCTCAACCATGATAGAGCATTTTTCTGAGGTCTAAAACCCAACATATTCAGATAAAGGGAACTCAAAGAACTCTTTACTGTAGCACCAACTCCTGGCTCACTGATAATATGAAATGTGTAAGAAASATGCCTGGCCCACCACATTTTTTTCTACAAAAATAAAAACAATATGATGGTGAGAAGTGACCGCAGTGGGATCCAAAGCAGTAATACCGTGGTGAAGAATCCTGGATACGGTTATCATTTGAGTCACCCTTCCTGTCAATATTTATAGAGAAATAAAAGGTTCTGGCTGGAAATGAAGAGGATTATTTTACTGGAACACTGGGCACATTTTGGCTGCTAAAATCATCTACTAAGCATTTAAAAAATGATCACATGCTGTGAATCTGTCATTGGACACAGAGGCTTAGAACCCTGTCCTAAACAGTCTGAAACACTGGAGGAGTTTTTTTCTACATTAGTGGATCTCCATTTTTCCCACTCAAGATAAACAGTCTGTCCTGCATTATCTTCACTCTCAGTTTCCTGATCCATTACTGCTTGGTTTCCAGAATATACCTGTTCATGGACCAAGGATGGATGTTTCAGAGAACACTAATGGGCTATGGTCTGAGAGCTGCAGACATGCACTACACTGGTTAAAAACTTAGATTTATCCAAGGATATACCTCCTCATGCCAAGGGGTTCAAGTAGCATCGAAAGGAAGAGCTAGCAGTTACGACACCTGGCTGTGAGCTTGCATCGTTTCCATGCTGATTGCATGCCTTGGTTGGCAGGTTCTTCTAATGCTTTTCCTCAAAGTCTTCTATTGGAAAAGTTTCATTTTGTCTAACTAACTGAAATATATACACAGTTTGCATTCAGGAGCTATATCCAGGTACAAGGATGTAAGGAAATGAAATTATAAATATTCTACCACATCACATGAGAGACAGAAAAGAAGTGAACCAGAACATGAATAGCTCCTCCACAGATATGAAATGGAGGATGTGCCTCTCTTACCAGCCAAGCAGAAGGGGAGGAAAAGATAGGGCTCTTGCTACTTCTGGGTACATCTGTGCTAGTAAATTAGTGTCAGGAAATGTTCTCTGCTACTGGATCTTGATGAGCCATACTTTTAGATCATTAGCACAGTCCCTAGCTCATTTAGGTTCATGTCAGCGAGCACTGTCCCAAAAAATTCCTGGGAAAGATCCATTCCAAAAAAGCAGTTTGCAGCTTCCTGCTTTAGATGATGACAGAGTTTAATAAAATGGACATGGGCTGTTTCTTGCTAGTTGATTTCAGTGGGCACACTGACTTACTCATACAGACATAGTTACTAAGATCTCTTGGTTTCTTGCCCAAACCCAYCCTCTCTACCAATGAACCCTCTCCAGAAGATGTGCATGGGTTGTACCCTCAGCATCGCTTGAATGCCAGGAAGGAACAGAGCAAGGCAAAGGATCTGCCCCACAGCACTGATGGGGGCACCAGGGGTAGTTCAGCTCCCAGATTAAGACACTTACATTTGGGTACCCAAACATATGTGTCCACCTGCAAGCAAGGTTCATAGTGTAGTCAATGCAGATATAGGCAGCACCATCAATGAAGACAGGGACTGTTCAGCTCACCAAATGTAGAGGCCTATGGGTCCACATGTAGAGATCTAGGTGCACAGCCACCCTGTTGGATCCAGAGGTGCATGGGGAAGCTTCTCAATGCTGGATTGCAAACTGAGCCAATGCACTGGAAGGCTGTTAGTGCTCATTTGCTTTGGAAATTATATCTTCAAAAGGGAGGGCACAAATTTAAAATTCCTCTAGTTATTGAATTGATTCCTCCTGTGAATAGATATTGTAATTAAACAACAACAACGAAAAAGAGCCATTTGGAGGTTTACTTGTTCCTGAATAAAGCTATACTGGTACAGCCAGTGTTGCGTAAGGGAATGCTACTGGCAAAACAAGAGCAGTTTAATTACACCAGCGGATCAGAAAAAAAATAGTCATGTTTATCAGTTTTGGAAATGAGACAACAGTCACTCTCTGGTCTCAAACCAACCAGCCAGAGAGATTTGAATCATGGCGGTTGACCTGGACTGTGTGATGATAATTAATTCAGCTCTTCTCCTCTTCTCTCCCAGTGACTGAGTCAAAGCCCATCCTGTTCTGACACAGTGAGAGAGTTTGGGCTTCATCCAGCCATTCTTGAAGCCACCCAAAAGCCTATCAACTATGGTGGGCTTTCACCTGATTTTTAAATGTGGAATAAAGCTCTCTGCAGAGCATCAGCATCATGACATTTGCAAGTCACCACTGCCTTATCTCTCCAGCTCATTTTTCAGCTGTAGTATGTTTCTTGGCAAAGTCAATTCAGCAAATGCCCAGATTTATAGAGTTCAGCCACATGGCAACCTCTTTCAGGGCCACATGAACAGCTATTATTTAAAGCCTTTTACTGTGTACGTAGAGAGGAACAAAGTGCACTTTCCCGCTGAAGATTTAAAGCCTTTTGTGGCAAAGCGTGTGTCACCCTGAAGGACACCTTGGATCTTGCATATAGATGCATCTTGTGCAACTTCCACTGCAGGATCAAGGAACTGATGCTTGGGAATACTTCTGATCCTGCCATTAGGTTGCAGGATAAGATCTTTCTCAGGAGATTATGAAGTGCCTCCCACATTGGCATCTAAAGGTATTTTTATTCTGCACAGTGCAGAGCTAATCAAAGACATCAGAAATATCTTGGGGACCAGAAACTATACCCACATTAATGCAATGCCCTTCCCAAGGTTTTAGATCTTCTGAGAAGCAGAATAGATCAGGCAGAGATAGATATTCATGTGCACACATAGCTGGGAGGCATTAAAGTGTTGTCACTTCTATGGTTGACTACCCCTTCACTGAAGGGGTATCCCCCCTGTGAAGCTGCACCCCACAGCTGAGACCTGGACTGCATCACATGTGTTTCTTTAACAACATCTCTTGAGTTACCTTAAGCAGCCACCCAAAGTAGCCAAGAAAATCTAGGTGACTTTGCACTGAAGGGAATTAAGGAATGGACACACAGTCCATCTGATTGCTTGGTCACGAAGTTGGTGATCTCCCAGTCACGCACCACTGGGGGCATGAGGGTAGCCATTTCTTGTATTTTGCCAGGGGTTTCCAAAATGACTGGGATGTGGCCATTCTGTGGCAGTGCATCCTTGGCTATCTTTGGCCCCTCCCTGCACTGTGCTGCGATCTCCCCAGTATCAACAGACTAAGCAATGGGGCATTCCCATTCACCCGCAATCACCGAGAAAAGTCAAGACCCGTATCGCTGCACAGCAATAGGCAGCAGGAGAGACTTGCAGCTGGGGACAACACAGTGGGCTGACCACAGTCAACACAAGCTGATCTGCAGGAATGCTGCCCCAGGACAAGCAGGAAAATGGAGCTAGGCTCAACCTGCCCTGAAAGGGAGGACAGCTGAATGACCTCCTCCTCCTTCCTTTGCTGGGACTACAACTAAAGCTTGAGTCTCATGGGACAACTTACCTGCAAACCTGACCTTAGGGTGACTTCCAGCTCACTTAGGCTTGAAGAGACAGTCAGGCCAGGGTTTTGGAGGGATCCAGAGCTATCCATGGCATTGACAGCATACCCCTTACAAACAAGGCTGACTTGAGATGGAAAAGATGAAGGGGCTGGAAAGAACAAGTCCTGTTTATCTTTGCCTTCTGTTGTTGCCTCAACTCTGCACACGAACATCCCTGCAGCTCTCTTCATTTCAGGGTAGGTTGCTGGTAAGAGGAAAATCTACCCTCCTGCCAGTTTGCTTCTTCATGCCAAGGTATAGGAAGAGGTAACCCCCTCACACTATTCTTTCCACCTCCCACTTAATAATATATCCTACAACAACTGGATGGGAGGGGGTGTTATTTTTGTTGGGAATTTTCTTTGGAGGCAGCTTGGTCTCTATTTAGCTACATCCCCTGGGCTTTTCTGCACGAAGTGCTAATGGTATGCTTTCCACGGGAGCTTATTCCGAGCTCTGCGGGGTAAGCACGGCAGGGTGGCAGGAGGAGAAACCTTCACTTAACATTCCTCTCTCCATCCTGTGTTAGGATGGGAGGGTGGAGGAGAGCTCTCCGCTCCACTACAGAAGGGCTCCCTGCCATGAAAATAGACTGCCACCAAGTGATGTCAGTAGGAGCACTTTAGTGATTTAAATGATGTACACGGCAGAGAACAGCTTGATTAATTCATATGAATTGTAACTACTTAGGGCTCCATTCATCTGGAATGATCTGTAGTCCTATCTGCCGCAGAAGTTGCAAAAGGTCCCTGGCTTCAGTTCCAGGTGATCTATTAGTCACTCCCTCCCGAAGCCAGCCCAGCCGCAGACAGTTCCTTTGTTGCCACAGATATCTACATCGGAATGACTGAGAACACGACAAGGACAAGGAATTGCACCTCAACAGACAGTGGGGCAGGAAAGGGGGGGCCCATCAGGGCATCTCCCTGGGGGAAAGGGGTGGCAGGTGGGGGATGCAAAGCCCTGGGGTGGAAAGCAGCTGATTCCTCCGAGGCTGCAGGGGTTTTGGAAACACTGCTGTCTTTATCCTAAAAATCAGCTGTGAGGACATCTGGCTGAGGCTGAACACCAGGGCCAGCCACTGCTTTGTTACAGTGGGGGGTCACTGGATTTGATCTCATTGCTCCCACATGTGATTGAAACGTTTCACCGCAGACTCGAAGCTGGACACAGAGATGCAGAACGGGGCTGGTTCCAGTCATGGGCAGAGTTTGATGGCAGCTCCTCTGGATGGTGGAGTAGGAGCTGTCCATAGAGACCTTCTCGATCTCTTGGAAAACTGCTTGGCCCTCTGGTTAGTTGGTGGGCAGGACCGTCATCCTCCTTAAACTAACTCCCATCTCATAGTGGCAGCTGAAGGAGCAGGGCGCGTGTCCTGATCAGTTGCTGAATTCAGCATGTGCCTTTTGTCACCTGAGGCATGAGGAAGAAGTGACTCTTGCACTGGCAACATTGATGGAGACAAAGCCAAGCCCTGGAGAGGTTGGCATCGTGGTGAAACAAAGGCTTGGCAAATGTGGAGACGAGAGTCCTGCTAGCTACCATGCTGCTGAGCMTGGCTCAGGGCCTGTGTAGATAGGGCTGAGCTGTCGTACATCAGGCCAGCTGCCAGATTTGTACCTCCCAGCACCCAGCAGCTGCCCATGACAACCTGTCCCCATGGAGAGCAACAATGGCAATCCAGGATGCTGGGTCGCAGTGCCACCGTGTGGGCTCTGATGGCTCCTGATAGCACGGAAAGAGGGACACTGGGACCCACAGAGCCTGGGGTGCTCTGATCTGGATCTGGGTTCCTCCAGCTGGTGACTGATGGAACAATGAAATAAAAATATTCAGCTGGAAGCAGAAGTCCTAGCTTCCCTGAAGATGCAGCACCCATTGCCTGGCACCACTTTTCTCATTCAAGTCCTGGCTACTAAGGTCAAACATTCGCTTTGTTGGCAGGCTCATTTTGAGGGCCCCAAAGGCAGGATCTTCATGCAGCTCTCCCCATGATGGGTGGCACCAGCCATCACCCAACAGACTCATCCCCTGCTCTCAGAGGGGCAAGGACCCTTCTCCATCTTCCTTCCACAGTAGGTCAGCATGAGCCTCGCTAAAAGGACGTGTGATTCCCCCTTCATCCGCTTTAGTGCAAAGACAGGGAGCTTGGCCTATCCAACTTTATCTGAATGAGGCTGGATGACTTTGCACTGGAGCAGATGAGGAGTGCTCACACAGCCCTTGAGTGGGGCTGGCGGGGAGAACAGTGGAAAGGTGGTTATAACTGGCTGGAGGGCTCTGGCATTTAAACCAGTGTTATTCCCAAGCTAGGATTTTGCCTGGTTCAAAGCACCCAGTTGCTGTGTCTCAGTCATGAGTTCAAATAGTTAGGGGCAGAAAACTGCTGCTGCTGATGCCCTAGGAATCCCCAGCTTGTGTTAACGGAGGCGAGTGTCTTYAGAGGTGCCTCACTGAGTCAGCTCCTCCAGGACCTAGCGGCAGGACTGATCAAAAAAAAATCTGATGCTGCCTTTGTGCCATACTCTCCCCGCGCCAAAGAGTACCCCGCAGCTGCATCAGGCCTCTGCCGGTGCCCACGACGGTCAGTTAAAAGTGAGTTTGGCTGTCTCTGTGCTACGCTGCAGTTAGTTGGATGAGCTCTGTCTCTCAGTTTTAGACGTTTACGTGTCAGCTCCTACCACTGAGCCAGTCACTCTCAGCTCACTTTATAGTCAATGGAGAAAAAGCTCACACTTGAAAGGGCATGACTCAGCTGCCGTTTTTCAGACATCTGCTGTTAGAATGAATGAACCGTGCTCTGACTGCATCTGAGGATGCACCCCYCTGGAATCAGTTTAACTAGACATCTAACAATGTCTCCTAGCCCCTCCTAGCCTAGCTCTCCTGTCGCCACACGAGCTGTATAAAATCTATGCAGATTCTCAGGCAAAAGCTCCCTTCCCTGGTGTATTTTAACACCAGCCAAGTAAAGTCATGTGGGGAACATCTTCCGGCTTTACAGGATGTTGTGTTTGCTACCTAAGGAACACGCACTGGAGACTGGAAGCTGCTTTCTTCCCAAATCCTCCATCCGCCCGCACATGTGGTCAAACCATGCTGCACAGCCCAGCATCACTGAACTTGTCTGAAGTACCCTTCCACGTTGGCATCGAGCTTCAAAGCCACCCTGAGACCAGGTCTGCAAGAGCCATGGGGGTAATTTGTCATAAACAAGCAAACCAGCCAAGTTATTTCTTTTCTTTTCTTTTTTCTTTTTTTTTTTTTGGGGGGGGGGACAATCATTTGCCTCCACTGACCATTGCACTGACCATTGTCTTTCTGATGGCCCTTCCCTTCTCCCAAGCCTGCAAATTGCACAACTACTTCCATCACTATTAAGGCAGGCTGCAGAGTGCCCTGGCCTGCAGCATATCAAAAAGTCGTGCTCCTTGTTTGGGGCTGTCCCAGTTTCAAACTGCCTGACCTGCTACCTGTGCCAGCTTCAGCTCCAGTGATGGTGGCCTTGGTAGAAGGAGATGAGAAATATTGTTCTGGTCCCAAGTGGGAGGAATTGCTATGAGGGGAATCACAGCACTTGCCTGTGCTTTTGCCATCATGCACTTCCTTGTTGCAGCAGCCTTTTCCAGAGCCCATCAGCACTGGGTTTTTGCTGGACGGAGTTTGTAGAAACTGAAGCAGCACTCCTCATTCCCCAAGGCTGAGTCAACAGCATGATTCCCAACCTGGGCCATCCAGGGGCATGAGGCTTTTCTCTCCTGGGGTGTCACACAGCTGCAAAACACATGCCAGTCTCTTGGAGACTCTCAGGCCTGGAGCTTTGCTGGGAGCTTCCCAAGGAACCAAGCTAGGCTGTGTGACCCAGCTTCTCCAGACAATGCTGGCAGCAGGAAGGGCTCTGCAGCTCTATCTGTGCAGCAGTGAACATCTTGGTGCTCCCTAACCACATACCACATGCTGTCATCTCCACAAGCATCCGGGAAGCATCAGAGCAACTATCAGTGGGGAAGGAGAGATCTGTGCAAAGGAAGCTTTCACCTCTAATGCACCTCCCCTTCTCCAAGAATTAAACAAGAATATTTTGGTCCATAGCTTGTGTCTGGTGTAGACCTCTGAGCAATGCTACATGACAGCACTCCAGGGCATGGCCCCAGCCCCATGACTCTCTGCCAGGTGACACTAGAAAGGTGCTGTGGCCCTTCAGTGTTACAAAGCCTTGTCCCGTGTTGAGCTCAGCTGCATGGGTAACCTGGTTCTGGGGCAAGTATCTCACCTGCTTTTGTGTTTTAGGAAGCAGAGATGCTCTGTGATCTCATGGAAGAGCCTGTCTGTCACCAGGGGCCCTGTGGGGGAATGGTGAAGAGGTACTGGAGGCTTGTCAGCAATTACCTTGCTTTCTCATTGCAAAACAGTTCAGCAGGTAGTCTGAATGAGCACTTCTCAGAGGTTTGGGCCTAGATGAACCAGATGGTCTGAGCTGGGTCAGGAGGTGGAGGGCAGGAGGGGAGAAAAGAGGGGGGAAAAAGAAATCTCATTTTTTGTCTCTCTTAACACTTGCTCCCTCCTTCCACACAACTCTCTCACAGAGTCATACCCTTACATAGACAAGGACTTGCTGGAGCCCTGACACGCAACTGGGAGGCCTGGTCAGAAGCTGCCTATGGAGCTGTGAAGAATGGGGTGTCGTCTGCAGGATATTCTCGGTGCTGAGACAGAGCTGCCTGCCTGGCTGGATGCTTTCCTCCCAGGTGCCAGGCAGCTGCTGCTCTCAGGTCTCTGTGCTTCAAATCTGAGCAGCTTAGAGGCTCCCGTGGCTCATATGGTGCACAAGCAACACGCTGAAGTAGGTGTGCTTGGAGATCCCAGGTTCTCTCCTATTGCTGCTGCCAGGTTGGGATGTGCATTTACACTGTCACGGCTACCCTCATTTTGGCAGGGTAAGGATCATTTCTGATGGTGTCTGACACTGCTTCAGTCTCTGCATAATCCAGGAGTCACTGCAGCTCCCTCCTGGTGCTGCTGCTGCTGCTGTGGGTGCAGCACATGTTGCAGAAGGCAAGGTTGTTTGGAGAGGAAAAATAGCTGTTTGTCCTGTAAGAGAAAAAAGGGACCCTCCACCACACACAAATCCCTGCTTCACTAATAGATGCTGTCAGTCAGATCAGGGATAATGACAGTACTTTCTGGGAAAGAAAAACCTGTTTGAGCCAGAATCCATCCCTGCTGACCCAGTGAATTGCAAAATGGTAGCACACCATCCAAATTACCACTGGATGGCTGGAGTTCCCAAGGGCATGATCGGTGGGTAGAAGGAAGGAGACAACATCCAAGATCTCTAAGAATGACCAGGAAAAGGAAACTGGGGCATTCTGGTGTGTGACCAACTGCCACCTCGCATATTTCCAAGTCACAGTGAAGGATACAGGTCTACTGAACTCCTCTCTCATATCAGTACAGATGCCTGCAGGTTTATAGGCAAAAATCTTAAGAACAAAATGGTATCTTAAAAGAAGTGAAGCARAGCCAGAAGCAAGCAATGACTACATTGAAAAGTGCAGCTGTGCTGTAAAGACCATAAGGCTGGTCCTGGTTGTTTTCAGACTACAGCAACAGGCTGGTGCGGGATACAGAAGAGGAGCTGTCTCCTCAGCTCTGCYGGGCTGCCCTACCTTTACATGGTTTGCCCAGGGCTGGTCCGGGCCCAGTCCCACAGGTCGCTTCTTCCAGTAGCTTTTGCAATGGGGAAAGGACATGTTTTGGGGAGTGTGTGGGCTTTTGGGACCAGCTCGTGAACAGAGGACATATACAAATATTGACTGGGGTCTGTGGTGTCCAGACTGGTGACCCTGAGAAACTGAGGGGTTCCTCTCCTGCCTCTCCAGCGTGCCTGGCACTGCCAGCACCAAGCACAGTATTCACAGGAGTCCCCCAGTGACCATTTTCTTATATTTTGGTGAAAAATCCCTACCAGAGAATATAGTAGGATTTTTTAAAACATGGACAARTGTGATGTGGTTCCCCTAGTCATTCCTTAAGACCTCATTTCTTCCCCCAAGGGCCCTGTGGCCAGCTGCCCTCATGGATGCCTTCCTGTCTACAAAGCACTTTGTCCTATAAAGTGGGCTCTCAGGAGCAGAGAGGTGGCCTTGATGCTCTTGCAGGCAAGCTAAATGCAGCAGCTGCCAAAGCCCTTGGCACACACTGCTGAATCCACTGTAGGTGAGTCTGCTCTCCATCAAGCCCAGAGGGCTCTTCCATAAAACAGCAGAAGTGACCAAAGAGAGGGCTGTGGCAGAAGATCCAGCACAGAAGCAGGCTGCTCCAGCAATGGCACAGGTCCATCAGGAATGAGAGAGGACACTCATTTTATGATGCTGTTCTTACTGCATTAACGAGCTCTTCTAACAAGGCACTGCCTCAGTGCACCAAATCACAGCTGAGGGAAATAAGGAATAACAACCTACAGAGTCAGCCGTTTTCTGGTAACTCTTTCCCTAGTAGATTATTATGCACAAACAAGAGCAGTACTGCTTTTTTTCCCCCCCGCCYTCCCCCTCCCTCTGTCCTCTCAGCTCCTGTCTTACCTGTCTCCACCTATGTTCTTGCAGCCCAGAGTGTCGGGCACCTCTCCCTGGGCAGCCACCGTTCTGACTCCCGTCAGAGTTCAGAGCACTCAATCTGGTCTCCTCCAGGTCAGGGCAAGGCTGTAGGGAGGCTTTTCTCCAAGCTGGGTGACATTTCCTTAATGAGCAGAGCAGTCACACTAAATTCAGGCTGTGTAATAAGGTACTGCTGCAATAACACTTTTAAAATCCCACCCCTCCCTGGGATCCCCTGTGAAACTCTCACAGGTTTTGCAGAGACCTGCAAGTAAGGGCTGAAGAGATGTTCCTACATCAGACACAGTCAGTCCCCCCAGCCCCGCTCCATCCAGGACCCACGGCCTCCCTTGCTCTCAGCGCTCTGATCGAGAGACAAGAGTCCTGATACAACATTTTATTAGCCGAAAAGAAATATGGAAATATAAGAGCTTAAGGATTTAAGATACTAGAGAAACCATTATTCATAGGCAACAGATACTGGCAGATTGTGTGCCAGAAGTGCCATCTAGCAAGAGAGTGATGGAGCGACTGCTCCCATTTTTCATCGCCAATACGCAAAGGCTGTTGCAGGGTCTAATTGAAAATGTAAGTGTAGAGCAGTCTGGTTCTCTGCCTTTATTATCTGGGGGTCTGTACAACCTTCTCAAGAGCAGACTTGTTAAATTCAATAGCTCTTGAATGCTCCCAAAATCTATTTGACTGCATAACTGATTAATCTTCAGAGGAAGAAGGAGTCCTTTGACTGCACTATTCACCAGAGCTGTGAACTACAAAACAAAAATTGTAAATAGGCTATTTAATCCAGTTCAGCCATTTGGTAGAAGAAGGACACCTCACTGAAAAACTCTTGTGCCCACAGACTTGTCCATTTCTCTCAACTGTATCAGATGGTGTAAAGAAATACATATATATCACTTCCGTCTCCCAACCTTGCCTACTTTATTAGGAGCAGCACAAAGAAGCACTGAGCTTCTCTCATCTGCTATTATCCCAGCATATTTGTGTTGCATCGTGAAAGTTAAATCCCTCATCGGATGGTTCTTTGCAGTCCCTGAGGATGCTGCAAACCTGTGAGTTTCCCAGGAGCTCAGCAGGAGAGGATCAACTGTTCAGCAGCCCTGGTTAAATCTCAGGCTCACACAAAGTGCTAACTTTTGTCAAGGTTAGGAATGACACTGTGAACTGCAGTGGTCAGGGCTGAGCAGGTAGAAAATGCTGAATTACCCACAGCTTGGTGTCTAGATCAGCACATGATATATGCAACCCTGATGCAGCCAGGGATTTTACTTTCCTCTAGTGGATGCATCATAAATGAGGCTGCTACAGGCTATGAGCTTTGCTCTAGCTTTAGCTTCCTTCAAGGACAACTGAGGAGTGCTTCACATCACAAGGTGGAAGAGTCAACATAGGCTGCTCCGTAGAGTTGGCTCATAAGAATCCTTTTCTCTGTTTCATACAGAAAATTGAATATTTGTTCTTCTTTAAGTTTCTCATTATTTTTAGAAAAAAAAATTCTCAACTTAATCTAAGAAAAAAACTTTTTCTAACCATTTAAGTATTCACAGCTCAGGATCCTGGGAATGGAAAATATGCATAGAAAACTGATAGAAAATAGCTAGCCAAAATATGTGGAGAGAAACGGATTTTCCTGAAAAGCCATCCACAGGAGCTCCTCTGCCGTTGTCTGAACTCCAAGCAGATGGACACGATAGTGCCATACTCTCTCCAGCACTCAATTGCACACAGACAGGCTGAGCCGAAGATATCGGCACCTGGACTTCAATCCCTGTTCTCCACAGCTCTGCCAGCGCAAAAGACCTGAGTATCTTCTGATCAGCTTCAGGGTGGGCTCACACCTTGGGCAAAAGTGCTTTTGCCTTTGCCTGAGACAGGGAGCTCATGCAGCTGAACTGAAGGGTGCGTTAATAAAAAGAGGGCAGCAACATCTTTCACCTGCTATAACTCAGTTTGGAAGAAGACTGCTGCCCCAGTCTCTTACTGGGACCTTTTTTGCTGGCTGGTGCATGCCTGGCTTTCATTGACCTGGGATCTAGTGCCCTTGGGAATCTATCCTGTGTTATCGGCTTGGGAGACCAAGAGCGTAATGTTGCCACTTACCAACCGAAGCATGAGATCTCTGCAAAGGTTAAATTCAAGGGGTGTAAAAAAGGGCAGGAAAACCCAGCTTATTTAGAGACCTTTAAAAGAAGTAGATGTTAAAATACAGCTGCTGTTAGACAAAGCTTTCAAAGGTAGCTGACAATGTCACCTTCCCAGAGCAAGCTGAGCAGAAAGTGTTGCCTTTAGGAAGCCAAGCACCAGCTCCCTTTTTGCTGTAGTGACTTTTCTCTTCACAGCAAAGCCTGCAAATCAGCACCGGGGACCATGGGGGCTGTTGCCTAGAGCCCTAATGCCACGGTGCTGGGCACAGCACACATGGATGGAAAACAATTAGGAAGGCCGTTAGACCTGCCAGTCTAAATGCTTTGAGACACAACAGAGAAGTTTCTTGGCCGAGCAGTAACTCTGTGTAGGAGGTCTTGCAGCATTTTTTCCCACTGAGAAGCTGGCCACACAAATACATCCCGTGCAGTAACTCTGTTTATGAAAATGCTGGATGTCACCTCCTCTCCATTAGAACACCTAAGAAACAAAGATCAGGAGTTTTCCTTCCTGGGAAATCTGTGTCTGCTGCTTCAGTGAGTGCTGGCACCTGAGCAAACTGCTTTCTGCTATCACTCAGTTGAGAAGGAGCAGTATTATGGCTGAAGTGTATCTGTAAGAGGAGTTTGCAGCTTGTCCCCAAGGGCCTCTGCCATGTGTTTGTGGGTTCTTACATGGTGGGAGATTATCTTTTTTTATGGAAGGGTGTTTCACAGCTCTAAGTTCACATACGTACTGTCTATTTGCCCTGCGAGTACTGACATGAGTTTCCCAAGCCCACAGGTGTATTGAAACAGGGGGGCTGGCAAAGAGGAGCAGAGGACTATGCAAAATCCTTCCACAGTGAGAAGAGTCTCTGGTTTCCCAAACTGAGGACCAAAATATCCAACCCTTCTAAGGTGTTCAGACACTACTGTGCACATCATCCAGCGCTTCCAAGGCCTGGGACCCCTCTGTCAGCCTCAGCTGTGACACCACAACACTAACGCTTTCTACAAGAGGAGGAAAAAGCATTCAGTCTTTCGCCCTGTTGCATTCAGTTGCTTTAGAAGACTATCGAAAGGGGATTTCCAAAGCACTGTCCATTCTCATGTGTTATCACATATTGTTTCCAGTGGCTTTGTAGCACTATACCTCTCCTCGGCCTATTTTGGAACCAGTAGCTCTTTTTCTTGTGTTTCTTCCAAATTTGCATTCTCCCACAACAGCAACATTCCTCAACAGAAGGGAGCTGAAGGTGTTAGGCACGGATATGTTTATCCAGCAATCCCCTTTTTAATAAGCATCCTTACTCTGGTGCAGCTGCTTGGACTGTCACCAGTAATATGTCCCTGTCTATTTGGATCACAAGGGAATGTGATCTTTCACTTTGCAGGAGATTTACATATGGCATTTTCACTGGAGCTGCATAATGAAACCCCACCCAAAGTCTCAAAGCTTCCAGGAAGTTCAGATACAAATTTTGCAGCTTGGAACCTATTTTTATTTGGCTTTGGTTTTAACTCCCTTTTTCTTCTCCCTTTGATGCTTTTTCCTGCTGTTGCATACAACTGAAAAGCAATCAGAGGCAATACCATGGAGCTTGGGACTGCTTGCCAGCTCCCTGGTCCAGCTGTGCACCTTGTCCACACCCCAGTCACATGCTGGGAGGAGATGGGAGATTGCAACATTTTCTGCATGGCCTGTCTTCCACCAGGCCATGAAGGTAAGTTGCTGTTGTCCAGTCTGGATGATCAGGCAGCCACAGCCCCTGGTGACAGCCACAGCCAACAGCTTCATCTCCAGAGCTCTCTGAAGAAGAAGAGCCTCGGTGTGCTCACGGTGTGCCAATGTTCATGCACTCTGCAAGGGTCAGGCCAAAATCGGGCCAAATGTGCTAAAGCCCATCCCACCCGCAGTTATCCCTGGTTCAACATCACCCTTTGCTTTGAAAGAGCCCTCAGGCCCAGATACAAGTACATGAACAGCCTGCTTCCTAGCCTCTGCACCTCACAGCCCTTGAACAGCCACTGCCAGGAGAGCAGTTGGGGTGTCCAGATCAGGGGCTGGGCTTGGCCGTTTCCCTATAGCCTGAAGGCTGAGAAGACTGCACTACCCATGGAGCTGGGTGTCCACAGGTGTCTATTCTGAAGTGGCAGGATGGTGAAAATGAGTCACAGGGCTTTGCTGACAGTCTGTGGAATTTCGGACAAGCCTAAACCTTGAAGGCATGAGGGCCTCGTACAGTTTCCCACCACTCACAGAACTGTTAAGCTCAATAATCAGGTAGGATCAATCTAGAGGTGTGCCTCGGCTGTATATCTCTACAGGAAGAGTCATAAAGTGTCATAAATGCCCCCAAATTGTGGAGCTAAATGCATAGATACACACACAAAAGATTTTTTTTCTTAATGCCTTATCTGCAGTCATCTGTATTCGTCCTATATCATGGTTCCCTCTAGCAGAATCTCACCTCCAAGGTAAATTGCCTGACCATCAGGTTTATACATAAAATAAAAATGCAACTTGGGGAAAGGAGAGGGAGGAGGCAAAATGTTTTTCAAGTGATCTCAGTGGTTGATTTTTCCCAGCCTTGGAAATAGGTGCTGCTAGAGAGACGCTTTAAAGAGCACATGAAAACATTAATGAAGGCTGGAATGATGTCTAGTATCCAACCCAATATTTCTCCTCCCAGTAATTTCTTTAAGTGTCATACTTGGAGTTCAGTAGGTCATAAATTTTGCCTGCTCTGAAGTTAGCTGGATCCATGAGATGTAAATGTATTACTCATGCACTGGTTAATTTGTATGCTCGTTGCTTTCCAGCCTCTCCACAAATTGATTTTTAGATTTGTTATTTAGCCAGGAAGATATTTCCTGGCTCTTCTCTCAGAAGGTCACCAAACAATGTGGCGCCACTGACTGCCATGGGGAAGTAGAGTCAAGCAGAGCACTGGAGAACAAGTTCCCCCCAACTCCAGCTCAATCCTTCAAACACTTGTGCTGGTGATAAAGTCAAGCATGGTGCAAGCTGCACTTGGCAGATGCCTTTTCAGAGCTATGCTCTGAGCAGAGAAGCAGAACGACAGGTGATGGGCCAGAGAGAAGGGACCTAGAGCAACAAACCAGTAGAGCTGCACGGGCTCGGGTTGAGTGGGCACCTCAGGCCTCTTGAGAGTATTTCTTCAGGAACAGATGCCTCATTCCTTCATTTGCAGCCCTATCCCAGGTGCTGCTCAAACTATATAATCATATCTCCAGGTGGTCTCTTGCTTCGCACTGTCATCTCCCTATACTCTGCCTGTATTAATCTGACAGCTCAAAATCCACAGGTCGCCTGAGGGTGGACCCTTATGTTTGCATCTGTGGCAGTAGGGCTCTGTTGTTCTTTGAGCTTAGCCCATTTGGAGGATACTGCCCAGAGCATGTCAATGTCCTCACCAGTATCCTGCTATCACCTCAAGTTGTCCAAGGCAGATGACCTGAGACAAGTGAGAAAAAGCCCAGAGGGAAATAAGCCATCTTAATCTGAATCCTTGGGCTACATTTGATTCAGTATGCTGTCTAGGTGACATGTAGCTCCCCACACACATTAGGAAGCTGGCCTAGATTGCTACTTGGCACTGACGTATCATGTCTTCACATCAGTATTTGTCTCAGTCAGTCCTGGAACCATGTGTACCTTGCTTTTGGAGCCCTGGGGCCAGCTCTAGGGCTGCCAGCTTGCTTCATGAAACATCATGAAAAGCTGGCAGCACTTGAAAATGTGCTAGTCTACCAACTTGGAAGTGAGGCCAGAATATGACTCCAATCCAGATCTAACATCCCTGGATTTTAATAGTGCTTTGGGAAGATTAACCTTCACCTGCAAGGAGTTTTTAAAGAAAAGTAGAGGTATGCCTCTGATTTACATCTGATGCAAAGTTGAATGACAGACTTCTGGAAGTCTCTGTCTGTTCCCTCATGCCACATCATATGTTCCTATTATGGAAGTTCCTCACCTTCTTTATAAAAGGTGCAAGTTTCATTCTCCCACAGGTGCTCATTACATTCTTTCTTCATCTTTCTTTATGGTGTTACATCCGTGACTGTATGGCAACAGCTTGGAGTTTCCTTTTTTTTTGCTTTTTTTTTTTCATCTGATTACATTTTGACAGTAATTTTGCAGCCTTTATGTACTGTCTCCCACTGTTTGTATTCTAGGAAACATTTACTGCYTGTCTGACTTGCCAGCACTAGGATTGCTCACCATCCCTTGGGAACAATGAGAAATGATGTGTCAGAATTTACCCGCTTCCCAGCACTCCCTGCTCACAACAAGGACCCTATGGGCAAGTGAACAAATAGATTACTACAATTTATATCTCTCTGGGTAATATCCTGCAGTTCCTTATCTTCCTAACGGGGGTATTGTTCACTTTGTTGGGCCTCTTTCAGCTTAAGGAATCGTGTCATAGTAGCATCCATGGTGGTGAAAAATTGCCTATCTATCTGACAGAAATAGTGTTATGGGAAAAATCAAGATTTTTCCCTCCTTCTCCTATCAGATGTTGTTATTATAATGTAGTGGAAATTAGAACTTGGCGGGAAATGTAAAACTTTTTGTGATTTGCAAAGTTTCCCCATTCTGCAACAAGACAAAGCCAGGAGTTTATGAAGCTTTTGGGGGAAGATATAAGTGAAGTGATCACCTTGGAAAAGACCCAGCATGGTGAGCAGGGTGCTTCTGCCATGAAACTGAGAGCCAGGGCTCAAGTCTCTGTGTGCCCTTGTGTCCAGATCCAATGATGAACTCACCAGGCAGCTGTTGGCTGGTGGCTAAAGTGGACCCATCTCTTAAGCTCTCTATCAGAGGTGTCCCATTCAGTATTCAAATATCCATTTGAAACAGTGACTTGACCCTGACTTTCCCACTTCCCTATGGACCAACTGAAACACTAAGCTTTAGAAGATGAGTAGCCTGGCCAGGGATATGCAGACCTGAGAATCCTCCCACCTACCTCTCTGTAAAATAGTCTTCAAAACTGGCTTAATCACATGAAAAGCATCATTTTTGACACATCAGCATTTTCTGCTGAAAATGCATTTATCAGAAAAATTCCCAACCAACTCTAGTGACAGTTTAGCACAGAAGAGCTGCATGTGTGGGTTACTAGTGAAAAAGTCCCTCCTTTCCTCATCTTTCACCTCCTGTCATCACCTTCCAAAATCTTCCTTAAGCTAAAGGAATCACAAGCAACCTCCTAACAACCACTGTCAGGGTTCCCATAGCGTCTCAAGATACCTTCAAAACCACTCCTCACTCACACCCATATTTTCAACAGGTTCTTGCCCAGGCCTCCATGGTGGCAGTCTCAAGCAAACACTCAGTGAAACACTTTGCATCTAAGACTCTGGCTGGGTCTTTGGCTTTTCCTCACCCCAGGATAACCAGTGTGGGAGTCCTGTCACTGAGGACTTTTAAAAATAACTCACTGCTCTGCCTCCATGCTGCTCGGCCCTGTCAAGGCAGGTGGTTTGAAGGAAACAGCAAGGAGGGAGGTGATTCTTCATGCCTGAGGAAGTCTGTGCTGCTCATTTAGCCTGTGAAGCAAATAAAGTAGTTTCACTGTGATTGCTCAGATTTCCATTCACGTTCGGTCTTTCCTCTGCGAATAGCACATACCATTTAACACCAACACCCTCCGCGTGTCCCAGTCTACTCAGCACATCTCATTCATCCTAACATTTACCCAACAGGCGTGAGCATCCTTGTCTAAAGCCTCCTGCTGCAATCAGTTGGCTTCAAACCCTCTCATTTAACATTTCCCTTTAATGTTCCCTTCAAATATAATGCTAAGGAAGCCTGCCAGGCCAACAGCACTGGAGAGGGGAACCTTGTGTCTAGCTGAAAGGCAGCAACGCTGCAAAGAAGCAGCACAAAAGCTTTCTTACCCATGTGCTCCCCTCGATCCCAGAAGGGCCATCTCTGCTGGCAAGCCCGTAGCTTATTCGCTCTGCCCAGTCAATCCTGAGCATCTCGCCGATTCTCTGTGAGGAGGCCTTATTAATACTGGCTGCATGGAGTGGGAGGTTTGTGGTCAGAAGATTTTCCCGTAGGAAAAGGCCTAGACCACCAACCCTTTCACACTGACCACCCAGATGCTAATAACCTTTGGCCAGTGTTGGCACGGGCTGGGCTTGACGCCGGATGTAGCTTTGCTGAAGAGATGGGCTGAAGCTGTCTGGGGGTGAGGATGGGGGAGGGAGCTGGGAGACTGCAGGGAATTGTTTAAGAGAGCTCTGAGAAATATTGGTCGAGTGCTTCCATTTAATTATTCACTCTGCTTAATTTGTTTTTGGACAAGATGAATCGTTCATTGACTGCACAGTCTGGAAGCAACTCCTTCCTGACTAAAAAGACTCAGCATTAAATGGTAAAATAAATGGAGGCCAAGCAAAGAAAATTCCTCCTGTCAAATTGATCATGTTGGGGCAGGATTCTTGTACAGAAGCCAGATCTGATAGAAATACAAACACAAATTTTACTATTTGTCAGAATAAGTTTCTACAGTTTTCCCTTTATTCCAGCTACAATTTTTCAGGCAATTTAGTATTTGTAGAAAACAGTGCACCGACAATAATGTCAATGTCACTGCAGTCAGTATTGGCTGGAGGTGTGGGTAGACCAACGTAGGCAGAGCTTGTCTAATAGCGCAGCCTTTGCAGGAGACACGGTGGGATTCTTCTCAACCACCTTCAAACACCTAAAAGGTTGTTTCATCCCTCAGTCCAGGCGCTCCTCATAGTCGTCATAGTCTCTCTTCACAGACAGAGAAGTAGACACTGGTACAGGGCAACTCCTCTGGCACATCCATCCCAGGTACCTGTTACAGGCATTGCTCTCCTCCCTGGGAGGGTGACTCATCCCGGTGACCCCAGGTGCAGCCATCCAGCTGCTTGCATCTGGTCTGGTCAGCCCCATTTTTTGAGCTCCCCTCTCAGATTGGATACTGCCTGCTGACTGGTGGGTCGTGGGCAAGTTGCTTCCACTTTCTGCTCTGTTCTATGTAGGTATGAAATGTTTCAGGATGTTTACTAAATATCTGAAGGTATTTATGGACTATACAGGCCAGTAGGATACTGATCAGAATGGGGCTTCAAAGCAGTAATTATGAAAATAATGGATGAATTTACACAGGAGTAAAGCAGTAACATCTTCAGCTTTTGATTTTTAACCACTGACTGCCAACAAAGACTTTTAGGCAAACTAGATTTTTTTTTTTTTACTAACCTTAACCCTTGAATTACATCACTGGTGACTAATTCTAGCTTAAAATCATTCACTTCTCATTTTCAGGTTTTTAAAATAAATAGGACCAAGCTTCACTCAATAAAGACCTGAAAATTCTTTGAACACAAATGTCTTAGCCTAGCTCATGCTACATTAATTTTATTTTCCTTCTTTCATCCTGATTAAACTGTCCACTAGTAATTCTTTGCCTCCAGGCGAATGCAAACACAACTCTGTCACTAATAGGAATTGAGTATGTCTGCATAAAAATACAATTAAAGTAACAGTACACTTCGCATTTCATGCCACTCAAATTCCCAAGTAGGTCTATTATTACAGGATTTCTCATGCATTGTTAGGATTTTTTTTGCATTACACTCCAAACAATTGATTTTCTCCTCTGGTCAATGAGCATTAAATGTAATGCCATACATAATTTTGGCTTGAAATAATAATAATAAAAAAATTCCTGTCTCAGATGTTTGAGATGTTTTTTCCTCTTTGGTGAAAGAGATGCCAAAGATTTTCCCATCCAGCACTGGAAGGAACCCATGAGCTTTTAAAATCTTTTGCAAAACCCAGAGTCACCCAGCGAGTTACAGCCAGGTGCTAAGCAAGCTCCCCTAAGRCAGGTGAAGGCTGACATCCAAGTCACAGCTCTGAGCAAGACAGAGAGGAGATCTGATCCTCGTACCTACAGCTGGAGAGGAGGCTGCTTTCAGCATTGAGCCTTTTATTGAATCCCAAGAAGGAAAAGGGATGAATTTTTACCTTCAATTGTAAATTCTATCCTATTCCCCGAGGAAGTTTTGGCTTTTGAAAACTGTCATTTCTTAATGAAGAAAGTCTCTTCAGAAAACTCCCACCCAGCACTGAAAATCTGAACCAAGGCAGGCAATTAACACCAGCTCACCCAACCTCACAAGTGTTGAGTCTGCCAGTATGTTCCTGAGAGGCCCCCCAAAAAACTTCATCATGTAACAGGGAGGAGAGTTAGCCATTTAGGGCTCTTCTTTATGAATCAAATCAAGCTAATATAGTAATTCCACAGTGCCTTTTCCCTCCTTTAACTATTTAGACCCAAATACAATGTTCCCAGTTGGACTGGGAAGACCCATACATTTGGTAGCAGATATAAGTCAATGGAGATGAAGGACTTCCAACTCAAGTGATCAGTTAGGAGCAACAAGATTCCTCAGAACGCACATTAGAACAAGGTGAACACTAGACCTCATGTTCTCTCCAAAAATGGCCTTACAGTGTTTACAGCACACACCAAATTACCTGACAGGGAGAATGCACATCAGGATGGTGGATTCAGAGTAGGATCATGGGAACATTTTGTAATGGCCAACATAAAGCAGATGCACTGTTGCTTACCTTCATGTAGTATGTCAAAAAGGCCCCTGAAAAGAAAAGTTGTTTAAAATGAGCTGCTATCTTTTGCACTAAATGTATTTTCCTGTTTCTTCTCCCTGAACAATCTCATGTTGATAGTGACCTCACTTTCCATTCTATGGTATTTCTGTATTGTGAACAGCTTAATCTCTTGTGTGCTTCACTCCCAAGGACATGTCATTTATTGATACTTGGGAAGGCATTTGCAAAGAGCCTGTCAGAACTGGCACTGAACAGCTGTGAAGCATAGAGTCAGAACTGGAAAATCAAGAAAGCTCTTGTTGAATTAGTTAAGCTGTATGAAATCCTTGGCTCACGCGGGTGAGGTTAAAGGCTAGAACCTCTGCAAAGTATGGTCAACCCAGTGTGGGAAACATTTAAACACTAGTAGAAAATTGTAGGTTTATCTGTGCTAGCTATGCAAAAAAAGCCCTAACACAGCAAATCATCTCACAACTCATGCTAAACAACCTCTGAACCTCATTCTATAGCCAATTAATTCAATCACTTCTTTTATATCTGCTGGAATCCAAGTTGAGCAAAAAACCTCAGCAACCCTTTTTATCGCCTGCCAGCGCTCCAGCAGTCATCAGAGAAGGTTCCAATAGGTCATAATTTAGTCAATATTTTACTTTGCAAAACACATGAAAACCCTTTGACATCAAAAGCAGTAGATTTACAGATGCTGGGCATTTACAGATACAGTTGTTCTGCCAAAGTATGAGCATGCTCACTAGTTCAGATTTAACTTCTATTATTTTCTCCAAATGGAAATTGGCATACATCCATCTGTTCCCCAAATTCAGTTGAATAGCTCCTACAGATTGCAACCATCTTTCCCCTCTGGCTTGCCTATACCTGTACTGCAGTGGTCAAATACATGCTAACTCTCACCATCCACCGAGAGCTTTATCTTCTGTATAGTTGCTTCATAAACACATTTGTCTGTTAGTTCATATGTCACAGAGTAAACTGGTGGGAGCTCTAACTTTTAATAGCAAAAACAGGAAAGCTTTTGTCATTAAGTACTCCTTCACATCTTGACAATACTTAGAAAGCCTTGGAAAAATTGAAGTTCCCTTCAGGTACGTGGCTGCATTTGCGAAGCAAAAGGACCTTGTGGTACCCAAATCTATTAATATGTGAGTGAGGGAGCTTTGACATCCGTGCAGCCAGCAGCTCAAGTTGGATGGACCCCACCCTAGTCATAGGCCTGAGGTGCCGGATGATCAGCACAGAGCACTTAACAGCCCTTAACCTCCTCCAGGGCTCTCCAGTGCTGCTGCAACAGTGAGGAGGAGATCCTGCACAGCTCAGCGCAGCACCATGTGGATGTGCCAAATCTTGCTCTGAGCACTGGCAGCTGCAGAGCCGTGTGAGCTTGGCACCGGCGGGGAATGTGGCTGCATAAAGCACCAGGCTGAAGCGCTGCACCACTCCTGGACCCTGCAGCATGCTCTGCAGATCTCGCACGCCGTTGAACTGGCTGTGGTGATCTATCCTAACTGGTGGTCACTCCTGACCAGTTCAGACTTGCTATCAGGCAGGAATACAAAACTCACCCGAGGAGCCAGGCGACTCGCTGGGTGGCCAGCCTGAACTCCAGGCTGCTGTAGCTGGAAGGCAGTATGGGTGTATCGGTATTCACAGCCAGGAACATGTACTTATATCTCACAGAACTGGCATTTGCAGTGTTGACGCAGTAATGGGGAAGAGCTGAGGATGCAGACAATGGAACTATGTTTTTCACCACAGCAGGAGCTTTTGCTTAGTGCATTTTTCAGAATGACAGTAAATAGGGTTGGAAGGGATATGGATGGGCCATCTAATGCACCCCTTTAGTTACTGCTGATTTCCATTCAGGCATACAATTTAAGATCTTTAATTTCATTGTCTGTATGTGAGATGGAAAGGATTTCCATTTTTCCTTCTTCATTGGTGTTTTTCTCCATGAACCAAGCAGTTTCATTAACAGATAGGTTTTGCTGAGAATGCACCCACCAATAAATTGCTCTGTCACAAAGTGGGAATACTGTATATGGGTTTGAATTTGCAGGACTCCTGGGTTCTGTTCCAAATCCCGCATTAACCCCTGGGGTGGCCCTTGGCCCATCACAGACTAAAATCCTGTTTCTCATCCTACTGAAGTGGATAGGAAGAGACTGCTAGTCTCATTAGACCTTTTCTGAAGTCACTAACTTTGTGTTCTGACTGTAATATTTCACCTTTTTTGTTTCTATTAGATAAAATTTGACACGGGAGGGAAAAGCTCCTTTTATTTTTCACTCGGCCCAGTGTACTAGACTTCCACCCTGCAAGGAGGAGAGGAGATGTTCCCAGCCCCAGTCCTTCTCCTTGACAGTCTCACCTACCAGCTTTGTTTAAGAAATTATCTTAGCAGATGAGGCATGGATGGTGGTAGCCCAGCACCACTCTTGCTCACCCTGGTGCCTAGTAATGCTCCTTTGGGTTCATCTTCTCTTCTCTGCATGCAAGGAACGGAGATGAGAGCCACCCCAACACACCAGCAGCACCTCAAAGAGCCCTTTGAGTGTCCTGCTCCTGGCACCAAAAAAGGAAAGGCAGAAGGTCATCCCTCTAAACATTCAAAGAAGTACAAAAGCACTTGCCCCACCAATCCCACCAATGTTAACACAGAGCCCCATGCAACTGCAGGAAAGCCAAGGGAAGGCAAGGGAAAAAGAAAATATGAGATATCCTGAGACGCGGCCATCAGAAAGAGATCTGCCAAAACACAGTTCAGGGAAATACAGATGTACTGCCAAAGAAGCACCGGTCTGTCTGTGAGACTCCCAAACATATCATGTTTTACCTGCTGGTGCCATCACCYACCAAATGCCCCTCTGTTGTCACCACAGCAAGAGCAGAGATATACCTTCCAGAGATGGGCTGTACCGTGGGGTACAGCTCTGCCCTTGAGCTGATATTTCCCTTGGCTTTGCCTCATGTTCAGTGGTTTGCAAGAGCATGTGCAACATTGCTGACATATGCTGCTGTAGGATTTAATCTGCTCTTAGTATATTCTACAAGTCCTTTAGCCTTGCCAAGCAGCGTTTCCTTCAATCTGTCTCAAGCTTCTCATGCCCATTTTCTACATGTCCTGATTTTATTCACTGCTCCCTACATCCTACCCAAGCCACCAGAACAGCCCCTCCATCCCTTGAAAACCTCCAAGTCCTTTAACAAGGAGTTCAAAGTATTAGGACTATTGAAATCCTTGATAAGAACATGTCAGAAACGCCGGTGGAAGCAGCGGAGCAGAAGTGTGACAGGAAGCAGGAGGGGGAATATCGCGGCGGGGCCGTGGGAGGCAGCAATGCAGGAGGCCCCGGCAGTGGAGCGGCACGGCAGGAACGGCAGCTGCAAGACAGACTGCCTCTCAGCAGCCACGCGCGGAGGAGAAAGGAGCCCCGTCCTGCTCGACCACGCTGCCGCTGCACGCACACATCCTCATTAATAACTGCGAGCCGAGGTGATGGATAGCACTTGGACGTGAATTACAGCCCACCGCCTGGCGCTGCCCTGAGAAAGCTGTATTTACCCAAATGCGGGGCTGGCTTTTCCTCTGTGTTGCCAGGACTGGAAATTCAAGGGATAGCTTCGATTTGCCTGCTAAGAAGTTACTTTAATTGCCTCCTGTTTCCTGTTGGGTAGTAATATACTCAGGGTAGCAAATAGAGATACAGCTGGTGCTCTGGGATTGCTTTTTGTGTGTGGTAAATAGGAAGTAACAGGGAGTAGCTCCTCTCACATGAATATATTCCTGTTATTGAGATCTTTTGTCATTCAATATGCAAAAACATTCTTAGCAGGAAAAATAAAAGGATTAAAACCAAATTCAGATATTGTGGTTTTGGGACATTTGCACCACTGGTTGTTTTGCTTCAGACGGGTGGGTAGAAACCAAGAAAAGAAAACAAAACACACGCACGCAAACTGGAAGATGCTGGAGTGAGATAGAAAATAAAAGTCATGTTGACACCCTTCTCAGTCTCACCCACGACTGTCGTATGGTGGGTGAGCAGCAGCCAGAGAAGGGGTTTCTAAACAGGGATTTTTAAGCTCAAAGAGCTTCACGGAGGAACTGAATGTGACACAAATATTACCTCAAATTGAAAAGATTCTTTGAAGCATTTTTAAAAGTTTATTTGTTTCTCTAAAACAACTCAGAGAATACAGAGAGTTATTTTTGGCATGAGACTGTCTGGGATTCAAATAAATATGGCCATGCTATAAATAAATAAATAAATAAATAAATACAACCAGTGTATCAAAGTTCCCCTAAAATAGAAGTCTTTACAGGAAACAGGTGAGATCCTCCACAGATGTGGATGAGTCCCCATTGAAGTGAACAGGCCTATGCTGATTCACCTTAGTGAGCACCTGGCTTTAATTTAAATCCTAAAAGATATTTTATATGCCTAAATATCAGACACTGAAAATAGCTGCCTGCCTTTAACAAGTTGTCATTGGCCGGAAGAGAAGAGAACAAGTCAGACGGTGTCCAAGGGTTCACTGGTGCTGCCTGACAGGAGAAGCTGAGGGTTGGACAATGCTCACGCTTGGGTGGGAAGATCTGGACTCAGCCCCCGTCTCCCGCCAGCGCTGGGCATTGACTGCGATACAGTGGGATGTTCTGGCACACCGGCCCTTGGTGGGAGCACTCGTGACTTTATAATGGCAAATACATGCAACAGGCGTTAGACCTGACCTGAAATAAATTACCTTCCTAGCAAAAATGGTTTCAAAGCTCCTGGGTTGCAGTTCTTTTTATTTATACTTCTATAACCCATCATCAAGACGCTATTACAACCTTATCACTTCCAAAGGCCACGGAGTAAGAAAGAGATCAAGTCACAAAGTATGAAACAGAAAATATTCATTCGTGTTAATGCATTTACAGCATGTTTGAAGCTTCAGTACAACCCTTAGGGGAAGGAAACAGTCCATCCACTCTGCAGACGGGGAAACGGAGGCACAGATGTGTTACGTCTTTCAGGTTCACGCATCAGAAAGCATTTCTTCTACATCCCAGCAGATCTCTCCCACTGCTGGACAACATTACTTATGCTGCAGTCCTTACTGTAAGCCACATCTTGAGGGAGAGGCCCAGGGGTCATGACCACATGGGTTTTGATTTCACGGGAAATTAGGCTAAAAATCCTGAGATTCACATTCAATTATTTTAATTRCATCTGATTTCTAAACCTTCAGAATCATATTTCAAAGCTTTTCCCACAGACAGCAAGGCTGTGAATTTTCTTAAAATATACATTACACAAAGCAAGCAAGCTGATAATCTTCCAGACGCTCAAGACTCCAAGCGTTGGGGCTTAAAAAGAGAGAGGAACACCCCCTTTCCACCAGTATCTGAAAGCTCATGATCTGATCTCCCCATCTGACAAAATAAGGACCTCTGCACCATGCAGCGCACACTCGCACTGCCCCATCTGTGGGGACCAGGTTGGTTTTTGAAAGCTATCCCTAAAACTTCGGGACACACACTTTGTCCAGGCAAACACTGACAAAGGCAACTAAGAACTGGACCCACAGATTTAATAACAACATGGACTAGATCATGCCCATGCTTCCTCCAAAGAGATACCTTTATGGACCCGTGCATCTAAATCTACCTCTCTACTGCCAACATTGTTCACAGAATGATCTATAATTAGCTAAGTGGATTTAACGTCATACTGTTTCCCTCTGCTTTCAAGTGCTCAGCTTCATGCTATATTTAAACCAAAGACAACTGGTAAACAAAGGTATTGTGCGCTCTGTTTTGACAGAAATAGGCACTGCAGCTGTTTTTATCCCTCAGACTGCACAGTGCAYGTCTAAGTTACAACCAGCAGCAATAAATATATCCCAAAGAGGGTCAAGAAGCCACTGTAAGCAGTGATCAGTAATGAAACTTCTCTGCTCTCTGGATGCTAGCGAGGCAGCCTTATCTAGTCCCTAATTCCTCCCTTTGTGTCTCACCACACAAAAAGCCTTTATAGAAAGCAGATGAGGTTGTATGTCATGCTTTGCATATGTTTTTCTCCAGGTTTCATGTTTTAGCTTCAACCAAGCAGTACACTAGGAATATCAAGGCATCTTGACTGTAGTTTGAACACATGAAGGGCTACTTCAGCTCTGCCCAATGCAGGTGCTCATGGCTGAGATGCTGGACATGAAGCAAGTGGTTTTGCCTTTCAGGTGACTTCAGGCAGAAGCTCCGAGGCTAAGGCAGGAAGTGGTCTTTGTAACACGTTTTAAGGGATGATGCTGCATCTTCCAGTAGCCCTGGGGTGGTTACTCTCATGGGACAGCATCAAAGACGCTGCTGAGCAGGACAGTGTGCAAGGTGTGCATTTGCATGATGAGGAAACCGAGTCACGCACAGTCCCCTGGGAGTCTGCAGCAGGGCCAGATGCTGAATTCAGACCCTCTGTGAGATGATGCCAAGCAGTAACTACTGGGTCAGGACTTCATCCCCTAAGAGCCTGCTTTCCTTTCTGAATCTCTGCAATGTATTAGTGTCATACTAGGGTCAGATCTCCGTGCAGACAGCTTGAACTCTCTGGGAGCATTGTGCTCAAGGGAGCGCTGTGGGCCTGCATGAGTGAATTGCTCACCAGGGACAGGAGCTCAGACACCTGGCACACAGGTGGACACCCCTTTACGGACACCTACCTTTAGGTGCCTTCACCTGTGAGTTGAACTCAGTCCTAGTTAACAGGTCAGAGAAAAATGATTTTAAAACATTATTGTTCCACCTCAGTGCCAAAGAGCCCTGGTCTGCCCAAGCACAGCTGCACAGAGCTGATGTGGCCTTTTGGCACAACTGAGTGGGGAGAAACCACACCTGGAGTTGTCTTCTCCAGAAGCTGTCCTAAGCATCGAATCTCCCATCAGTGTGGCAGTGATTATCTGAGATGCTGGTCTCTGGCAGAGGTGAGAGGGGTCCCAGGGCAAGTGTCTGGGGACAGGGAGGGACAGACCTCTCTTCAGGGAGATCAAATGATAAGGGGGTAAAAAGGAGTTATTAAAACCAAAGCAGTTCTTGCAGCTTCCAGGAAGCCCTTGCTCAAAAAATTTAGCATACATATGTCATGGCAGTGCAGGAAATGGAGGAGGTGCTCAAGAAAGGACTGAATAAAACTGTGCAAGGCACTCAAGACTCGATCTGTGTCTTGCTAGTTACTATTTTAGTAACATGCCTGCAACATGCAGAATGGAGCACAATTTCAGGGACGACAAGTTGGGGGAAGGTCTGGCTGCACATGCCCTGAAGACCTGCAGCCATAGCTGTTCTGCAACTAATTCTCCAAAGAGAATACTTGGTTTTAGAAACCTGGAGCCCCTTCACATTACCCAGCCCCTGGTAATGGAAAACAGAACCTGCTGCATCCAACACATGTGCTGGGGTGTCACCACCTAACCCACGAGCCACAGATGTTAGTTTGGGAAAGCGAAAGATCCTGCTCGGAGATGGGATCAGCACAAACAGTGTCAGGGTTTGCCTGAGCCTTGGAAACATGTCCAGACACACACATGAGTGTGCTTGAAACATAATCTCCACCTATGATGGGGCCAGCTTTGTCCTTAGGAGAGTCCCTAGGTACTAAAATCCTAAGGATCACCCTAAATAAGCAACACTGGTAGCTGGTGGAGTTAACAGGTACTTGTCCCTGAGGGCCCAGGTCCAGATGGGAACATCTACCCCCTGATGACAAGCCAGATGGTTTTGACCAGCAGTGACAGCCAGACAAGTTGCAGCTCATGCCACTTATGCTGGTGATAGGAGAGGTTTGGGAGGAATATCCTGGTCTCTCTTTTAAACAAAGAGAAAAGAGACTTTCTGCTATTGTTTTGGGTCCTAAAAGTCCTCCCAAACTAAGCAGGCACATCCGGTGACTCCTGGAGTAGTGACACACCCAACATCATGGTGCCACACCACAGTGTTCAGCATGGTCAGGGATGCCCAGCTTGGCTTGGCCACACCACCAAGCAGGGCTGCAGGTTTTCTGTCACCCTGACTCCTTTCCCAGCCCTTGGTTCCCCCTCTAGGGACCAGACCCACTCCTGTCAGGGTTGACAGGGGAGTAATGAAGTGCTTGCTACATCTGGCAGCAGCTGGAAGAGCAGCACCCCACAGCTGGCATGCTGGGCACAGCTTGAAGCTTGGGAAAGCAGAGACCTAGTTTCAGGGTCCAGCTTTGACTTCTCCCTTGGCTCTCATTTATTACTTGTACAGGCACAGCAGGGACTTTTTTATGTAGCAAATCATTAAAAAGAAAGAAAAGAAAAAAAACCATAAAACCTTAGTAACAACTGCAAAAAAAAAGGGGGGGGAGGGGGGAGCAAGGTTGGAATGCAATCAACAGAAAGATGAATGGAGTCCAGCTACAAAATGCTGACAATTCAGCTGAGAAAAGGAATAGAAGAAAGGGTGAGGCTTTACAAAAATGGCCCGGCACAGAGCTGCTCTGGAGCCAGCTCTCTGAGCAAAGAGTCTCCTCGCGGAGCCCTGGCACAGTAACCACAGACACAGGTGAATGATTCATCCAAGCCATTTCGTGTGAGCCTACGTGGCCTTCTGCAAGGGGCCATGAGCTTGCTGAGCCTTGTTTGAGGTGTGTAGGGGTAGGCAGCTGTGATATTAGCGTAGTGCAGGGAGCTGTGCCTGACCCACCAAGATCTGTAGGGTTACTGCTGCCACGTGGCATCTGGCATGGCATGGCTTGTTCCAGCAGGCTCCGGGTGTGGGCACGGGGAGCCTGTGCATGCCCACAGGTTACCAAACAGATTTGTCCTGGGGCTTCTCACATGAGGAGGTGCTCACCCATCTGCGGCCGGCTCCCTGCACGTGTCCACGGTATCTTGTTCACCCTCACAAAAGGACCTGCTGGCTTGGCTTTTATGATATCTTCCTCCATGGGACTGAAGTCAGGGTCCACAACTGCCAGCTACAGTCATTACCCTCTTTCCTGCTCCTTTATTTTATATTTTTTATTGTTTATTCCTCTGTGTAAAAGCTTCCCTAACTAGTCATTAACCTCAGCCACAGGACACAACCATTAAACATTATTGTGGTTGTAACATGGTACATTACTTGCCTCACAGTTGAAAGTGTATCCTCCAGCAAGGGAGAAAGAAGAGACCTGAATTATGGTCAGCATTCTCCTGCACATGTATCTAAATCAGCATCCGGCATCACAGACCTGTTACAAGGAGTGTGTTTGCACAGAGGGGACACATTACGTGAGCCGTACATCTTTCTTGATTAAACATACAAACAAGCAGGAAGACCCGGCTTCCCTTTCATGTTAGAGGAGAACAAGGATGGTTTCAGCAACAGGATGTCTCAATTCAGTCCCAGACAAAGCTTCCTTTGAAGTGGAACAAAGTACAGGGTGAACTTCCACAAAAAAAGTCAGGATGCCAAGAGCTGAGGACAAGCAGGCTGGGCTTCATCTCGTCTCCCCTGTAGACCTTTCCACATAATCTGAGCTCCCTGGGCCTCCTATATAGCCCYTGGGAAGAAATGGGTACTTTCAGATTTGATTCATCTGCCTTATTTTAGATGCCTAATTTTCCCTCACATTTCCCTCACAACTTGGGGATTCAGACCCTATACCCAGTTGTCCCCATGCCTCCTCAACCTCACTGCCAAGCAGGTAATATCTCCCTGCATCAGAACTATCTTTAATCTGCTCAAAAGCTTCTCCCTGCTCACAGCCAAAGCTGACCACCCCTGCCAGGGTGCTGGAAATAACACCTTCTCCAGGGTACAGGAAACACCCTTGTGAACAGGACCTAGGTAGGTCCACAAAGCCACACAAGTTACTTGCAGACACCAACTGCAAAAGGAAAGAGCTGTGGAGCTTTTTAGTAGATGTGGCTTTCACTACACACTAGCACTGTAAGTACCCCAAGCTAGATCTTCACAGTGCCTCCAGTAACTCCAGGGGAGACTTTCAGTCCCACGTTCATTGTCTGTGTCCCTTCCCTCACGCACAAACATGCAGGGAACTAATCTCCACAATAGCACCTATAATACTGCCATATTTGCAATATTTTAACAGTTACAGTGGCTCCAAAATGAGGGAAAGGAGATGGAGGGAATACAACCATGACTGTTCATGCAAAGCCATGCAGTGTTCTTGCAAGCTGCTGCCACAATTAGCTGCCTGAGAGATATTGTCCTACATTATCCAGAGAGCCTTCATAAAAGAAAGACAAATCTCCTCCATCTCAGTGTGGAAGGTGGGAAGACAGAGAGTTCAGCACATGACCTCCTGAAACAAAATCTCTGCAGATGCGCCCCCCAGGCTGACGGGGAGCTGTTGTGATGGGTCATGCCCGTTTCCATTCATCAGAGGACCTAATGAGACATGATTGATCTAAGCAGAGCTGACAAAAGCTGAAGACCACTTCCCCATCTGGGAACGTGCCACCAGGCTACAGGGAAAAGGCTGCCTTTTCACACATTGGGGCCTTTTTGTCTAGCAGCTCCCTCTTGCCAGGTCCTGCAGCTGCAGCACTCGCCTCACAGGCTTCGTACGAGCTTCCCTTCCACCTCACTGAACTCCAAGCGCACATCCTAAATTGAAAGCGGCACAACATGAATAGTTCCCCCTGAAACCAGACTGACCTCCCATTGCAGGCAGGGGATCCCCTGGCGTTCGTTGTTATACATTGACATCCGACAGGGAAGTGCAGCCCCTCCAGTTGACAGTTTTTAATGAAGACCTTTGATGTTCAAAGGAAACGATGGCTGTTTGGTAAGGTTGGTTGGGTTAGAAGAAAGGGGCAGGCTGAGGACAACAGAGCTCAGCCTGTTACACTGGCAGGGGCCCCATCTGGACAACTTAACTGCTGTCTGGTTTAAACCATGCAGGTTGGAGCTATGCAGCTATCCRGGGGCTGGTTTCATGTTGCATGCTGCCTGCCTCTCCAGGTTACAATCCCCATCACTCACCATGTACCTGGTGCCACACTGAGCTCACGTTGTTCTCTGTAGGTCAAACCCTGAAGTCCACACTCAGTTCTTGTACCCTGGGGCTGAACTCACACTGATTTTACTGTGGAAATGGAAATGTCAGGATTTAATCATGGATGCACTTAACAAACAAGAAATTTCTTTCAGAAGACTAACCTGGAAACTGCCGTTAGTGACCCCAGAGGTTCATCTTCACAGCTCAGTTCATTGCTACTATAACAGAAGCACTTACTCTACTGCAACAAGAAGAGTCAGCTTCTGACCGGCASAACGGAGGAATGTTGGCTTAACTAGATATTGGCTGGTCCTCCCTCAGAGAATTTAGCCTTTGCTTCCTTAGTGCGTGAAAAGCAAGTCCATTCAGATGTTTGAAGATTAGGAAAAGTAGAAACAGCCAGCTGGATGTTTATGAAATTTGTTGTTTTCATTTCTGACATAGATATTTTTCAGCAACAACAAAGAACAGTTAGCAAAACACACAACAGCATTTTTTGCCCAGCTCTGGCAGTGACATGTATTTCAAATTTCTCTCCTGCCAGAGTGTGTCATTGCTACCAATCACATCCCCCTATCCTTAAGTGGGTTTTCTCTGTGATAGAAATGCAGCTGGTCAAAGCTGTAAGGAGAGGCTTGGTACAAGATCAGCTCAGTTTTAACACAATGACCCAAGTTGCAGGCATTTTGAACCACCAGAAGAAGTTCTTCTCGGAAACAGCAACATTTGCAAACAAAGAAGAGGTTTCAGCAAAAGCAGAGGAGCTGAGACATGTTTGGACAGGACTTCAAACATGAGGTGGTCAAGCCCATGAGTCTAGTTTTATACTTTCATAGTGGGAAGGAGAGAGGACAGATAAAGATTTTTTTGGCACTGACCTTTTTTTGTTTCCTTAATGGTGATGCAATGATTTCCTTCCCAACATAAGGCTACCACATAGAGTCACTCCCTTCCCACATGCCCTTGCCACATTCCTGTTATGCAACAGGACAGGTAAGACTAAGACCCAGCAGACAGCAACAGATCTTGACTTTCAGTTTGAACATTGGCCCCCCCAAGGTGAACAATTAATTTTCTCATCAAAAGGAGTTGGCATTAGAGAAGCAAGAAAATATCCCCATTACAGCTGGCGTGATTGATGCAGGGAGATGGATTAAAGCACCTATTTTCACTCAAAGGCATTTCTGCTGTTGCAGGTTCTGGTGGTCGGCAGTCGCTGCTCACCCCATCCTGGAGGAGGAATCAGGTTGACTTTTCTCTGAGACAAAAACCTACAATCTAGACAGTCTCTGCAGCTGGGGAATGACAAGGACATCACAGCCACCTCTCCTTCCCCATCATACAGCCACAGCTCCAGAGAAAGGGCTGGATTCTCCAAAGAACCCAGGATACCCCTCAGCTCCTACTTCTCATGGGGTAGAGGCACTAACGGCAGTTTTGCCTGTAATTTCTGCTTTGGGAAATCATATCAGGGTAACCCTGCACTGAAGGTAGCTCTAAGAGCTTTATGGAGGTTTCATTACAGCATTAAGAAGTGTTTTAGCCTGGTGTCCAGAGGGAACAAGGCTTATGTCACTGTACTGTCTGTCTATATTAATCTTGGCCTTCCCCAAAACTACCAAGCRTGTAGGATAATTTTGACCTTTTGACTAAAGTTTGCTAAGCTGAACAGCTTGCTTGCTAAAGGAGAGTAAATCTGGCTGGTTGCTCATGGTACTTATGGTCCAAGTCTTGCACACTGGTCCCATGGGCTGGTGGAGGAGCTCTCCCCTCCTTCCCGCATGCTGCTTCTCGCATGCTAGTGGCCAAATGATTCATGTCACAAGAGGGGAAATGCAGGAGCAAGAATAAATGAATCACCCTCTGCTGCAGGTCATTTAATTCATTCTCCCTCCAGGAGGCAAGCGTTTTTACACGGTCTAATTAGGTAGTTCATCCTAATGGCAGCTATGTGATTTTTCCCCCCTTTACATCTTTCAGCAAAATAGCATGAAACCTGATAGATACTTTAAAAAAAAAAAAAAAGTGCTATCCAGAAACAAGCCCAATACTGTATGATTGAGACAGGACAGTCACAAAATCCTGCAACACGCTCATTACATCTGCTTGTCTACATTACAGTGCTGTCTCTCTGCTCATTGCTGCCTCTGTCCTAGTTCCCAGACTTTGCTGTACAATTATAGAATAGCAGCAACTGAAGCTGGTTTAAAAAAGGTCTTTTTCCATGGAAAAATCTGAACAAAATGAAAAAGATAACTTTTTTCTTGGCAATGTGYGTGTTTTCTTTTCTTTTTTTCTTTGACAAAATGAGAACAAAAAATGTTCCATCTTCCTCCCCTTCTTGCCCACCTGTTTTTGGAATAAAGAGAGGAGGAAAGAGGAGGGAAAATATCTACATTTTTAGCTTGTTGTTTTCAAAAGTGCTAACACATTTCTACCAAAGCCGAAATTTTCTAAGGAAATTCTCATTTTACCTGTAAARCACATTAAGTTCTGAAAAATACAGCTGCTTGTTAAAAAACCAAAAAAGGCAGCCATCTTTACTAGTTTTCTGCATAAAAGATTTTCCAAGGCAGCAATGAAAATGCAGCCACTTCTGGGTTAGGAGCCTGGGAGCCTTCAGATGCAGAGCACACAGTCTGGTGGTGAGGAGGTATTTTGCCTATGGATTTAGGGACAGGGGATTTAGGACAGGGTCAGGGTACTCTTGGTCTCTTGCACCTTCATCTGAGAGGCTGCAGACCCACCAGGGTCCACCAAAGAGGAGGACTGGAGGCTGGAGGGCCTCTCTCCTACAGAAGGGCACCCAGCAACAGCAGGGTACAGCATTTGTAGGAGGAAGGCAGCTAAGCAGGTATGGCCCCACCGGTGTGGTAAACCATCCCTATTTTCCTGGTTAAAGGGTGTTGGGGTGGTGCTGTACGGTGCACTTGGGATCTTGATGCCCCCCCCAGGAAGGGTTCAGTGCTGCAAGAGACCTGGCAGCTTGGATTCAGTTTTGTTCACCTCTAGCGGAGACAGTTGTCTCAGCACACACAAAGAGTTCAAGAGAGGCCATGGGCCATGGTGTCCAGTTCTTTTTCAGAGAGCTCTATGCGTCTCTTTCCAAGATTTAATCCTCTTGCTGGCATCGTTGCTCAGGTAGAAGATCTCAACATGCCTCTGAGCTACATTTACCTGTTCACTAAGTGACAAATTTATTGGGTAGGGGGAACGAAGGATGCAGAGAACTGGAGGCCAAACCTTTTATGCATGAGTCATGCCCTTGTGCAAAAGCATGCAGCCTTCCCCCAGAATTTCGTCTGGGAAACAGCAGAAATTTCAGGTATAAATCCACCGCCTCCAAACCCTAGTCCTGGGAAGCCCCGTTACCTCTAGGTGTGGGCTGCAAAGACAAGAGCCTTGCAGAGAAAGCATTTCTCAGAAATATTTCACCCAGCTGCTCCCACTCTCAGAAGCGTCATCTTGCTCACAGTAGCCTCATCTATCTTCCTCCAGCCCTGCCCTGCCTATGACAGATTATTTTCATTAAAATTGCCCTGCTGTGGCTACCACTATGGCTGTTGTGCCAGTGACGCAGCATGAGCGTTAACACAGGGGTAGATGACAAGTGATGAAGTGTTGGTGGTCAGGACATATAAAAGCTTGCTTTGGGCTTCCCAGCACTGTCCTGTGTATGCTTGTGTTGGCCTAACATCAGGCTGTCTGCAAAGGAGTCTCAGATGGAAAGGGGAAGTGTTACTCTGCTACGGTTCCTGCTGCATCCTGCCTTCCTCCTTCCCTTCTTGACTCCATGCCTCTTCTTCACCACGGGAAGCAGAGCTTAGAAGCTCAGAGACCCAATTCCCCATTTCTTTGTACCTTCTGCATTTACTCTGCAGTCATTTCTCCCTTCTCCAAGCGAGGACAAAACCCCAGCAGCTCAGATTAGCAACACTTCTCACTTGCACTGCAGGGGAGTAAGCAATTCCCTCTGGAGCAAGCGAGGGGAAATGACCTCTGCCTATCATCACCAGCCCTGATGAATGCGCCTGCTTTTAACCCTTATTTATCCAGTCCTCCCCAAAAGTATCATACCACCAGTGGCCTGGTTCCCTTTCCAAAAGGAGAAACCTGATGGAAGATACCGTCTGACTTCCCTTGGCTTCACATGCATTACACAGTGACCTCACTAGCTGGTGTGACTGATGGAGAACAGCTACCTCACACTGGAAAGATGGGCTTGTAAATCCCCCCTGCAAGATTAAGGCTCTGCTATCTAGACATGTCTTGCATTTCTAACGTCATTCTGCCCTACATAAATAGGGGGTGTATTTCTGACAAATAGAGGATGCATTTTTGTCTATGGGTCACTTGGAGTGTTTTCCATTCTCTGAGGCCTGAAGCATTTTGCAGTACTTGCAAGGGCTTATTCTCAGACATTTTGAATCACCAATTCATCCCATTCCAAATCATCCTATCAAAAGAATGCCAAGGAAAGCCTATATTTTTTTCAGGAAATGCTTTTGGCTGAAACATTTGGAGGCAAAAACATCCTTATCAAGAAGTCCCAGGGAATGTATTTAAGTGTTTAGCAAATAAGGCACGGCTTGGGAGGCCACAAACGTGCCCTGAGCCGCACTGTTACATCACAGAGATTGCACAAAGCAACAGCAAAAAAAGACGCCTGTTTTACAACACCTTCTTAAATTACTTAGCACCTACGTCTGACATTTCACACCTGAGCTTCAGCCCTCCAGTCTAATGGGAGGTGAAAGCATTTCATTGAGATTACGACTCTTAAATGACTGATTATCTCGAGCAGGTATCAAAGGGTTCTGCTGAGATTGGAGCCTGGCACCGGGCCTGGAGGGATCACGCACAGTCCTGCTTCGATCAAGAGCTCCACAAAGGCACAGCCTCCGAGGGGAAGGCTCCCAAAAGAGCCGCCTCTTCACAGCTCAGCGTCTTGCAGGTGGCATGTCTTGTGCCACCAAAACAGCCATGCACATGCTGCTTGCTCATGAGCAATTAACATCAGTGTGGAAGCCACTGGTGAGGAAAAGCCATTTCAAACTTTCTATACACTCTCACGCATACACATGTATGTATATTTCAGCTAGAGGAAGTCTTCTTTCACTGCCAAAATCATCCCAAAACCTGAGTCTCCATTGCCTTGTCTGCGCTCTCCGTGCAGGCTAACAGCTCGGCAAACTCCTGTGTGTTGGCATGAGCACGTGGGGCAAAGCTGTGGCTGATCGGGGCAACCAGAGTGTGAGCAGAGGGTGGAAGACATGCAGGCACTAGTTCAGTTCCTGTGACAGTCTCCTCATGGCTTCACCTCCTGCTCTCCCACGGCTCCAGAAATCACAACGCAAAAGCAGGAATCCCGTAGTTTTGAGCAAACCCCATAATCTCTGGGAGAAGGTGTAGTGTCTGAAGGCTCCTGTCAAAGCTGGATGCAAAAAAAGCTGATCCCAGGAGCGACCCCCCACCAGCGGCACTGGCCTTGTGGCTTCCAGTCAGAGACCACTCCCCAAACTCAAAAAGCTGAAGCTCCTCCCTGGGAAACTTTGGGTCTGGTTTGGTCTGTGAAACTGCAAAATGCAGCAGCAGTTCCTGTGAACACCCAGACATTTTCTGCTTCTCTGCTACATCAGTGTCTTGGCAGAATAGCAAAAAGCCCCTGAATCCCCCTGGAAAAGCAAAAGGGGACAGCAGGGAGCAGAGAAAAGGATGGGGGTAGGGCAGGATGGTCTGATATTTTTCCGTGATCCRGGAAACTCGCTTATTCCTTTTGACCTTGTTAGGAGGCTGGGAGCTGCTGTTTAGTCAGAGCTGTCAGACAGTGGTGC
Source organism: Apteryx rowi (assembly GCF_003343035.1). Classification (NCBI taxonomy): domain Eukaryota; kingdom Metazoa; phylum Chordata; class Aves; order Apterygiformes; family Apterygidae; genus Apteryx; species Apteryx rowi. Next base: position 233,557 of record NW_020451216.1, on the reverse strand, counting down.
TGGCAGGAGATGGATGAGCCACGGTGCGGCTCTGCAGAAGGCATCGCAGAGGCAGGCTGGTTTCGGAAGCAGCAACAATGGGAAAAGGCAGCAAAGAGAAGGTGAGGGAAAGATGAAAAGGGGTCCTCAAACAGCCAGTGAGGCAGCAGGACTGGGGTGTCTTTAGGCTGGGCTAAAAGAGAGCCACAGGACTTCCCCTTGGTGCCTTGGGAGCTTGATCTTGTCTCCTGCGAGGTGTTGATGGGCCCTTGGCTGCTGTCCCAGTTACCCATTCGGGGTGCCCACCAGTCTGAAGAGAAGCAAGGTGTTTTCTTCGGTGTCTCCAGCACAACCTCACCACGCACTGCATGTTGCCCAACCCTTACCCCAGGCATCAGCTCACCTCTCTCTATCCGTGCGAGATAAGGCTTTTGGAAGCTTTGCTTGGATTTTTATTGTATAGCACAAATTACGATTTTGCTTTGATTTCCACCTCCCTCACAATGCCAAGTGTGTGATTTCCTTCTGCTCTGTCTCAGAGAACAGATCTGGACACAGTTCTGCTGCACGCTCTAATGCAAAGCACAGATTTGGAGATTGCTTTATTGCTGCCCTGTGATCACCTCAAGAGGTCTGATCCTACCGTTCTCAGGTCTGCAATGACACTTTCATCACACTCCTGGTCTTTGCAGGACATCAGGGACCCTATGCATGTCCTGATGTGAACCCAAAAGAGTCAGTCTTCACTCATGGTGTTACCACTCTACATTAATTGTCACTGAAGTACCTGGACTGTTTTGCATGGCTGTTTTTTAAACAGGTATGGCAAGACTATTTATCTCAAATGTTCAAAGCCTCTGAATTTGGGTACAAGCTGAATGATGCTTTGCCATATCAGTATCCATAATACATTCTGGATAGGAGAAGACCTAAGACAAGTGCAAAAGCTTTTCAAGAAGGAGGGAGGAGTGCTAAGAGCAGTGTCCTTTGGGAAATGAGAAAATTAATTTTCTCTTTTGTATTCAGGGCACACGTGACCCCTGCCATCCTCAGGACCTCCTGCCACAGCGAGAGAGCCCTCAGCCCGAGCCTGCAGCAGCCTGTGAAGTGGAGGCTCTGGTCCTGTGCAAGCCCCATGTGGGCAGATCAGCTGCGTGTAGACCTCCCAGCTGAGAGGTAAGATAAATCACTGGCTAAAGCCCTACCCTGGGATTTGGGAAAGTTGGGCTGGTTCCCTGCTCTGCCAGAGGTTTCTGGTGTAACTTAGCCGGTTGCTTAACCCCTCAGCTCCTGATCTATAGCATAAGGATATTAGTACTTCGTTCCCTCTCTCCTGGAGAGCTGGGTAAGATGCTCAGACGGCGGGGCCATGGGAACTGCAAAGGCATCCTGAGCAGTTTGGCATAAAGAGACTGCTGGTGTCTAAGACCTTGATCCTGCAATGGGCTTGTAGTGTAAAATTCAGACTCAAACAGCTCAGAGCTAATCCAACCTTGTCTTGAGATCATTTGAACACACAGTTTCTTCACATTTCCTATTTGGCCTCTCCCTAACCCAAATGCAGGACTCCTACAAGATGTACTTTTAGCAGTGGATTTGCATTTCTAAGCAGGTGGGATATATGACTTCTTTGATTTTTAATGTCAGGAAAGGAATGACCATGATTTTGCTGAAAAAGGAGGCTATGTCTATACCAGTAAACAAAAAAAGGCCAAAATTAGTCCTGTGGCCAAACAGCACAACACGTGCCTATAAACCAAACTCTCTTCTCCTCCCCTCCAAACCCTACTCAGGGTGGCCTCAGCCATGCTGACAACTGGGACTGGTCCCTGTCCCTTGCCAACCCTTGAAGAGCCCACAGGCACTATCTGAGAGGGGCTGAAGTCATGCTAAGGAGTGTGATGACAATTTAACAGTATGGACCATTGTGAATAAGTACGTGGCTGGCGCCTGGCTTAGTTTATTGTKATAAATGTTGCCTTGGTGATTTCAAGCTCTTCTGTTGGTGTCTGTCCTCTAACATCATAGGAATCTTGAACTGGACCCATGAGAACTGTATGCCCAGGGGACTGAGCCAGGTCTGACAGTGAAAGTCAGAACCAGCTGTTGGAGTCTCACTTTGATGCCCACAACTTCTCCAGTCTGCAGGATTAGAGCCTTTTATTCTGAGATGTTGAGATGCTGGGGGATGGCATATTCACACCAGTTTTGCATCCCACTACCAGCAGAACATCTCCCACTATGCCAAGCCTGCGGTACCACAGGGCAGCTACACTCCACAAGGAGCCAGGCTGAGGCCGGCAACCACTTCCATAAACCACTCAGGAGCTTCCCTTCCTTCTGGCCTCTGCTCAGCTCTCATCAAGGTGCATCTCTGCTGCTTTGTCTCTATCATCTGCTCTCTTTTCTGCTTAAGATGGGGTTCCCTCTTCCCTGTGCAAGATATCTAAGACAGGATTGGGAGGGGTTATCCAGGATACCCTGCAGGTAAACTTCCCACACAGATAGACTGAATGTGTGCAAACTTATCCAAAATGCACCTCATCTCTCAGGGTCACTGCTCATGCACTTTGCAATTGATCACCACTTATTAAGTAGCCATTTTCTCCAGGAATTCATAAAGTCCAGACAAACCCTGGGTGGATGTGGTCAAAATCCGGATGCAGGGAATTTGAAGTGGACTCAGACCTCTCTTAGAATATTTCGCGACCCATTTGCACATCTAGGAGTGACACAAGCTACAACATAGCAAGGAATCAGGGTCCTTGATGTCTTTTTTCGATCAGATGCAGACAGTAGTCTGTCTGGTTACAGAGAGCACTTTCTTTGATTAAAAGCTAATAAATATTCATCCCTCTCCTCTGCTGCCGTCCCTCCCAAATCCCAGGAGACAAAACTTAGACAAGCAAAACTGCTTCATTTGTGATGTATTCCAGTGTGTTGTTCCAAAACACTTGGAATTGTTCCAAGTAGCAATAGCATGGCTGTAAAGACTATGGATCATCAAGAAAAGAACCAATACATAGCATTTGTTTAAAACAAGACTTAGGTCATAAAGGGCATGCTTCTTATTAATGGTGGGTGTTGGAAAGTTAAGTATAAAGTGTACTCAGATCCTTATCCCTAGCTAATTCTTCAATAAATTGGCAAAGATGCATCACTGTCTGCAGAGCAGGAGACAAAGAGAAATTAGATGTTAAGGACATCTTAGTTTCCTAGGAATACAGATGTACCATCACTTGATGAAAACTACAGCAAGGGGCAAGGGAAGCAGATATATCAGTGGTGAAGGCTGTATCCTTTCAAGGCAAGGAAAACTAAATTCTCATCAGGAGTGAACCAGTTTGAACAGATGGAGAGATCACGGCTCAGTGTAACAGTGCAGGGACCACTAAGCCAATCCCAGTGAAGCACAAACTAGAAGACCAGTCACCCTTAGCCAAGAGAAGATCAGAGGAGTCAAGGATCTCTTCTATGGAGAAACGTTGCTGGAGAAAAGAAATCTTGGTGTTTGGGAGTTTGGAGATATGTGGAATAGATGCAATAGTGTGCTGTCACAACACAGATTTAAGTCCCAGCTCTTCAGGGAAAGTCTCTCTGAGTGCATTAGACTGTAGATGGAGAAGACCCTCCTGTCTCTGGATGGGAGCCTGTCCCATAGCTATCTCTACAGCTACTGTAACCCTGTGTTTTTCCATCTGTTGGCTTACAATCTGAATACAGAACAATTATTTCYTGCAGAAGGACTGCCTTCAATCTGCATTGGTACAGGATGAGCACAAGAGAGGTCAGATCCTGAGACATTCTCACAATACCAATAGCATAATAATAATAATAATAATTATTATTATTATTATTATTATTACAATTAGCTCATCATGGTCAGATTATTGAGTCTGGGGTTAAACCACACTTGTATGAAAGGACACCCAGAGCCATGCAACTGTCTCTACATCAACCTCCCCAACATGATATTTTCTGGGAAGGTTTCTTAGCTCCAACTCTGGTGCTGATCTTCAAGCTGCCTTGCTGTGATCATCTGGCACCACATCCAAGCACGTACATCCTCCTGCATCCTGGGAACATGGTGCCGGGACTTCTGGGCTGGTTCTGTGCTAGGGCTCAGCGACGTGTTATACATGAGCTTCACACTGACACATCTTCAGCAACAGTGTGCTATACATGTGCTTCTGCAATCCATCAGCCCTGTCCATTGCCTTGGACAACAGCGAGCTATCTGTATCACCACCAGCAGGATTCACAGTCCTCAGCGGTTGGAAAAGAAATCTCCATCCTGTCATCTTCATGCTGTTTAAGCACAAAGGACTCTCTGTCTGCTGCCCAGGCCCATGGAAATCAAGCATTTGTATCTATCCTTAGACACTAAGGTCTCCAGCTAGAGGCTGAAAGCTTCAGTGAGTAGAAGACAAAGTACCAAAATTTTTCAGCTTTTCTCATGGCGTATTCCAGTTTTGTAGAGGCAGTTGGGCAAGCAAGAAGCCAGCAGCTTAGTGGCTGTACTTCAGCTGGCATGAACACTGCACAGCCCAAGTCAAGGGCCAGGTTCTCTGCTGAGCTGAGATTTGCTTGGCACAGAGGCAAGGTTGGTCTTGAGGGAACCACTGCTGCTCTCTGATTCTCCATCTGGGTCCGAGCCAGGCCCAGCAGAGCTGACAACAGCTCCACCAGCCAGCAGTGGTTACCACGGGGCTGCCCATTGTGGGGACCATGCTGCAGGACAGGGCACCGCAGCCAAACATCCTCTCACTGCAAGCCCAGGAGGTCAAGGAAACAGAGCAGGAAGAAAAGTGTGGCATTTATAGCAGCTTTAAACTGAGAAGTCCCTTCTCAAAAGACCATATTCAAACACTTGTGTGGCACCAGGAACACAAAGATGTCACACAGACTGGGAAGAGAAGCTAGCCCTCAGTTTACAGGGGTCCAAGGTCTGGGGTAAGAGCAAGAAGTTTTCCTTCTAAAAAAGACTTTTTAGGCAGATTTCCCACGGAAATGGGACTCATGCAGTGATACCTGCATGAATGCACCCTTTCTCCAGTGCCTTCAGATCCCCTTGGCCCACATAGACCTGAGATGAGAGAGGTCTCAAACACAGCAACAGTCTTGCATGTTTCATGAAAGCAGGCAGCTGGATGGTGAAGAAAGAACACACCTGCACCTCTTACCCAGGGAAAATCTGTGGTTGGAGCTCAAAGATCAGGGGATGCACATGGGAGAGAGACTCAACTACAGGAAAAAGTCCCATCAGTGTCTGCAGTCAGCCACAGGCAATGGGGAGCCAGGCTTGCCCCGTTCTCACACTCACAGGAAGCAAAACTGCAGTTAAAATGTCAAAATGTTCAGTGCTTTGTGAAATAGTTTGCACCAAACCCTACACACACACAGGGTGATCCATCCTCCACAGAAATGCATAGCACTGACATCATTTTGTGATTAAAAAAAAAAAACACCTTTGCATTTTTGCCATTGTCAATGTTCATTATTTTCTTAAATCTTTTCTTAAAACTCCCCCTCCCCCTCCCACCCCACCCTGGTGGTCTCAGAGTCAGATTTTGGCACTTGCATTTCAGACCTCTGGTTTCAGCCTCTTCCTTTTTGAAGTGATGTCCCGTAGCATGGACTTCACATGGTTTAGAGATTCTTTGTATGTCTAAGAGACTACTTAGTGGTGGGACRGATTTTCTGCATCAGGCAGAGAATCAGATACTTCTGGGAATTCGGGGTGTCCATTTCCTCTGCCTACTCCAGGCTAACTATCCCTTGTGACACGGRTTTGCAGACTCCCTTACTCCATTGCAGGGCTCTCCTTGTTGAGGCTGAAGAAAACCTTGCCACACCTCCAAGAGCAACCCTGGAACACAGGATCACTGTGGGGCTGCCAAAACAGGTACCATTAAACCTCATGCTTGACTTCATCTTCTGTGGCAGTTCAGCTGGAGATAACGGTGAACATCCTGCTGTAAACCTGGCTGGACAAAAGCAGAGTTTCAGCCATATCATCTCCAAACTAGCATCTTTTTTGTGGAATCTCTATGTATATATGCAGGTGTGTGTGTATACATACGTCATGTCATGTTCCAGTCTGTTAGGCAGATCAGATTTCTTCACATGATTAATTTTCATAGTTTTTCTTAATAGAAAATTTTGCTCTGAARCACAGAATAGCATATCATACAGACGAATTCATTTTGTATGTGAAGATTTCGCTGAAAAATTCTTTAATGTTCCCAGATGGATTTTTGCATTTGTTTGTTTTTTTGCCAGACACTAGCAATGGTCTTTCTATGCTTTGTGTTCAAAAAGGGTAGGCTTTACAAATAGCATGGTTTAATGCATGATATTTAATGAACTTGTTCCGGATTTATACTAGTACAAGAAGGATCGCAATCTAGCCCACAGCAACTATATGCAAATATATCCTTGAAAATACTGTGCAGAAAGTGACCTGCTTCCCCTAATGCCCAGGGAATGAAGAAACGAGTACTTATGCCACCAGAGACCTTCCCTCAGAGCACCTCCGCAGAGATATTCAGTCAAGGATTAACTCCAGCACAGCCCCCAAAGGGAAGCTCATTCATTAAAAAAATGACATTCTTGTGCTGTGTGATGAATGATGAATGAGCGAGCAGCTCCCACCAAGACTGAGGACTCATCCCACCAGAGCACTGATTGCAAGGGAAAAAATCCCTTTGATTTAGAGTTTGGATCAGGCCTCAAATATATTGACCAAGGGCAAGTGATGGTTTCTGGGGAGTCCTCGACTCTGTCTCAGTACATCCTCAGAATCCTTCCACAAAGAGATACCATGGCTTAACTCTTTTGGATCTATTTTCACTGGACCTCTCCACTGCTCCAAGAGTCAGCCACAAATCCTACAGGCCCAGCAGGGTCAAATTCAAAATCTGAAAGCCACAAGCGCCTCCCCTTTGCATCCAAATTGAGTCTTCTCAAAGGGGGGCATTGAGGGCCTGGGCAGTGTGACCCCCCTGCTCAAAATCTGTCTTTGCTTCCTGCTTGGCCTGCGGGATCCAGGACAGTAATGGTTTGATATCATCCTAGCTGGGAAATACAATCATTCCCTAGAGCTATAATGGTTTGCACATAAGCTTTTATCTGAGGTCCAGGATTCAATTTCCAGAGACAACTGGAAAGGCTTGCTCAGACCCAGAAGCACTCTGGAGATGGGGACAAGTTTATTCTTTTCTGTAGGAAATACTTAAGGCACTGTTGTTTTAATGTTTCCCTCCAGTGAGAGATCCATGTCAGAGCTGGGTCTCTTACAACTGGCAGGTAGGAAACCAGGGTGGGATTGGTTTCACCTGATTAAAGACATCTGTGATGTTGATGTCTTTCTGAACACCCCAGAAGGATTCCCACAAGAGACAGTGGAGAGAACAGGCACCTATGAAGTGCATCTTGCTTGATTTATTGTGGTATTTATTTGAGGATGAGAAAAGTTGCACACTGGACTGTATCTCTGCATAAAGGGAGCTAAAGAGACTAACTCCAGTGCAGACGGTTATCCTGTAGGTGACTTATCTGGGCATCCTACCCTGCTCCAATGCAGATGGCTACCTCATAGCTGACTTCATCTGGGCATCTTATCCTGAGCTCAGGCTATGCAGGCTCAGACTGTGAGCTCTGGAGGTCCTTGTCCTATTTTGGATACCTGTCAAGACTCAGGCACCAAGACCAAGAACCATGCGGTTAGCTATTTTTTTGTGTTTCTCTGCAGCTAGGAGAAACCTCAGACCTCAATGTAGCCCAGCCCTCCTGCTTTGTGACCCCCAAAACTGCCCGGTGACAGCCAGCAACCAGCACATCAAACAGCATTGAGCTGCCACTAGGCACAACCCCATTATAAACCTGAAATCGGGATAAGGGCACAGTTTGGCTCCACCTTCCCTTGTACTGAAATCCTGTATCCAGCACTTTTGTCACATGTCCTACACAGGACTGTCCAGTCCACCTGAGGAGGAAGACACACAAAAGCTCTTTTAAGAGAGCAGGGAGGTTACAGCTGTAATAATTCTCATGTCTCTTAAAAAAAACCTTGAATCTGATGCAAACAGATTATTTAAAACAGTCTTAGCCATCTGTTTGACTTCTATTTCCCTTGCATTGCAGCTGGAGGTCCCAGACCCCATCATATCTGACAGCATGCAGAGCAGGTCTGCACTGTCCAAGGAAATCTCTCTGTTGTCAGTATACTGCAGGCCCCTCAGGGATTTTTGGGGCACTTAACTTTAGCCAAAGAAAAGTGCTATTTTTAAGAGTTTTACATTTTCTAAATTGCAAGTCAGCAGGAAAAAAGTGCCCACAGCCACTGAGGCTCTTGGTTACTTTGAAATGGAAAGCTTTCCCCCTTTGCACAATCTCCCAAGTATGGCATGTGTCCTAATTATATAATTACACAATAGATCCGAATTGCTTCAAAGGAGCTGTTGTGTTCCAGCAGGTACATAATAAGTTTATAGTATCAACTAATTACATTGTTATATAAGGGCCCAGAATGACTTTTAAAACCAACAGACAGATCTCCTAGGCTATCAAACACATATTGTTTGGTTTGTTTTTTTTTTTTTTTTAATATGTCATTATGAAGATAACCTGTGCTTTCTCCAGCCTTTCTAGAGGGCATGTAAATACTTGGCAGAAAACGCTGGACTAAATGCTAAGTTGGTGTACATCATCTCTACTGACCTCAGTGGATCATTTTAGATACCAATAAAATTCAAATAACACACACAAGTCAATGGCTCAGAGTCTACTTAAACTAACACTGTGGGGATGTACATACATGTGATGGAATTACAATGGGTTAAGTAGCTGCTGATGATAGTTGTCTATCTTGTGTCATGATGGTTTAAGCACCCATGTTTTACCTCACCAGYGGGACAGTGCAGGAGCATGCAGTGATGGGCTCACCTGAAGGGGACACCTGGTCTGTCACAGCAGCTCTGTTCCACCCAGCTGTACCCTCTTCCCCTCTACCCACAGAAGACATGGAAATAAAGATGAGTTTTGCCAAGATGAGCCTAACCCAGTAAGGTTTGGCCAAGATGAGCCCAACCCAGTGCTGACCCTTGTTGCTAGCCTCTCTCAATTTGGGTGAGTTTTTGAAAGTCCTGGGACTCACAGTCAAGAGAACATCAGCTTCCATTTACCAACCAGCCCCAGAATCAGGGCTCCTCAAGGCATGAGCACCATATCATGAAGCCACCTCAAGGATGGAGGGCTGGGGAGGAGCAGAGAGTCGTGTAAAAGGCCCTGGGAAGAGCCGTAGCACTAGAGGGGTGGGTGATGCTGCCCAGCCCCAGTCTCGTCTGCTGACCCTGCATCTGGTGCTTGAAGTGGGAGAGAAGCCAAACAGCTATCTGCATCCAGAAAATGTCCTATCCACAAGGCCCTTAGGCCTTATGCTCAAAGGACCCCACTAGATGTCCTTTCTGAGTTTGTGCTCCTTCCCTCTCCTGTAGTCACTGGATGCACGTTTATTATRAAATTCCAGAAAGCTTCCTGTTTGCCCCTGCTATTCAACACCATGTGGGAGACTCACCTGTTAGGGCAGAGGAAAGTTGAGCTGGCTGTCACTGCACTAAAGGTTGGTGAAATCAGGAGTCACCCCACTAACCTCCTCAAAGCTACTGTGATGTGAAGCTAACACAATGGGGAGGACCCTCTAACCCCAAACGTGTAATACACATGCGTTCATCTAWCTATTCACCCTTCAGAAAGCAGCTGGGATTTCCCAGCTGCAACAGGAGATTCATGGACTTATAACTTTGTAAACTTTAAAAGGCTCAGCTCAGCCTTTCAGGAAGAGATTTCTAATTTTATCCAGGCCATTCATTCACCCTTAATTTGCAATGAAAAAAAAAAAAAAAGAAGGAAACTGTTGGAGGGTTATTATTAACTATTGGCCAAGAGAGAATGAACTCCAGGCTTGGCTGACTCCCTCTCTGGTAGACAGCAAGTGCACACAGACAGCAGACACATTGCTGGTTTGCTTCCCAACCATTTCTACTCCTGAGTGAGGGTGTTTGATGGCCAAAGCAGCAGAAGAGCCTTTATTTCACAGGTGTAGCTGTGTTTTCCAGTCTCCATCCCCAGCCAGCCATGCTTAGAGATCTTTGGACAGCCTGCAGGGCTCAGCCTCGCTCCCTCTCACCCCTCTCAAAACTGCAATACCTCACACTGTCAAATCCTTKCTCTCCTAAAATCGGTGGCAACAATTTCCACTGATCTCACTGGGATGCAGGTGTCACCCTCAGGCTCTGAGATGAAACCTCAAACACAGGGAAGTGCGTTTCACCATCAGCTGAATTTAGCAAGTCTCCAATCCCTTCAGTAGAAAAGATCCTCTGAACACTGCCTGAAGACGCGTATTCTTGCAACACAGAGGGCCTTTCAAACCATCCCACTAAGCACCCAAGATGATCCTGAGCGTTGCTATAAAGCCAAGGAAGCAATGTGTTAGCTCCAGCACTGCCAGGCCCTGGTTCCCAGGGCAGAGAGACAAGTGCTCTAAGCTGGGGACCTACAGCCAGCCAGGAGAAGAGGACTTCAAGCCGCACCCTTGCATCCAGCTACACTGTGCCCATGAATCAGTCTGCCTGTCAAGTGTTTGCGAGAGGTAATCAATGGCAACTCTTCAGCTGAGAAGTCTTTTTAATACAACAGGTACAACAGGTAAAGTAACAATGAATAGAAGAAAGAGATGGCAAGAAATCTGCATGTTCATTAGTTGGGCTGGTAACCCAAGCACTCTAACAACTGCTCCTAACCGGAAATGTTCCAGGGGTTGTTACCTTTTTCCTAAGGTCTCTTAAAAGACCAGTTACCCTGACACCTGTCATTGATGGATTTGCCACTTCCTTCATATTTTCCCCAAATTTACCCCAGAAAAAGCCCCCCTGCCAAGCCAGCAGGTATTCCATTGTTCCRCCTGCTTTTTGTTGCATCAAGAGAGGATCCATGCTCCAGGCAACACCGAACAGCCCTTCATTACAAACATAAGTCTGTTTGCACTTACATCTACCAAGGAATCTCATCCCAGAATTTCCTGCCAATCCCCAGCCAAACTAGAGGGGAAACAAAGCGGGTCCCAGAAAAATATACCCCAGACATGTGAGTGTGTAAAGCTGTAAGGTGCAGGGACTTCCATGGTAACTCTGTGTATAAACAGGACCAAACAGCTTGAAGTAGCTGCTTTCCTTGCAAGGCTGATGAACAAAGTATCTCTGTAGCTTGGCCAACACAGCAAGCTTCAGCCAAATGTAAATAGCCTGCAGGGCTTTTTGGCACTTTGCACTCTATTTTGCATACAGCTGGTAATGTTTTAAAGGCCAGGCCCAGCCAAGGGTAATGCTTCCAAGAACAGAGCAGGAAACACTTTGTGTACAGAAAAGGGTCTCAGGAGAAATCAGTGAAATCTTAAGACTTTTTGTGTTTCTTTCTCCCTCCCCAAATCAATGTTTCATTCTTACACTAAAAATTTCCAGAGCTCCAGGTAGGCTGCTTAGATTTGACAGCCGCGTTTAGCACTCTGAGCACTCAGTAAGAATGGTATTAGCTTGGATCCTGCAAACACGTAAACACTTGCGGTACGCAGGCAAGTCCTGCTGAGTGCATCTGTGATGCCTTTCAGTGGAGAGTTTGCTGAAGCGGCTGACCTGAGTGCAAAGTGTGAGAGGTGGCAAAAAAGGAAGATCAGGACTGTATCAAAGCCTCTAGTGACTCCCTTTGCATCTTCCACAATAGTAATACCAAGGAAATACCATGATATCTACAGCTGTCAGGATATCCCTTAACCCTTTGGAAGAGATTAGCAGGGTTTAGGGCTTGGGATGTGCTGCAGTGCTGTGAGGAGGCAATCTCTTCCCCAAATGCTCCTAAAGCCCTACTCTCTAGGGGTTTGGTCTTGCTGGTGGGCTGRGATTTCCCTCTTGATAGGAGGCTGATGAGCTGGGATGCCAATATTTTCCTCAGTTTACCATCTTAGCACCACCATTTAGGATATGAGAAGGAGAAATTTGGCTCACCTACAGCCTCTCCCCTCCTGTTGCTGAAGCAGAGGGGAAGAGAGGCAGCTGGGGGAGACAAGTGGATGGTCTGAGCAGAGCAGAGACAGGCTGAGCGTGCAAGGCTGAGGCACATGCGACTAGTACTGTGGTAGTCATTTCAATATCGTTTGCTATCATGTGTTTAAAATCAAAGTACACCAGTATGGGCATATTGTCCATTGCATTCAGCTTCGGTGTTTGTATATGAATGTGTTTGCAGGGTCAAGGTCATCATATCCTACAGGGAGATTGTCCTCCTCTGAGCTGTCCCAATTACTTGATTATTCAGGGCTGAAAGATGGGCCCTGGCTGAGTTAGCAGCAGCAACTGAAGCTGGCAGCAAAAGGGAAAACATGTCAATAACTCAGGAAAGAGAAGCAGAGAGGATGTGGAAAGCAGTTATCACTGCACTCTCATGAAGAGAAATGGAAAGCTCTGTTTATCATAACTCAGTGTCCTCTACTTTGTATCTTTCACACATCTGTCCAGGCTCAGGTACTTCACGTACAAAGCATGCAAAGCCAAATCAATCTCCTCCAGACAGGGCTGGAGCACAATGGAAAGATCATGCCACAGAGCAAGGCCCCTGGGACAAATCGGGGGGTTGCGTGTTGCTGTCAGATGTTACAAAGGGTCATGCTTTTATGTCTTTGTGTTGTGGCTGCACGTTATGGGCCAGGCAGGGAATAGAAAAATGGGGAAAAAGCAGAGTTAAGAGCCATAATGAAAACCATGTATCTGACCTCTCTCATGTATCTCACCTCTCTCTGGCTGGGGACCCAGCCTAAATCTCACTGTTGGCTCTAAAGAGAACAGAATCAGGTCCTTTCTGTACAGAGTCTAATTCTCTTCCTTTTGAACCGTTTTGACATGTGGCTGTTGGACTTTCCATGGGATATAGAAAGTCTGGTATTGTCAGAGATCAAGGAACCAAACTGTCCTTGGTCATGAGGACATAATGATATGGACACATGCAGTTGTCCAGTCAGCATGTTGCAACACAATTGGCATTATAGGCACATCTTTTTAGCCTTATTTCCAAAGGCAAAAGGTTTCTKCAGTTGTGCCAGACCTCCTGGGTAAGCCCCTACTCTCCTCACCCCAAACCTTCTCCCTTCTTTAACAGACCAGATGAAGAATAAATTCCTAGCTCCTCCTTTGTTTTCTGCTTTCTGGGGTTATGTGGTCTGGACTGAGATTAACAGTCACAGAAAGAGCCCCATCTCTAAAATGCCCTCATCCCCTTTCCTTGAGACAGAGGGAGAGAGAGTGAGTGGGCAGCACAGGTTTTAAGGGGGCATCTCAGAAGGAGGGAAAGAAAGTGCCTTCTTATTCCAAGCATCAAAATGTCCTGCTCCCATTCCACCAGGTGATTAGCACACATGCAAGTGTGTCTACACATGTTCTTGTACCAAGTAATTTCTGAGCCTGCTGGCCAGATGTAGGGGTGGATATCTCATAGACACTTACACTCCATAAAAAAAAAAAGACAGAGGAGAAATCAATTTCCTGAAATCCATTTGTCCCTAATAACTTTGGAACCCAAAGGGGTTGATTCCCACAGTCAAACGTGGTAGCTGGCAAGTCAAAGTAGTCTAAAAAGACATTACAGGTTTATTCAAGCAAAACAAAGCAAAAACAAGCAAAACAAGCAAAACAAGCAAAAATTGCCTTAAAATACAGACAATTWAAAAAAAAAATCAATCAGGAGATATCAATCCAGAAGAAACCTGGAGTCAGTAGTGCTCATAAAACTGCCACCTGTCAATATTTACCTTCTTCTAGTCATACATGTAAAGTCAAATTGTGGTGTTGCAACTGTAAAGAGAGAAAAATTGGAATTTCCACTTCTCAGACATACAAGCCTGAATTAAGGAGCAACTCCCCTACTTATCAGAGCAGATGCTCCCCTGCTTATCAGAGTGGCCTTCTGTCTCAGGGAAGGCACAACACTAACCAGTATGGATTAGCACAGTCACTGCAGTTTCATTGTTTTCTAGTGATGGAGTTTGTCTTGCTAGCTACAAAAGCTCAGCTCTTGCCTCTTCACGGTCATCTCCCACTCTCATCATGTGGACAACCATCAGCTGCAAAGCATCCACCCAAGCCACATGTTTGGGTTGACTTGGTGGATGCCTTCCCAACATCACTAGGGCAGGTGTACATAGCCTGCCCACGTGAATATAGAGCTACTCGCTGTGTAAAAGGCTTCACCTCGACTGCGCCAGTTATGGCTCAAGATCTCTGCAGTCTGCTCTCTGAGCAGGTCACGTCGCATGCTGCCAAGAGAGGTAGGGTGCAACCCCACAGACGGCCTGCAGAGTCAGTTAGCTCCAACCTGGACGGAGCCAATACTATAGGTTGGGTTGGCCATCACTGATGTCAAAAAGGTCTTTAGTCTGGAAATCTCTGTAGACCTAGGGAGGAGACACTGCTCCTCAGTGTGAGCTGTGATATCAGCATCCAGCCCTTTGCTGTTCTGGGGGGAAGGAAGCAGGACGGCCTTGCAAGACAAGCGAGTGCAAACAGCTAACAAAGCAAGATAAATATGGGACATAAATATGTGATGGTGCAGGAGGCGTTACCATAAACTTATTTTATTGCCACTCGCCTGCAAAGGCCAACATAACTCACTCCCTTCGCCTCGCTCTGTCATTCATGAATAATGAGATTGCCCAAACACATGCCAATAAAAACCTACTCATGCCCTGCACCAGGATGTGTGACCACAATCCTGGGTAAGCAAATAAAGAGCTGGAGATTTTTAATGAAGATCAAGCCCCTGCTCTCCATATCCTGAATATCTGATTTAGTGTTTACTGACTATCAGTATAGTCTGATCTTGCATGTTGGCTCCTACAAAGCTGGTCTCAGATTTTGCCCTGTCCTGACTGCTGTATATAGCCCATGAGGCAGATGTCCATGGTGTTTTGTAAGCAGGACAGGCAAAGCTGGCTCCTGCTCTGGGCCGAGCAGATCTGTGCAAATGTAGTCAGTACCTAAGTGATACCATACCTAAGCAAGCATCCTGAAGACTGTTCTGCCTCTCTGCAGGGTTAACGTGTTTTTTTCTTGTTCTGACTTGTGGTACACCATGCAAGCACACCTGTAGACCCAGATTCTGCCTGGAGATGTAAACAAGGGGTTGACCCATGTCTTCAGTGGAAGTGGGAAGCCTGCCTTGTGGTTTGAGAGATACACGTTAAATAGTTATTGCCTAGTGCCCTGGGTACTGGCAGATGAGAGGTTAATACCTACTACCCCTTCATCCAGTATTAGCTTCTTCTCACCTGCCCGAGAAACCTGCACTAGCGACATGATTTTGTGCTAGGAATTAGGTGCTCTGCTCCTACCTCTCTACTGAGGTGGTCAGGGCCAGCCACATCCGTGCAGCCAGCTCCAGCCCATGTGTTAGTTAATATCCACAAGGAAGTCGCTGGGAGGAAAGTGACAGGGGAGACATGTGTGTGACTGACTCTGCCAGAGCCAGAAGGAGGGAGCTGAATCAGGCTTGTGGATATGCAGAGCCATGGACAGACGTTTCTGGTGCCTGAGGCAGGGCTGTGCTCCCCAGCCTGTCACTCAAATGCACGGATGTGTGGGCATGCCAAAACCCACATCAACGCTGCCTCTGCCTCCTGAGGGGAAAGCCACTTCAGAGGCGGGATGTCTCTTCCCCTGCAGGCACAGTCCAAGACCAGCCAAGGAGCCCTCGTGGGAGGCAGAGCCAGGGTCACACACTCCCTTCCTGCTCCTCTCTGCCAAAGGGCAGAGCAAGAAAAAGACAGTGAAACAGGGAACATGGGTCAGTAAAGACAGCCAGGCAGCACTTTCCGGAGCCTCTTTCCAGAGCCCACGCTACAGCTTTAGAGCTATTTGCCATGATCCGATGCACAGGACATAGGTGGTCAGTAAGTGCATGCTGGGGGATGCATGGGCAGAGACCTGGTCCTCAGGTGCTTATCCTCTTTCCTTGTCTTATGGACCAGGACATCTGTGTCATCACAGTCGCTGGGAAAAAGGAAAGCAGATGGTTCCCTACTACCTTAGATCACTCTGTGGCACTGAGTAGCATTTCACCAGGTTGTGCATGTTGTATCATCTGATACCGTAGCCGTGCTGTTCCATCTGGGCTGGGAACTGGAAGCCATAAATCAAGGTGCCCAGCATAAGTCGTAAGGGGATAAAGCATCCACAGTAAAATTTCTCTGACAAGAAGTCACAGCTGAGATATCGCTTGATGTATGGCAGCAAAATCCCAAACATAAGTTGATGGATTCTCAGAGGCTGCAAGCAGACTGAACACTGCCATGGCTGTGATGGCTTTAGGACTGCTTAGGTCCTGCTTAGGTACTGCTAAGGATGTACCCAGCCCAACCCCCCCACCACTCTCAGTGGGAGTAGCACAGGTAGCTTTCCCTTCCAGTTGTCTTCAGCTGAGGAGAGCTGACTTTGTAGCTAAGCCACGAAGCACAGAAGCAATGGTTTCAGTCCCACCTTGGATTCTTTGCTCTTCTCTGCCTCACTTGTCCACATCAGCAGAAAAGGGCTAAGTAGTGCCCTCATCTATTTAGGGTGATTTCTCCAGGGCAGAGCCTACAATCAGTGGCAATTGCAATGGGGCCTCAGAATGGTTTAATTTCTTCTAAGTGGGTATATAAAAAAATTATAGTGAGTGTTAAATAAAGAGGAGATGTAGGGACCATGACATCTAACCAGGTGCCATGGCATGGCTCCACACCTTATCAGATTATGTCATTAGCAGTGGAGCCAGTAACAATGCTGAGCACTTTATCTAAGTATAGGCTGGTTCCCAGGGCTATGCTGGAGAGAGATATGGGAGAAAGACTATATCTCGATTTAAATCAAGCATCCCAAATGTTATTTTCAGGATGCTGGGAATGTCCCCCATCTTCTGGAATGGTCTGCAGCCCAAACAGGGTGTACGATCACCCTGTAATGAATACTCATCCTCATTTATGACCATCTGAGTTGTAACAGGAATTATAACAGAGAAAATAGTGCCAGCTATAGCTTGGGCAGGACATTCAAATTCCCTTTGGTTTCCTGGAGGTATGAGAAATTTCCTCAAGAGATTAGGTACATCTCTAGCRGATTCTAGTACTTCCATGTGCTGAGCATCAGCCATAAGAATTAATTGGGTCATAGGAACTGACATTCTCAAGGGCAACTTTCTAGGACTGAAGAATTGCATCTCATGTCCAAAACCATTTATAGTTTTTCAAAAATAAAATACAGGTGCCTAAAGCCATTCAATTGGAGTTAGATACAGGGTTAGTCTTATTTTCTGCTTCCTGCCCTGAAAATTTTCAAAGCAAATATAAATTGTGGTTGTAGTCAAGGTTTTATAGGGGAATTGCTGAGATTTTGCCAAACATTCCTGCTTTTGAGATTTTTTCAGTTCTGTACTGAGCAATCTAGCAGTTCTCACTGGTGAAATGAAACTATATCATGGAGTCCATTGCTCATGACAGATAGTCTGGTTGAGTATCTCAGCCCACAAAGGGGGACCAGAGCAAAAAGAACAAAATACAACCCCCCGAAAGCTGCCACAGCTCCCAACCTGTCAAGGTTTATGTACTGAATGTGAAACTCAGGTGAGTGAGGCTTGTCATAACACTTCTGCAAAGATGGGCCTGTATTTTGTGACTTGCAATGTTGTTGCATTACTGTCCTTTTTGTCCCCTCCAACTTCATGTGCCACACAGAACCGAATGGTCTGGTCCTTAATCCTCCATCTGGGGGACACCAGCACCCAGCACTGCCTGGACAGAGGTGTCTCATGTGACTTTTATCAGACCCAGTGCGSACTTGTCTAATACATTGGGAGGGAAATGAGAGGAAAGCGAGTCCCATTTTTCAGCTCAAGACGTCTGTGTTCAGCAGATGTGTTTGATGAAAGATGGGCTTTTATACAAAAAAAAATGTTTCACACTTAAAAAAAAAAGTATTTTAAAAAGTCCATAACCTCATTTTTGTTTGGAAAAGGCTTTGTGTCATTTTGTGATTGGGCCTGCATTATGCATACCTCAAGCATGCTGGAAACCAGTCTGGTCTACATCAAGGGAGAARAATGTACATTACCACTGAAGACTTTCCACCCATACCTCCCTTTCAGCAAGTCCCAGCTACAAAACAGAGGAGCAATGTGATATGCAATATGGCCACATATCACTCAGTGCTTACATGCTGTGGTCATGCTCTAGACTCAGCCTACACAYAGCAAAAGGCTATAATAAACACTACTGCAAAACCATCCCCTTCATTTCAGTGAGATTCTTCTCACGGAAAGTGAAAGAAATCCAGAGACCAAGGAAGAAACACCCACTGGCTAAGATAACATTTGGATCGGGTCCTATTTTAGATTCTGTTTGCTGGAGGTCCTGGCTGCATTTGGATTCACCTGCAGGCGCATGACCCAACACAGCGCACGTTCCTTCTGCTCCCCAAGCCTTGCAGGTGGTGAAGTGTCCAAGAGTGGCTCAGCTGCCTTCTAGCCCGCATACAGGGTTTCACTGCCATAGCAGCCAAAGCACACAGTGATGAAAGGAATGGTGTCTGCCTTTGCTGTACAGGGTGTCCATCCTTACCAATGACCTGGCCAATTCAGCCTGACAGATTCCCAAGGATGACATTAGGATGAGGTCTTATTTTAGGTTCTGTTTGCAGGAACAGGTCTGGGCTGCACTGTGTATCCCCCAGCCACCCAGATGAGCGAACTTTCAAAGAGTGGGGAAGAGACTATCTGAGTGCCATGAGATGTGATGTAGGATCCAGGAGCCTTAGAAATCTACAGTAACTCACCAAGCCTCCACAGCTCTCYTCTTTCCCTCCTTTCTCAGATAAGGACAAATTTTGCAGAGGACTGACCTGACTTTGTACTTCCTTCCTTAGTTTTCCACTCTCAYTGTGCATTTCCCTGTTTAAGGCAGCAATGAACAGTGACAGCATGTAATTTAAGCTAGAAGGACAACAAGACTTTTCTTAAGCATTTGGACTTTCTGAGATTTGAGGCAGATGACAAACCTCATCAGGATGAAGATCTGAGATTTGTTGTGCATGTTCCTAAGTCAGCATGTTTGGTTTTAAGAGCTATCCCACTAACACTCCTTATTTTCTAAGGGCTGCCACTTTTACACACACACCAGCAATTGGAATAACACTGTCCAGAGCCAAAAACATTCCCTGATGCAGCTTGAGTAAGAGCTCTCTAACTGGGAGCATAACAGACTTGCATGTTGATGGAGAGGATCTGTCCAGGGATATTCTGAAGCAAAACGCACAACCATCTAAAATAAGGATCAGCTCAGATCTTCAGAAGGATCTCAGATTGCATCCTTTCAATGCACATTGAGTTGGACCTGTAATCCAAGAGCTGTCACTGCTMCAGAAAGCCAAAAAAAAAAGTCACGTGGGTGTTGTTCCTTAGCACTTTGGCTTTATCTTCACAATAACTTGACTCCCTGCTAGTATAGATTAGAGCAACACAATGACAATGAAGTTTAACAATGTAAGAAAATCAGAGAGCTGATCTGATGAGGTTTAAACTACCCAATCAAATGTTTTTGGTTTTCTTTTTGTTTTATTGGACAAGACAGGGCCAACCCAAAGAAAATAGGAATAAGGGAGCCCTGGACATTTCCAAACATCTTTGCCCACATCTGTATTTTGCCTGTGCATTTCTATACATTGAAAGTCTGCAGCCAAAGTGGGAAATTCCTTGTTATCCTTTAACACCTTACAAATGCAATCTGTATCTCCAAAGTACTTTTGCCTGCCTGGGTCACATCTGTGGCTGGAGTACATGGAGCTACACTTAGATATCTCACAGCAGATGCAGCCCTAAGACCTTGCAAGGGGAACAAGACTGGCTTGTCGCAGTAAAGTCACRCACACTGGATACCAAAGAGGTAAGGTGGGCTTTCCGTTGGGACATTAACAGTATCCTGGACTCTTTGATGGTATCTGTCTTTCTTACTTTCAGTCAAACCCTCTTATGAAGTTGAGCAGTTGCTGCCTTCAGAAAGACTGACCACAGTAACCACTCTCAAAGACACGACTGCCATTTCCCAGCTAGTGAAAAAGATTATCAGAAATGGCCATCTCCAAAGTGTCCATTTAACCAGGGTTTGCTCAAGCTGGGCTTCTGAAAATGTTTCAGAGCTTTCCTTGTATTTTAGCCACTGAAGAGAAGACACAGGTTGGCACTACTATACTGTATATAGTATTATTTAGATGCCTGGCTGCAGTCTCTTTTGATTTGGAAGATCTGGCCTTGATCATACRTTGGGTCTTATTTTGGATTTGCCCAGCAGATGGAGGATTAGGATTGGCCTTGGAAGCCCTGTTTTTTTTTCCTCTCTCTGCTTCTGTTGTGCCGGGTAGCCTTGGTCAAMTCACCTAGCATATCTTCTGCCCCATCTCATTTGTAAAATAAAGATAACATTACTTATCTTTCCAAGACCTGTCCTCATTCAAAGAGACAAAGTGCTAGGCTTTATTAGTAGTAGTAGTTTTCCAGCATTGTCAGGTAAAATGATAAAAGCTTATGTCTTGGAGAAAGAAGGGACAAAGCATGAGGGTTCTGTTCTGCTGGGGTTTATAACCTCTTGCATACTCAACAACTGTTGTAATTTAAATAAAGGAGGGGGCTGGAGGAGAATTCCAGCCTAGTTACACATTACAATGGTGCTGTGCTGCTTCTGGGAGGCCAGCCAGGCATCTGGAAAGAGGTTCAGTTCCCAGTAGGGGGGAGCTGACAGGACAAAGGAGAGAAAGAGGACTGGGGAGTAAGCAGGACAGAAAATACAACCAGAGGAGGGTGGCCTCACTTCAACCGGGAAATGGCAAGATTAGCAACACCAGGCAGCATGAACACAGCAGACGTGTTGCAATCTCAAAGGTAAGTCCAGGCTATAGCGGTTTGAGTCCAGGTGCCACAGGTTGTCCCTCTACCCTACTCAGAGCCTTGCACCAAGAGCACATGCAGCTCATAGCTGAGCATCTCGCTTTCCATGGGCCACCTTGGAGACCATTTCAGACAAGCAGACATCCCAAGACAGTACCTGAGAGCTCTGTTTCCTCTCCCATCGGCACAACAGTCCTGCTTCCTTCAGTGGAAACAGGACTGATCCTTGGCTCACCTGCTACCAGAACRTTGTTAAAATCATCTCCCAACTTTCTGCCCTTGGACAGATCATCACTCCTTCTTGCACATATTCCCAGGGCAAAGGTGGGTCTATAGGACCTTCCTCCCCACGTTTTCCCCCACATGCGGTAGGCTTCCCTGGCACAGAGCATCAGATGGGTATGGTTAGCAAATGCTGAACCTGTGTCTCTTGCAGACAAAGGGTGGTCTTCTCTTTTTTGGCATGCAAAGCAGCAGAGGAGGGTGCCCTGGCAGCTGCTGTTTGAAAACACTGCTTAAGTGACTGTGAAGAGCCAGATGGACTTCAGCCCTGAAGACTCAAGTGCCCTATTTAGCCACAGAGCTGGGACACAGCAAGCGACTGCAGCCTCTGCATGAGCGCTCTCTCAGTATTCTCCAGTTCTGGTCTGGAGGACTCCATCCAGGCCTGGATCCCAACATCCATTCAAACCTGCCAACAAAATACCAGAGCAAGTTGGAGGAATTGAACAACCAGGAGCCAACCCAGTTCACCAGCCTTCAGATAGTAACAATCCTTCCCAACCCACAAGCCTGCAAGCAGGAGAGGAGAAAGGCTCCAGATTTCATTCTTAATCCTCCACGTTATTCATACTACMCTCATTCCCCAGCATTAGGAAGGGCAACGTTCCCTTATATGGTCAAGAAAAAGTGGAGAATATCTGCAATACATTCTCACATCTGTGCTCAGTTGAGCCTGGCCAGCATGTCCCTGTGAATGCAGAGGTCGTAACTGCCAAGAGCTAYGGAGCAAATGCCTCCACCCTGCTGTGAAAAAGCAGGCAAGGGGGATAAACAGATACGGGTGGAAACATTGCAAAATGTATCACATTAGGCAATGCTGCTCATGGGTTTATGGTATCTGATCCGGGATGTTTTCCCGTGCAAGCTTGGAGCCCAGTGGGAAAAGGCAACTTGCATATGTGAAAACAACAATAAGAAAATGCTGCAAGGCCAAGTCCCCAAGAAGTAGCTAAAATGAGGCATGCAGACCCTCAAAGGACCCAAAAGATAATTGGTCCTGCTTACCAAGATGACTAGGTGCAGGTTACCTTAAGGAAATTGCCCAACATCTTGACGCTTGATACCAAGGTTAAATATTTGAACAATGGAAACTTAGGGGAAAGAAGGAGGGTTCAGACAGTCTGTTTAGGGATAAAGGGATGAGAGCGCTGGAAAGATCCTGCCACTAGATAGCGGGAGGACAGAGTTATTCTGCTGCTGCTGAGAGGGTCATAGTGCCATATTTCTGTGCTGATAGAGAAATAAATGCCATTTGGGAGTTTTGAACACAAATAGCTGTGCCACCTCATGGGCAGACAGCATGACCCATGTGGAGGGTTGCACAAGTAGCAGTGTTCACCTAATGATAAAGTTCTTGAATGAATTGATTTCTTCTGCTTAGACATCCTGCCTTCTTTCAGAAGCAATCAGATTGTTCAGTGGATGGGGATCTTTCTTGCAGGACCCTTATATGAACACCAAGGAGAACTAAGCATGTTTTAAAGTATAACCCCTGCATCTGAGAGGCTTTTATGCTGACAAAAAGCCATTCTTTAGTCCTGCAGATAACTGAGATGGTACGTATTGCATCCACACAGTGAAACTCTCTTCTTCCCCAGAATAGGATGACCACATCCAAACCAGGCTCAAGCATTGCCCAGTCCAAAACAGTGCTGACAATGAAAGTGTGTTTGGTTGTGTGCCAGCAGGACCTCCTGGCCTTGCAAAGGGTCTTGTCAGGATGCAAGATGTCACACTCTGCACTCCTACTTCCTTGGTCTTGGCTCTGCAGCCAAACTCCTCAAGGCGACGGTGCTGGGAGGAGGCCATGGTAGGCACCAGGCAGCAAGCTGCTCTCCAAGRCACCTTGGGCTTCCCTCCTGCCTCCCACCTTGAGTCCTGCTAGAGGATGCTCAAGGCCCAGGGAWGCTCCAAGCCTGAGGACCAGGGTGGGATCAGCAGAGGAAGAGTTTGGGCTGAGGCTGGGGAAGGGGGCTGAGAGCTGGGGAGGAGGACTTGAGGAGACAGAGATAACATCTGCCCATCTTTYTGTCTTCCAACAAATATTTGGATTCCTGGGGGAAGCCATCCATTAACTTATGCATTCGACTTGGGGTGAGGTAGTAGGGAGGAGAGATCTCTTTGTAGTTGACTGAAAAGGAAAACACACAGTTTCAAAACCTGCAGTGCTTCTCACAAGTCCCCACACCAGCTCCAGGCCCAAAAAGCTACAAACATTCTGGAAATCAGAGCCTTTCTGTGTCAAGCTCCATATTTAAGGATCTAAACAGAGGCACTCTGATTTTCAAAGGCGCTGAGCACTTTTATTTTCTTCTTCCCTCAATGGATTTTATCRCTCTTTTGAAACTGGAACACTTTAAAAAATGCCTTAATGTGTGACTAGTGTTTGGGGAGGGCCTTGCTCCAGAGCACAGCTTAACACACAAGAAAACAGTATGATTTTCAGTAAAGACCTTTCCTCCCAGAAAGCAGTTTTTCCAAGACAGGCATCTCAAACACAGAGGCATCTTGATTCAATAGCCTTTTTAAAAAATACTAGCCAGTAACTCATTAAATGCCTTCCAGCACTCAAAAAAAACTACTGTATCTCTACATCCTAGAAACTGTGCAGCTGTAGGAAAACCTGAAATCCTACTGTCACAAAGGAAAACACCCCAGTAACTTTCTCCTGAGCGTTGCATGAAGAGACGTTGCTGGCAGCATGTTCTGTGTCCTTCTCGCAATCAATCAGCCCTGCTCTTGTGATTAACATTTTGCCACTTGCTGTCAGCTCTGCAGCAAAAGCATGCTCTCGCCTCCAAACACATGGGGACTGGTGTGATACAAGAAGAACTGCCTTCTCCTTRTTGAACCAGAGATGGTAGGACTAAGACGCACAGGGAAAGTTGGGCACTTGCTGTTTGAGCTCTRTTTAGGAGTTGTTAACTAGCTGCAATGGGAGACAAAAACACCTTCCCACAAGTCTTCTGTCTTGATCAGGTAATAAGCACTTGGATATAACACTGAATAGAAAGTACCTTTTACTGCCAATGTCATGATGCCTCTGTGCACTGCAGGTCAACCTGGAAGTCAGAAGTCCTGTCTGGTCTCAGTCTCTGGAGCATGTCTGGGCTATAACAACAGCACGTAACAGTCTTCTCATGAAAACAGCACTAAGGTGTGAATTGCCTATACTAAATGGACATGGACATAATGCTTTCCTTGTCTCCGGCTGTGTTCTTACCTGTTCTGCCTCCTCCTTGGCAGCAGGGAGACMAAATGCTCAATGTGCTCACAGCACTCCGTCTGGCTGCTGCACCCACTGGGTGAATGAGCACAAAATCTGTTGCTTCTCTCTCAGCAGGCTCCCATCTCCCGCTTTTAAAATCAAATTTCACCTAGATCCAGCCRATTTTGTTATATTCAGATAGGATTCCACCAGTGCCATTTTGACATGGTTCTGTGTTTCTCACAGTGACCAAAAACCAACAAGATAACTTGGATCCAAGCTTCTCTGAGATATCCTCTGAAGATCTATCAGATCCTGAAGTGAAGACACCCCCAATTTTGGCATAAATTAATATGATTTAATTGTGCTGTGAGAGACTTTGCGAATCCTGTGAGGACTAAGCGCTTTTCAGCTGAGCACCTTGCAAACACATATGGAGACAAGCTCCCTGCTTTAAAGACCTTCACCCAAACTTCTCCAGCTGATGGGGCAAAGAGGAGAGAAATGAATGAACATAAAGAAACGCTCCCCAAAAGTAAGGTGGAAGCGCCCTCTTGTGTCCTCAGAGGAGGCCAAGTTGCTTTGTTWTCTGAAAATAGGTGGGTGCATGCTCTTCTTCAGACTATTTTGCACAAGTTGGTAACACCTTTGCTACCTAAATGGCAAGAGAAGTGAGAACAAGGAGTTCTCACAGTGTGACTCCGTGGGAAAAGMCCCAAATCTTGGTATAAATGCAGTGGGAAGGACCATACAGAGYCAGTAAGAAAACCTGTGCAATCTGCACCACACTGTGAGGAAACTGAGTCCACAGAGCCCGCTATGCTTCAAGGGCATGAAGGCAGAGACGTGCTGGGAGGAAAGTGCTGGATGAAGAAGMACAGTGAAGGAATCTAGGAAAATAAAACTTCAGAGAAAGAGAAAAATATCTTTTTCTCCCCAGTGTAGTATCCTTGGAAGTCCCCTGACTCGATCTYGTTTTGCTCTGCAGGTAGGAGAGGGCTGGCATAAAGGGAGACCCCCAAAGTCCTTGGATCTCAGCTAAGCCGCACTTTGGCAGAAGACCCAAAGGGGCTGGGCATGCACAGATGCTTGTGGGACTGTACTGTGGCATGCAGGAGATATTCCTAGGAGAGGTACTGCCGTGTGGGACTGCTTCCCCCTAATAAGACCCTAGCTAGAAGGACAGGATGGCATTTTCCATAGGAGTCAGCTCTTGCATACTAGACCCTTTCCAGAAAGGGATGCTGTCAAGAGACTGGCTTAGGGCGCCTTCCAAAAGASCTTTTTCCTCCTGAACCAACCAAGGCACTTCAGTGCTTCCCGCTCCCCAGAAGTTTTTCCCTCTGCTTGGCGCAGCGCTCCTCCAAGGCTGAGGCCAGCAGGGCAATGGTACAGTGCTGATGGCCTCCCTCCATGGAGCGAGGGCGCYGACCGAGCTGCCTCATCCCCCCAACACACGCGCCTTTGCAAGCAGGGCCCTTGATCCTCAACAGAAGACAGGTCTCACCAGCGCTGTGCCCCTTTGCATGGCCAGCTGAGAGGCACTGGGGAGAGAGGCCAAGAGCGGCGGACGTTGGAGTGGGTCTCCTCAGGTGGGCAGCAGGCAGCTCCAGGCATGTTGTCCAGGACAACCCCCAGAGGAAAAAATGTATTTATTTAGAAACAATTTTACAGCAGCCTCACAAATCCACTGTCCTCGATGGACTGCCTTCTTTATGCAGATAAACTTCCCCACAGCAGTGGGTCTACCCAAGAGGAGAGGCAGTGGCATGCCGGGGAACAGGGGACCATGAGGCCTCAGCAACATTTCCCACACCAAATGGGGAAGCCGGGGGAAGGCACTGAATGAAACTACCACTTTACACCGAAGGGCTAAACATTTTCACAAGATGAAGATTAAAAAAGTGCCCTTGGCCATTTCACAAAAAGCTCTCTGAGGTCAGGAGAGCAGCGAATGCTTCTTCAGGATGAAAGAAGGACTGCAATAACACATAAGGAGGAAAAATATGCATCATCGAAAACACATGCAAATTGGTTGACAGACATCATGTTTAGTGCGTTTACCTTCACAGGCATGAAGATGAACCTGAGGACAGGGTTGCAGACAAAGAAAAGAAGCTCAAAAATACAAAGAGGTCACAGACAAGGAGAGGGGGAAATAAAGCATGGGCTTGCAKCTCTGTAGCCCAGGATTTATTCATGCAACATCTGTCCACAGGTAACGCAGAGTTTGCTGTGCAGACAGCCAAAGTAACTGATTTACCAGACAACGGCACTGCTGAACATATCCCCACGTATAATCTCTGCTCTCTGACTCCCCTCTGTCAAACACTCATGCCTGCAGTTCCCACGGGGCTTTATCTCGTCAGAGTCCCTTTAAGCTCCTCAGGGCCCAGGCTGTGCCTCGCCTGCCTGCACAGGCTTCCATATGTTCCCACGTTGCTACAGACAGACGACCTCTGTCCTGGTGGGGATGTCCCYGGGGCTCCTCGTGTTCGACAGCTGTCTGGAAATGTATTCAGAGCCACAGAAACGCGATGCTGTGGGATGCACACAGGCAACCTCTAAATCTTGTAATATACTCTTTGTAGTGGCTATAGATCACGTTTTGTATTTCAGGCAAATAGTGGCACCACGGACTTGGAGGTTTCAATCTTCACAAATCTTTCTCTTTACAGGGAAAGAAGGTTTTTCCTTTTTTCCCTCAACTTGGACATATTTAGGAGAATATGCTGAAGGTCTGAGGGACATCAYGCTCACTGGATTTTTATTCTGTTGAGAGGGCTCTATCCACTCTATTCATYATTTCCAGAGGAACAAAACATACTGGTGCAAGTACCTTTGCTTCAACCACCTTTGCTGGTATATGCAGAAGGGCCAACTTTTTGTCTTGTACCATTTCCCCTTTCCACCCAGCCTAAACAAGCTCTGCTGGAAGATCCTCCTGCCAGATGTGTAAGTGCTCTCCAGATATCCAGCTATTAGCACGGTGAGGTGAACAAATAGATCCTGCTGGAAAAGATCTCTTATTTTCCAGKGGCTGTCTCCATTTTTCTACAGCAGCCTGCCTTTCAAGACAAGTAGAAGCACACTACCATTAATAATAGCGATAGTAATAATGCTGAATAAATCTCACTTGGATCCCACTTGAGGGGCAAATGTGTCTTCCTTATTTGCATCCTAACAAAGGATCATGCAGATATGAGGCCAGATCTATTTATACACAATTTCATCAAGATAGCAAAGTGAAGACCTTCAAAATAAATACCCAGGTTTTAGGAATGCACCTCTTTCTTTAATGAGGATTTGCAGGCAGTGAAAGGCAATAACTGACACCCTGGCAATTCACCTACAGCCTGCAAGCCCTTGAAACCTGCTGCAAAATGTCACGGATCTGCACTTTTCAACCTACAGTCCATTCTGGTATCTGATCTTGAAAGTCAGACCAGGCGTGATGAAAAAAAAAATTGTTTCCAGGGCTAGCAAGAGTGGATTTGAGTCCTGAGACATGCAAGACCTATGCAGTTCTGCCCTGCTCCCAATCCCCGGTCACAAAGCCCTTTCCTTGCTCCTAACCTGTACCAGGAGGAAACTCAGCCCAGAGACCGTGGTGAGGTGATGACAGCTGCCAAGTGCCTGAGCCAGCTGGAAAGAGCCTGAGGATTGAGCAGCGCTGCCTGTGCCAGGCTCCAGGGATGAGTCCCTCCACCCCCGGCACCGCTGGGCCCTAGAACGCAGCTGTTCTGCTCCAGACGCACTCGGGGTTGGATCCTCAGCTGGCACAAAGCTGCGCCCCTCCGCAGAAAGCGGCAGGGTGTCACACATGTCCCTCCACAGAGGTGCAGACGTGAGCTGAGCCAGGTTTGCCATCCGCTTACAGCTTGCTTTTTGGAGACCATTCGTTGCAGCAGGACTGACACTGCTGCCGTGGCCTCCTGCCCACTCTGCTGAGCCCAAACTGGGGAGCATCTCGCCCTCACCTAGATTTACAGTCACTTGTGCTCCCAAGGCAGACCTCAGCAGATTTCCTCTGCGTCTGCCGCAAGGAGCTTCGTCGCAGCCGGCAGGCAGGAGCGCCTTTCAGCCGGCCCCTCCTGAGCCACCCTTCAGCAGCCCCTTAGCAGCCCCTTTTGTCTGAGAGTCGACGCTTCCAGGTGCAAGGGTTTGCCGTGCCGGGAGCCCAGAGCACAGGCACAGAATAAAAAAAAGAGACCCTAATGGTCGCCAAACCTTTGCATATCTTCCAAACAACCTGAAAACACACTGCAAACTGTGCACCAGGGAGGAGAGGGCAAAGACGCTGAGGGGGTTGCTGTTCCCTTCCCTAGCATCAGTCAAGGCAGTGTGTTTTCTCCAGCTCATAAAAGAAGAGGGAAAGCAAAAGCTTTTGTCCTGTTTTATGGCTGCACCCAGCTCTGAAATATGTCCACAGAGCACAACATCACAGAATATGCACGCTGTGTAGTTTGCAGATACGCACACACACACAGCCCTGCAGTGTCTTGGAGGCAGCCAGGAAACGTTTCCTCATCCCGGGAAACTTATTTTTGCTGATTTTAATTTTCAGATCTTCCCAGGGGGTGTTGCGGGAGGGGAGATACTTTTCAATGAGAAACTGAAGCCTGAACTGTATAGCATTTTAGCATTTTTCTCGGGAGGGGAGAAGAAAAATCCACCTCTGAACATGTTCCCAAAAACATCTCAGGCAGACACTATGAATGAACATTAACCACCCTAGGGGACATCACAGTCCTATACAGGGAGAGTAAGATGGTCTCTACCCTAAAGACTTAAAAGGCAAAGTCTTTCCTTGAGRAAAAGGAGTGCATGGGACAAGCAGAGCACTCAGGGTAAGGACAGTCACACAGCTTTTAGTTAATGTGCTTATTTGTACTGAAAAAGTGAAGGTAGATCGTGTCCTCACCTTTCTTCCTACCCTTTCTCCCACTCCAACATTCATTTTTCACTGGCACATAAATGAGCAATTCCTCTTCTGTGATAAATAAGTGAAATGAATAGTTAGGGGAATCATCTGGTGCCCTGGGAAGGGCATGGAAGGAAGCAGCTGGACGTCAGTGAGGAGATGGTCATTCGTCTTCGAGAGTGGCTCAGGAGTAGCTCGTCCTTTGCTGCTGGCGAAAACCCATGTCTCCCTCACCAGCATGAGCTCGGGGCCCCCACGGTGTGTGTCGCCAGAGGAGGATGCTGCAGTACGGGCCTGGGTGGCCGTCACCTGGCTGTCACCCAAGGTCACCCTGCTCCATGGGAGAGATGGGCCACTGCTGAGTGAAACACCACCACCATCCCATCACTCAGCATGGCCCTCTGCATGCCGCAAGTCACTGAATTACTGGGCAGCATGCGATCCCAGCTGCACGGACGTCCGCGGGTTGCTGGTACAAGACAGAGCTTGGGGCAGGTACGGAAACACGGACAGAAAATAGCAGTTTGTCAAAACAGAGACCATTTCTGGGAAGGGCTGGTTGTGATGACTGTCTTGATTTGAAAACTTATTTTAAATGTCTGGCATAATCAAAATGTTTCTTTGTCATCTTCAAAGCCCCAAACTTTTTTTTTTTTTTGAATGCTTCCTTCTGAAGCTTTATGGATTCAGAGTTTACAAGTACTTCAGTTATTAAAAGCAAATAAAAGGTTGAATCTCAAACTCAAGATTGCAACATAAAAAAAAAAGTTTCACTTGGCCATCTTCAAAATTTTCACACTCATTTGCAGAAATTTGAGATTAAGTTGTTGTCTCAAATACAAAACATTGTAATTTTTTTTCTAACACCTGAAAATTTTGCAGCAGATGGGAAAACATTTTCCTGCCAGCTCTATTTATCAAAACCAAGTGGCAAACCTGAGGAGGGAATTAGCAGAGAACTTGCAGAAAGCTCTCCTTGTGATCTTGCTTTTACCACAAGATCTTCACTGTCTACCRGAAAAATTATTCATGGGCCCTAAATCCTCATTCCTCTTCCCAGGGTCTAAATGACAATGCTCATCTCAGTRCTAGTCTCAAGATCAGACCCTAAAATGAAGGCAATCAGAAGCATTCTCTCCTTTGGAGTATTTTGGCCCAAATGCTTTTACCCTGTTTACCCCAGGGCGAACTTCACCTTCACGCACCCTGCTGCAGCGAGTGAACTTACCTACTGATGTCCTGAGGGCCACATCCCAACTCCAATGGAATCCAAGATGCTGACTGATTTGCTACAGTTCACACTCAGGTCTCTGAGAAAAGCAAAGATAAGCAGGAGCAGGAGCTGGCCCTGGAAGTCCCCACACCCTGAGCCCCACAACCAAGGCCGTGTCACTTCTCTGAAACCCAAACTCCACCTGAACCTGCGACTCTGGAGTCCAAAAATTTTTGACTTTGGGTTTTTTTTCTTTTCCCTAAATAAGCCAGAGGCCATCCTWCTTCTTGAAGTGGAAATTACCAAAGTTTCTCCCATGATATTTCCAGCCCCCACAAAATCCAGCCATTCTCAGAAGTCTCCTGAGGAAAGCCAGTCTCCTGAGATTTCTCTCCTGACTCCCCAAAGGAAGAAGTTGGAAGAAAGAATTTGCAATATTCAGCAGGGAGCATTCAAACAAAGCGTGCAAACATCGAGGCCTCACCCAGCAGCTCTTGCAACAGTCCCTTTTCCCCCAGGGAAAGTGCACTGGTGTTTCYGGGCGCCAGGGTGAAGCTGGAGCCCTGTGTCCCCAGGAGGTGCGGGGAGCCCAGGGCAAATGAGCACGTTAATTCCCTCCCCAGCACATTTCGATGCTGTGGAAGCTAATTAAAATGGACTGAGTGATGCGACAGCTGTAATGCAAAGACAGGTCTTTTCAAATAAGCCCCATTAGTTCCACATGTGCGTTTGATAGATAATTTTTTGGTTACTTAACATGAAACCAATAATTATGGAAATGACTGCAAGGATACAGATATACTCTCCACAAGAAAAAGACAGAGCATGAAGAGAAAGCAATATGAGAGACTTTGCAAGGGATTTTTCTTCCCCTCGTGCATCCATCCTCCGTAAACTGCTAGTGCACAGCCCTACCCAGCAGACCAAAGGAAATAAAGAAATCGGCTCCGCCAGCATCAGCTCCCTGGGGCTACACAGTGCCTTCGGCTACGTGATGAAACCCTCGCTACGCAGCCTGTACCCAACCCTGCCTCCACGCGGGGAGAGCAGCTCCCCTTGCTCCGGCAAGCTGGGCAGAACGGGCTGGGGAGGGTGAGAAATTTGGCTCCTTCCTCCAGTGCTTGTAGCCAGTTTGCTGTAAATTCCCTTTTCCCTTATAGGGKATCGAATCAGGACGAGGCACAGATAAAAACCAATATTTCCTAGAATACCTTTTACTCCWCAAGCTGTTATAACTAATAGCTGATCGCTATTCACACCCCACACAGACTAATTCCCTCTCGCGGCTCGCTTGCGCCCTCCCGCACTCACTCCAGCTTTCCTGGTCAGAGCAGCACACAGGGGCCACAAAYGGGTTTTTGTAAAGTCCTTCAGGGACCCTTGTTTCATCAGGTGCACATATAACCCCTTTGCGTAGAGCAGCCACCAGCCTTCTGGATGCGGTCCAAACTGCACAACCCACTGCCGATGCTCATGGCCTTGCACAGATTTGGCAGGGCTCTGTGTTTATCAGGAACTGCACCCTCAACAGRAGCCCATCGGTCCTTGGGAAATGGTCACACGCTACCTTATCAGCACGGACTTTTCCTCTCCTTGGCTCGTCGCTTTCCAGTACCTGTTCCTCCACCCACACCTACAGCATCCTGCAGGACTCATTCACACAAACTCACACAAATGTGTTTTTATAGCACATACAGATGCCTGCACTGTCAGGCTGCAGATCACAGCCCCAGGGAAGCTGAAACCCCAAGGAACATCCATCCAACACCATTTCCCACAGCATGGCTCCAGCAGCAGGGGAATGGACAGTTTAGGGCCATGCCTGACTCTCTCTCCTTCCAGAGTTGCCCACTCCAGAGATGGTTTCCATCACCCTGTGTGCCACCCAAGGAGATGCTGTCAAGTGTGTTTTGTATTCACCGCACTTGTCTCAGTCACCCAGCTTCAGAGCATGCAATTCCCTGTTGCAGGAAAAATTTTTAGCTGCTGGCTTTGCCTGGATGAAGGGGACACCAATATTTAAACTCCTGTGTTAGCTGAGAGCAGACAAGGCACTGAAGGCAGTGGAAATTGTGCCCTGTCTCACCTCCCCGCTGCTTCTGTCTCTGTAAAGCAAATCTAGGTGCTGACACGCTCCCCCTCTCTCTCCCAYCCCCTCTGGGCTCGTGCTTTTAGTATTTAGAGCTGGGAGAAGCGAAGGCCATCRTGACCGCCCTGCACCATCCTGACAACCCACACACGGGCCAGCTGACAAACAGGGGACAAACATGCATGCAGCAAAATAACACGAAGCAGCCAGAATAGGCTGGGCACATGGGGGAAAAGATGAATGCACACATTTTTAATTGGAATGCTGCTCTCAAAACAACATTATACAACTATGAAAAAAAAAAGAAAAAAGAGGTGGTTATATAAACCCTGTCTGGTCAGTAAAAGTCTCATGTGAGCTTAGGTCAGTCCATTTGACATGGATARAAACAATTAACTGCGTTAACCATTAATTTCTGTTTATTCTCAGTCTCTGTTCAAAGTTCCCACTTGCTTCCCTCCGTCCTCTGCCCATGCTCCTCAGCCTGCCTCACGTGTCACCTGGATGTGATACCCATCCATAGGAGACTRCATAACGCAGGGCCCATCCTGAAGGGCTCTGAGCCTCAGCGGGTGAGCAATACAGGGATGTGATGTGACCAACGATGAACCGCAAGGGGCTCGAACCGCAGCCTCAACCCTGTACACACTGCCCTGCCTCCCAAACCAAGCGCCTTAGGCATCCTTCTGGAGCAAGATCCCTTATCTCATGGGGTCCCGCAGAAACTTCTGCCTGTCCTGCAGAAATCCTGCCCCTTCTTCAGGTACCTCTGCAGGCTCAAAGGAGTGGAGGTGCCCAGGTGATGCCTGTAAGACCGGGACTGAGCAGGATGTGTAACTTCCCCATGGAGTGGCTGGCCATAGTAAATAAAAATAAAAAGCAGACCTTATTGCTTCTAGAGCAGTGGCCAGCAGATGTCCCAGGCAGGCGATAAGGCTTCGTAGTACCTGGAATAAAATATTAGTCCCTACCCTGGAGAAGGCCTAGGTTGTAATCATAGGACATGAAAAGCTTGATGGCTGTAATAGGAAAGAGCTGTGATCCGACAGAGGAGCATRCCAGTGGCCTCACTTCTTGTACAGACTCATGGCAGCATCTAGGGGACCATCTAGCTCCATTTTAATTATTTTCCCCAAGCAAATTCCCACTGCTTGAGGAGAAAGGGTATAATTTGGCTCATTGTCACAATAAGGAGAGGAAAGGGCAGCCTGGCTTCTTAAAATTTCTCAGCTTTCTTCTCATCCAGTGTGAGAGCTCACAGAGGATCCTTGGGACAAAGGTGCACATAAGTAACGTGGTTGTCCCCACCTTTCTTCAGGAAGCAGAGAAGGTATTTGAATCTGGCTGCTCTTTCCAGTGTGACCTACAAGAACACCACATTTTATTTGGACTTCGGGACATCTGAAAGGGCCCATCCACGAGCATGGAGGTTTGCTCCACCTTGGAGAACCGGAGCAGAGCAGCTCTGCCCTGGACAAAGCGAGCGTTGCTTGGGCTGGTGACTGGAACAAGCATTTGGAGGGCCACAGAGCAACACGCACTGGACGGGTCCCCACAGCACTGCTCTTCCCCRTCAAAACAGCCCGGGGAAACTGCTGAAACTCAAACATTGTGTCCTGCCACAGCTCCTGGTCACCGCAAGGAACCTCTTCTAGCTACTCACACAAGGCGAGATGCACAGTCCCAGAAGTCTTCAACAGTAACGAGTCTCCTTTCAATTTCCTTTCCTCAGTCTTTGGAGAAAAAGCTGTTTTGGGGGCTGGTACATACTTTCTTTCAGTCCTTCCATCCCCTGATTAGTCCACCCTCCCACTACCCTGTCCCTGATTTGTTACCCAAAGTTAGGTCAACCTGATTCAGGTGCATTTCCACAGAAAAGGAGCTACTTACAGCAGCATGAAATAATTCAAGGAGAGGAGAACCAGGGGAAAAACCTTGTGGGATTCAGACCCAAGGGGGATCCGAGCAGGGACCGAGGGGGGCTGGATATGGCAACTCAACAGTGTGTGGGTGTGAGTAGCTCCATTTCAGCACACATTTCTCTCTTCTTTCAGCACTGTTTACTGCGTTCGTATAAGGGAGAAAAAAGTCATGACTTGTCTTCCTCCAAGCCCAGCCACCCCGCTTTCGGCAGGACTTGGACCCACCTCTTATTTTCAGCTGTCAGAAACTACTCCACATGAACAATTCTTTCCTATCTTCCCACAAACACTTGCCAACAGGGCAAACCCCGTGCACAGCTAATAGTTAAGACTAAAATCACTGTGAGCTGAGCAAAGCCCCCGGTAGAGACAGTAGCTGAGGAACAAGCATAAGCATCATAATCCTGGCAAAAACAGTTTCAAAATGCACTTTAGCTAGTGAATGTGCCTTGGAGCTATGCAGAGAATTGTTTCATGAAGCCTTTTTATGGTGAGAGGAACAGGATAGCAGTAGTCCCTGAAATAATTCACGGGCCTTTGAGCAGCCTCTATTACTCACTATTGGATGGACTGTAATATTCATTGTTTCATACTGTCAACCCAGTCCTTTTCTTCTAAATTAAATGACTAACAAGGAAGAAACCCAGCTCCAGAGCCTTGGTTTTGCTCATGCAGCTAAAAATCCTTCTAACCTCCATTAGATTTGTCTTGACGATCCGGTAGCTACTTAAGTGGTTGGTGTTTTTCCATTATGGCACAGAGCATCCTACACAATCTTACAAGAACTGAATCTTGCTCAGTGGGAAACATCCAGAAGGTCACGGATACCCTGGGAGCACAGGAAAAGAGTAAGGGGTTCAAGTCTGGTTCAAATCTGTGTATGTACAAAGTCAGGGCTGTGCTCTCAGCTGGTCCTTAGGCACTTCTGTAATGAACATGACTAATGTATAAATCACACTCACTTTACCCACAGGATGTAGAATTAAAATCATTAATGTCCCTTAGTTGTTTTTTAGGTGCTTGAATAAAAGCTTAATAGTGAGTTTTCCATTTGTTTCAGTAAGGTTTGAATCAGGATGCGCAGAAGCACAAGTTATTGTTTTATGAAATAAGAACAGAAACAGGGCGAGTTTATATATCCAGTTCTCTGGCTTTGCCCTAACTACCTCACTCCTAGTATCAAAGGTTTCTTGCTTAGCTAAGGCATTTCTGGGTAAATGATTTTCCAGCTTTTGATGTTAAATGCAGCGCTTCTTGTTCATTATAAACCAACCCCAGCCAACACAGTATTATCTGCTGTTGTTCAAGCACTGGCTTTGTTGCTTGGTCRACTTTCCAGCATGCACAGGATAAATCCCCAGAAAGAACTTCATAGAAAACAATTATTGTTAGGTGCAAAAGCATCTCTGTTTGTGGTCATGATGCTTTTCGAGAGGGCTGAGAGGTCACCTTAGTCAAACTTGGACTTTAATCAGACTTAGACTTTACCTAAATTGGATCTCCTCAGTCAGTTCTGCCCTTCTTTGCCCCTAGTAGTGAAGTATTTAAATTCATTTTCTCCGRACCCTGCCTCCCTTAGGCCTGGCCCCCCTTTCATTACCACCTGGCCAAACTCACCAAACATAAACAGCATGGCTAACAAACTGTGAGGAAAAAACAGGGATAACTGGAGTCTCCTGGTCCTTGTGGCTGGCTCTGAGGGGTCAGAAAAACCCATGTGCAAGAGAAAGGCAAGGTGACAGGCAAGGAGAGACGGATTCCAGCAGATTTACCCCCAAATCCGAATCTAGCTTTGGATCTAGATGGCTATGAGTGCCACAGCTGGAATCTGAATCTTCCCCGTGTTTTTGTARGGAAGAGTGAGACTTTATTAATTGGCAACAGGCTGACAGGAGCCAGGAGGAGGCCTGATCTCTTCTGCTCTGCAGTGCCAGCTCTCAAATTCACACTAGCCCCGTTCACACATCAGCTTTTAATATTTAATTGCAGCTTTGCCAAGGGACTTTGCCTCCTGTCTTGTAAAGAAGGGGGAGAGAAGAAGGAATCAGAAGCGTGGTAGTGAATAGCTCCAAGGAGACTATCAAATGGCAGATCTCAGGTGGAGGAAAGCACTCTAGCACGTAAGTGATTTTACACAAAAAACCTCCCAGATCACAGAAAATTGAATGAATTAATATTAGAAAAATCCTGTAAATCCTTAGCAACTGGGGGATGCTGTGATGATTATGGGAACCCTTCAGGGTGGGCTGAGAAGACTATTTCAGTCTTCCTCTCCTGCTGTATTTAAGGAAAGGGGGAAATAAATGGAAAATCAGGGAACACTTCCCTACCAACAGGCTCATTCTGCTGCAAAGTAAATCCCTCAAGAGCTCTTCACCTGGAATTGTTTAAGATTAGATATCACCACAAAAATAGGGAACAATCACTGGACTGTGGGAGGTGGGAAACTGCGATCTAATAAATCTGCCTCTTCCCTACCATTGCGGGGCTCAGCTGAAATGACCTGGAAAATAAAAAGGGAAATTTCTGAAGCGACTAGTAAGAAATACATTTCCCTCCCTCTGATCTTGACTGCAGATATCTTAAAGGCATGAGAGGGGAGACAATAGCACTTGGCACAGTCCAACACTTAGGCCAGTGGAATAGAAATTGATTGTGAAACATATTTTGCAAGTAACATGGCTTTTAAAACATATACACCCAAAATCTAAGTACATCTATCTAATAATCCCATAGTTTGTATGCCTATGTCAATAATTAGAGAGTAATTACAAATAACTTGTAGGTCCCTAGAGCTCTGTCTAAATTCAGAAACTGAACCCCAGACGACCTAATGTACTTCCACRTGTCAGATCATTCACTGCAGATCCACTGTCGGAGACTTCTGCTGTGCATTTCTGAAGCCTCAAAAACAAAAACACTTCTGGCAGAAGAGGCCAAGAGATCATTAATCCTCCAGTTACTGCCTGAATTCAGTGCTGGTTCAGGTCTATG
The DNA here is from genome assembly GCF_003343035.1 of Apteryx rowi. Lineage (NCBI taxonomy): Eukaryota > Metazoa > Chordata > Aves > Apterygiformes > Apterygidae > Apteryx > Apteryx rowi. Next base: position 195,934 of record NW_020451216.1, on the reverse strand, counting down.
TGACATTAGAAATATGAGAAAAATTTCATCCTACAATGCACATACAGAACTTCCATCAAATTTTTAAATGATTTAAAGCTAAGGCTTCAGGTTCTTTCCCCTTCTCTGTCATAGAGATGGACTGGGAGATTGAAGAGAATAAGAGAATTGATAGTCAAAGGTGAAAAACACCCAGTTCCTGCATTAGGAGAAATTTCACTTAAATAGCATCTCCTTTAACCCCATTTTACTTTTTAAAAGTGAGCTTATTTGATGAGATTTGCAGATATATCAGCAAAGACAGAATTTGTCCCATAGTCCTTCTGCACCCTCCCTGTGAGGGGAGATGGATGCAGTAAATGTTGGCCTTTTCTCCCTGGGTCTTTCCATCCAGGACCTCTCTGCTCTCTTGCTCTGATGCCAGCAGCCAGAGAACATGGACAAAGCTGAGAAGCTGAGGCCGGCTCAGTCCTTCCCTGTTCTGTGCCGTTCCCCAAGCAGCCATCCAGAGCTCAGAGCAGTTCCTCTGAGAAAATCCGTGTCTGTCTCTGAACTGGTTGCCAGGTGAGTGTTTAATCTGCGATCAGATCTGGGGGTTTCCAGGGTGGGCTCTTCCCTCTCCCACCTCCATAACAGATGGATCTCACTCAGATAAGGTCTTTCCCAAGGAAAGCACCCTAGCATGTCAGGTCTTAAGCTAGAGGCAGGTACTTTTCTGCCTTAAGTGCCTCTAGCTATTATATATTATTTACACATTATTTAGTCACGGTAGACCAGTCCTGATTTAAAAGCCAGACCTACTTGACAAAACTACCCAAATGCAATGACACAWAGAAGAATTTTCCCTCAACCCTGATGACTGGAGTGATCCCAGGTGGGAAATTAAAGCTTTTAATACTGATAGTCTCTAAGGTGCCACAAGGGAAAACAGCAAACTTTGGAGAGAGGTGCTTGTGAGGGGACAAGAGAGACGTAGACTTCTCATCCCCTCCCAGTTTCTAATCAGCCGCTTCAAACCAAAATACTCCAGGGAGAGTCATATTTCAACCCAAGCCCTTTAAGGGACAATTTCCCTTTCGATTACAACCCATAACTGAGATCAGACCACAACACTGCCAAGAGCGAAACAAATAAGATTAGCAACTGTACCGGTGGTTCATCTCACTTAACATAGGGGTGAAAGAGCAGCTGTCAAGACTGTCTCTTGAACTTCCGCTAGGGACAGCTTAGTTCTGAATATCTTGAACTTAGTCAGTTTTCGCTGTAAAAGTCATCTATCTGACTGGAGTCCTTAGAGAGAGCTGATGGTGTACCACCCACGGCAAGGAAGAGAAGGAAGTTGGTTTCCTTCCTTCTGCAGCGGTCTCACTTGTCACTGCTGTTATGGTAGGCAGTCACTGACTTGATAAACCCCTTAATATTGTGTTAAAGCTAAATAAATTAACACATCGACCTTCTGGAAAGCCTGACTTTGGACGCAAGCCTTGTATCACCAAATGCAGTAAGACACCGCTTTCAACCAATACACCCCCCAGCAGATCCTCTGCCCTCCACCACTGGGGAGATGGTGTGCTCCAGGGACGTGTCTGCACTGACCTCAGAGCATGGGAGGAGGAGGGGAGGGCTCACATTGGATTCAGTGACACTGCATTGATCTAACCCATTAGATTTAAAGTCAGGTCTCTTTGGAGGATTTTTCACATCTCTCTCACCCTTAGAGACTGCCTTTGAAGTCAGTTGGGCCTAATATTTTCCAGAGGATAGAGGAAGACAGAAAGATCCTGTCCACTATGGGGGGAGGGAGGGGAGGAAAGTGTTTCCTAAATGCCGTGGCTAAAAAGGGTTTAAGCTTCTCTCTCCTGTCTCCCCTGCAGGTACCAGAGCATCCTGGACTGTGAAAGCAACATGTCAAAGCAAGAACACCCTAAGGTGAGAGCCAAAGGCTCAGATGAGTCGACAGAGCACATCCCACCAGCAGAATGTTCCAGTTCTTAGCAATTAGAGACAAAAAAAGCAGCACTTTTTTTTCAATTGCAGGTGCTGTTCTGAGGATATCTCAGGGCAGATCAGAATTTGCCTCCCTGTAACATATCCACTTGAACTCACACAGAAAAGATGTTCCATAATGGGATGAAAGCTTCTTTTATAACCTTCAGATTGTTCTGGACTGAATAAATCATGGGGCGGAGCATTATGGAAGGCCCTCAAAGGTTTAGGAYCTGACGGAGGATTTGGTGGTTAGAAAATGAAGGAAGTATTCAGCTTGAAAGGAAGGCACCCAAAGATATTAAAGCACCTAGACATCCATACTGGGCTGACAGATGTGACAACTGGGACACCTCTGCCCTGCTGCAGCAGCAGCTGGAGGCTGTGTGGGTTGTCAACACACCTTATGCATCTCAAATGACACTAAGCAGCTACTAAAGGCAACTGTATACCCTAGGGTAAGGAAATCACTTTCCTGTTTCTTTTGATTGTAATGGGACTTAGATATCAAGTTCATGAGTAGATTTAGCTCACAGCTCTGACCCAAGAGGGAAGACAACCAGTGGTAACACTTTTTCTACTCTAAAGCTTGCTTACATGACCATGAAGAAATCAGAGAGACACATAGGAAAAAGGAAAGACAGAAACTTCTGCCACAGTTCAGAAAGGTCTAGAGTGTTTTTAGATCATGTCCCTGTGATTTACTCCAGGGAACATAGATCAGAAAGTGACAGGACACTCTTTCATCTCTAAGAGTTAAAATGGTAGCAGATGTGATGCTTGCAGTAGAAGAGTAGGAAATTAAAACTGTAGTGGATTTCTTGTGGTAGTTAGATACGAGCCTATTTTGATGAGTTTTGTTCTTTTTTTTTAAGCTCATGGAGAGAAGATATCTATCACAGGCTAATGTCAATCCAATGGGGAAAAAATGTGCTTTATCTCAAAACCATCTCAATGACGTGTCCAGGAGCAAGTCCATGGAGGACCTTCCCGTGCATAACATCAGCCCAACAAGGAGGAATCTCAGAGGGCTCCTGACCAGCTTTGATACCCCTAAAGCCACCCCAAGGAGTAAGACTTTATCTTTTGCTCCACTCAAGACAGCATCTCCCAAAGGCATCTTGAGGAAGAGGGAAGCTGACACTACGATCACGGCAACAATCCAGCCCCTGAGCAGGGAGAGCAAACCGTGTAAAGATGCATCCTTCCCTTCATCTCTTCAGGGCAACCAGAGGAAGGCACAATGGAGTCCTGCCACCATCACGTGGAAAGAGTCTGCAGCAAAGGTTAGTGAGTGCTCTTCTTCCAAAACTCCCCCAAAATCTATTTTCTTTGGGTATCCAGAGTCATCCTTATAAATGGTTGTGCTTCATGGTGGTGGTTCACCATTCACTGTTTCCCCTGGGCTTGAGAGCAGCCCTGTGTAATGGCAACCATAGCTAGGGGAAGAGAGACAGTTTTAATAGGGACCTGTGTTGTGATACCAGAGCTGCCCATCAGGATGCTCGTAGGTGTTTGTGGAGGTGAGCAGGAGAGCCTACCACCAAAAACTGGCCCCTTTGCACATTGCCTCCCTGTGGCATGGAGGGTACCCCTCTTCCTAAGCTGTTAAAAGCTGGCAGACACATCACCAGGTCTCCAAACACATGCTGGGTCTCCCTTGCACCAGGTTCTGTAACACCACAGTGTCCAGTGGAACAAGGGTACTACTTGCTGTGAAGAGTGAAAGACAGACTTGACTCTACTGTTAAATAATAAAGCACCGAACAAGATGGAAATGGTGTCAGTTCATGCAAGCAGCCAACATTGTCTGGAATCAGGCAACATCTACCAGCAAGAACAAATTGATAATGCCATCTACAGCTTAAGCTACCTTCCAGCCCTGTTACTTTAATCACACACAACAACACATTTCCTTGACCCAGTCCTCTCACTCCAAACATCCTTTTTTCTTTCTGTGCTCAGATATAGTTTATCTCTAATCCCATCCAGCTCTGAGTGATTTAATGCTGTCTGTTATCAGGAGCACAGGTCATATTTTCAACAGACTATTCCTTGCAACGATGCCTCCTCTAATAACCGGGAAATGGGGTGGGAGGAACGTATTCAGGGTGCCCCTGAGGACAGGCACTTAACTGAGGCTGCGCAGCATCTGTCTCCCTGTTCTCTTGTGAGCCGTGAGCAAAAAGGACATCACCTGCAAGCACACACAGGTCTGTGGTCTGCAGCCCTTGTCTTAGTAAACATGACAGGAGAGTGATCCAAGACCCCTGGAGTGAAGGAATTAGTAGGAGTGGACATCTACATGGGAGAGAGACCTACAGGGACCTACATCAAGCAAACAAGAGAGTCCCATGAAGTCATTATCATCAGGAATATTAATTCTGGGCAAGATCCTGTCTGACATGGCCAGACCCATCTCACTGCTGTATGGTATTGCCCCAGTGATTACTGCTCCACAGGAGGGTCTGGTTGCTTCACGAGGGATGCAGTGAAGGACAACTTTGATCATTACTGGGCTTGAGAAACTGAAATTGTTTTGGGGACCGGTAAAGGAAATAAAAGGATAAACCTGACCCAGAAAGAGAAAGAAGCAACGGTGACCTGAAAATCTTAGGTGGTTAGAGAAATTACTGCTTCTCTCTGTAAAGAGAGGGACGCCATGCCCAAAGGCCTGTGAAGCACTGTGCTTGGAGAGAACACAGCAAAGCCAAGGCCATGGTTAGGTCTATAGGGAGAAAGGCTAAACCAAGCCCAATACATGGAGGCAACATAAGGGCCACTTTCACCTCTGGAAACCTTCTGGTGCAGTTGCCTTCCCCACACTGGGGCTTTGCTTGGTTCCTCTCCTCTGTTTATGGGAATCTAACTGTTTACCTGTTGTCATTCCTGCACAGGAAGGGAAGATCGCCAGCAACAGACAGGCGATCATCTCCACACTGCCAGAGACAGCCTTTGACTCGGCCACGGGCAGAAACTGTGAGTTGGATTTATTTTGGTTCCTGGTCATCATCGCCACTCTAGTGCCAGCTCTGTAGTTGCAACTGGGAAGGGGCATCTTTGGTCCATGGGGGGAGCTGTATTTCCCACCTAACCTGTAATGGAGAGTGGAGACTGGCAGAGCGATTCTGGCCCTGTCTGCATGTTCACACGGGTACTCCCAGGGACGGCTGTGCAGGAGTGCAGCCGAGGATAGGGAGTGCAATGAGGAGAGCAGACGGCCACATAAATGCAGCTGTACTCCTTCCAGCCCTAAACGGGCTGATCCACCCATTGCACAGAGCTGGCAAATCCCAAAGCAGCTCAGGTCTGGGCCACTGATGAGTMCACAGAGCCATGTTGACTCTCCCTGTGCTATTATTCCAGCATTTAAAAATAGTTCGTATCAAACACAAGGGCAGAAACACATCCATGTTTAGTTTGGGATGAGTAATTTCTCCCTGCACTTCAGTCCTGAGGGTGAGAAAGGGAGAGGCTTCTTTGTACCTAACTGAGGAGTCTGGCTGGACTCCTTTTTGAATTTGGCAGCAGCAGTGTATGAGACACCATCCTTGGCTCCAGATAGGATATGTAAGTGATCCCTAATGATATGATATCATTGGCACTACAGCAGGTCAGGGATATTTCAAGGCAAGAGGCATCTGTGAACAGTGAGATATCCAAGCTGAAGCCTTGCGTGGGAAAGGGTTGAATTTTACCAAAACTCACTGCCAGGAATGTTTCACAGATTTGGGACAAAAAAGAAAAAACTCTCTTGTAGTCCCATAATGGCTGGATTTGGGACAAAGGGGACCACCCTGCCTGCTTTGGACCTCGATCTGGAATCCGGGGATCCCGTATCCAGCTGTCTAGGGTTTTTCTTTTTCCTTTCCATTTCTTCCTTTTCTTTCACACAAGAAAAAAAATCACATGCTGCCTGGAATTGAGACGCTGTATTTAATTACACAACTATATGGGAAATAAGTATCTCATATGAGTACATAGGTAGATGAAGGACCTAAAGTTTCCACAGAGTTGATGTTGCTTTTTTTTAATATCAAAACATGTGAAGTCACCATGCTATCTTGCTAAACAGKGTCACGGTATTAGCTGCCTTGTTCCTTTTACACCATTAGGGACATCTTTTTCTCTGGTTGATGAATGATGAATCACTGTCTATCTTAGCGCTTTGCACTGTTCTCTAGTCCCTGAGTCAAAGCCATTGCAATAGCAAAGACTTCATATCATCCCTGGCACCACTGCTTTGGTAGGGCTAGACTCCACTTGGTGTGTGGGGTCCTTTTGGAGAGGCAAACGCAGCCAGGAAGGGTACTGGGAACACAACAGCTACCTCTGATGCAAACTCTGGATCTGCTCGGAGACAGGACTTGCAATGTTTCCTGAAGATGTCCAGGAACGAGCTGTCCCATATCTCCTCTGGGACAAGACTTGTCCAAACCTAAACATGAGCTCTGACTGGTCATTCACATGGAGTTAGAGAGGGATCAGTACTCCACGTGCCCAGCAGTGAGTAGCACAGGTCTGCTACAGGAGCCTCCTTGACATCTCCCAGGGACAGTCCCACAGGCCTTTTCCCAGGACGCCCAGCTGATACAGTGACGTGGAACAGGGAAGGCAGTGTGCTGGGTGCTTTGAAGCCACATGTTGTTATAAAGTTAAGCACAGAAGACATTTCTCAGGCTCTAGTTTGGGCCTCAGTGGTACGGACGACAGCAGCTTGACAGTGTACAACACAGCTCTGCTGCCTGGCATTTGGCTTATCAGCAAATGCATGTCCGTGCAATGGTTCACTGCTGAATAATGACATGTGCAGTCAAAGCATCAGCTGCTGTACCTCCATCCAGACACAGCTCAGTCATCTCCAGGACACTGAGGGAGTCCTGAGCACTGCTCAGAGGGAAAGGCTGACTACACACCTTTAGAAAGCCCAACTTCCAGGCAGCTAAACCATCACCCACCAGGCAACATCCCCAGCCACGCCGAGGCTCCCAGATGATCTGGAGGAAGCTGTCACGAAGGACATCACTGATTAAAAGGATCCAAGAGGCTATAGTTAGCAGTAATGGGATTAAATTGTGCAGTGGAAGATTTGCACAGTATAGCAAAATACTTCCTAAGAAGGAAGGTGGTAAATCAAGRAACCATTTTCCCAAAGGGAAATGGTGGAAAGCTTGAGTCCTTTAATATTAAACAGCAGAAGACATCAGCTAATTTACTGTAGGTGCAGTCTCTTGAGCACACTGGATTTAAAAATTAACAACTACTAGATGAATTTTGGCAACGAGGGAGATGAGAATCGCAGCCAAGAAACAGAAGAGAGGGGCTTGCGTGTGTGCATGCCATTCCCCYGGCTCACACACATATATACGCTTCTGCATGCGTGTATTAATATAGCTCCATTATTCAGTGCTTTCAGCTGAAGGGCACACGAGGATGTTACCTCAGTGCCRTGCAAAGATAAAATGGGAGTCTGACGCGACTACAAATTACAGAGCTGCCTCCAAAACGCATTTAATTCCCTCCTYCCCTTCCCCCTCGCTGTTCTGCATTCATTTGAAACTCTACCCATGGGGATTTTCCGAAGCCCAGAGAGGAGAGGCAGCGAAGGAGAGCACAGAAACAACCCACTGCCTGTCTTTCGCGGTTGGCTCCCCTGTCCCCGATGCGGGGAGAGCCGCGTTCGATTGCAATGCTCACTTGGCATGGGATGGCTGGCTTCCCCCGCCTGCTGCAGCACCTGCAGCTTCTCCTGCAAGGGGGTGCGGTGCCATCTAGCGACGACGAAGTCATCTCCCTTCAGTCCCAACCCCGACCTCAGTCTGTACGCCGCCGTTACAGCAGCTGCCGGACACCCAGAGACAGAGGGAGGTTGTCACCTGTGGTCTCCCCACAGCCTGGGCCCCGGCAGCCAGTACCAGGGAACCCCCTTGATTTAAGAGAAAAGTCCCAGGTGGCTCTGAGTTCGAGGCAGCTCTGGCACTCGCAGTGATACAGGCTCCTGCAGTTAGAAATCATTCTCAAAAGCTCATTTCCCTTTCAGTAGTGTCTTTGCATGAGCGTGACAAGAGGGAATTGAATGTTGGGTCTCCTGTAACGAGCTAATCCATCCAGCTCTCAGTGGTTCATGCCTCCCCGCTTCAGCCAGGAAGAAAACTTGTGGTTTTAAAGATGGGATCCATCTGCCTCCCCCCCCCGACTAAAGCATCCTGTTTCCCCCCCAAAAAATGGGGCAAAAACAAGCCAGYAGCAGATTCCTTCCCCTTGCACCTTCTCCAGCCTCCTGTGACAGCCAGTCAGGGGTCCAGGGGTCACAAGCAGCTTTTATGGGCTGCTGTGGGAACGTATAAAGGTTCATAGCCCTGCCATTCCCACACGGTCGCCAAGGGCAGGACCAGTGCCTCTCTCCATCGTGTGGGACTGATCACCCTCCGCTCACTCCCAGCCCTGCCCTGCCTGAACAATGAACAATTACAGGCAGCAGGAATCAAAACAGATAAATTAGTCCCRTTGTCTGGCTTTTCCCGAAAGTCCTAGTCTCTGCATGCATAACAGAGACCTCTCGTCTGATCTAACCTAAAGAGCCTTTCCCCTGCTGAGCTCTTGTTGTCTTCTATTCTCGGCACCTGGGAGGTGTCAGCCTGGTCTCGGGTGAGGGCGCAGAGCTACGCTCCGCTACAGAGACTCGCATCCCTTGGGCTGCTTATTTCTCCCTGCACGCTCTTTCTTCCTGTCACACTCCTGGTGCTTCTCAGAAAGACTCAATGCCCAATTGATTTTTTTCAGGCCCTTTCCTGCTTTCTAATAAGTTGCAGTCTTCCAGACAGGAGGAGAAAAACACCTCCCTGGGGGCTTTGTAGACCTGTCAGGTAGCTCAGATCTTGCACGCTGGCATGGGAGTGCTCCTGGGGAAATTGAGGAGCTGAGGCAGATGCTTGCAAGACACTGACAGGAGCACACATGGAAGACACAGCCCATAGCAGGATCAGGACCTCCACAGAGGGCAAGGGAGATGGACAGACAGAGAGAGAGGTACCATGAGTATGAATGCATGACACAGACCACCAGTCATGTGCATGTATGTTGTGTGGTATAGCTAGACAAACAGACGGACAAATATGCATTGCAGATGAAGAGAGAGAGCCACATGGATGGATGGATGTGCCCTATGCGTTCCTGCCAGACACACACATGTCCCAAGGACACTGTATGCATGACCATTGGGAGCTGCTAACTGCGCTGATGTGCACTGCCCTTCACCTCCTGCCTCTGTGTCCTTCCACCCCTATGAAATAAATAAGACCCGCTCTGCTGTGCGTGTTGCTCCTTGCCTGCTGCTGTGTTTGCTGACTCTCCCCTGCCACCCTGTTCATGAATAACCCTGCCACCTGAGCGGGTGCATATGACAACACTTGCCATTCCCAGCCCTCTGACTCACAGCTTGGCTGGCAATCAAGGACCTGTCTATCATCTGCCTAACAACATCCTTCACTTTCCTGYGCTGCATCAGCTGGATATGCTCAGCCTGGGGCACTTCGGGCTGCACCTCTTTGACTGTTAGCAGCGCCTTGCTTGCATCCGACCCTTACCCCTTGTACAGTCTCCTCCTTGGCATGCAGTAGTAACAAGAGCAGCCGCATTTTTTTTCCTRTGGATGGTTAAATTTCAGTCTAATTTAGCTCTTTTCTGTGATCCTCATGTATTGAAAGAAGCAACAAAGGAAAAAGAGACTATTTCAGAGGCAGGGGTGATAGTCTTTCTCGATGCAGGGCTTAGCAGAGACTCTCACCTCAGCGGGGGGCCAGTAATTCATTGCCTGGCATATCTAAAGGARCCAGGCTATTACTGTGGGGAGGAGCTGGGCCCTTTCAGGAGGCCTGATGAAAGCAGATGGTCATCTAGAGCTGGATGTGATGTGATGTGACACGATGCCATTCAATGCATGCTGGATGTGATGTGATTTTGAAGGGGAAACCTCCCTGTGGCATGCGGATCTGTAGCCTCACTGACATGTAGYGTCCTCTCCAGAGAGTGATGCCTGGAGACTCGCAGGGAAGGCAGGAGGATCCTTGTGGCCCTCCCTAACACCCTCCATAAATCTTTCACAATAGTATTCAGTGGGAGGGAACCAAGAAACACAAAATCTCAAACTGGAAAATTGGCACCCATGAGCTGCTTGGCCCTCTGGAGCAAAGAGCACAGAGTCCCTTTGGGAACCAGGATCCCTCTTCACCTCCTCAGCACAACGCTGCTGAGATCTTCGTGTGACCAGGGTGCCAATGAGCCCAGCTGAAACAAAGGCCTCCCCACACTAGGTGCCATACAAACACGTTGAAGAGAGGCAGAAAGAGCTTGGGGTGAACGAAGGAAGTACCCTCACCCCCCGTTACTGATGGTGCATCGGGGCACGGGAAGGCTAAGGTGGCTTCTGTGCTACTATCTAAAACAGATATGTCTGGTTCAGCACAGCTCTTTGCAGCTAAACTCTCTCCCCCACAAATGCAGTGTAGATACTGGGAATAGGCCCATGTTGTCTGGCATTGGGAATGGCCAGTTTTGGGTGCTGTGGTGCATGTGCATTGCCTGGCAGGGTACAAACAGGATGGGACTGAACATGGGTGTCTTGCCGTTGCCACCGTGTTTCACGATTYTAAGCACCTCCGAACGCGTGCTTTATTCCAGGCGATGATGGCATCTGTATTTACTCTTCTGGTACTGACACAGCAAAGCCACATCTCCGTCCATCGTCCCATAGTGGTTTACTCAAGCTTAAGCTCCCTAAAGGTGTCCAAAAAGTAACTGAAAGAGAGAGCAACAGGGTCTGATTCAGACTGGGTTCTCCTGCCCTTGGCCAAATGGSTATCCCGGTCTTGTAAAGATGTTAAAATAAAATGACTGTTAAAATAAGCCCCAGTTCTCCAAGCCATTCGCTGTGGCTGTATTTGTAAATTAACAGGGCCAGGCCAGGGTCCCAAGCACTGTCACACAGTTGCACAAGCCATTAAATTGCTAAAAATAGCATCCATTGCCCAACTGAGATTTGAGGATATCAAGAGCCTTCTGGGGCTCAGCGCTTTATTATTATCCCCTCTCCAAACACTGGCTAAAGCACCTCCCTGCAGTGCCGCACCATTAACGGAGGAAGGGAGTGCAAGGAAGGAGGTGATTCCTGCCTGGTCGCAGCTTGCTGACAGGTTATGCTCCCAGACGGCACGTCTAGTGGTGCTCTTGCCTCAGTGAGGGAAATAATAGCTGCTGTGGGTGTTTATCCAAAGAGTCTTTTTCCAAAAATGAAAGGCAAGTGTGCAAATATGCATATATGGGTGTATACATCTATAAACTCAATGAACAAGAAATGCTTTTTTAATGAGAGAAACTCCTTGCTTTATGATTTAGCATCATGAAGCAAGTAGCTTGTTTGTCCTTCTTTGTACACATATTTCATTTTGCTTTCTCTTTCCTAAACCTACATGTTCTAAAACACTTGTATTGGAAAAGAAATAAGGAACCAGAAAATGTAACTAATACCTGCCACCTTCCCGGCTTTTCTCTTAAAACTTTGGCTGTTATAGGAGCCAAAGGGAGCCAAGCRGCGGTAATCACAGCCTAAGGTCATGACAGTGAGTCAGGGAAATGCCTCTGCCGCTTGCACCATCGCTTGGAAGCATCCCCAGTCCCATACTGAATTACAGAAGGGGTATTTTGAATGAATAAGTTCTGAAAATAAGCCAGGCCCCAAGACTTTCCCCACCACTGTGTAGGACTGCGAGAACTCATGATTGACTCAGCCTGATGGGATAGCAGCTACACTCTTCCCTAAAAATAGACCATGTGGTTCATCCTCTCAACATAGCCCAGTGCTCGGTGATAAAACCAGCTGCCCGAGACCACYGAGAGCCAGTGAACAGGATCGAGGGTGAGGACAGCGGAGCAGGGCTCCCCATAGGATACACTACAGGCTGCCTGGCCCTGAGTTTCACAYAGATTTCCACTGGGACTGCCTACAGTGCGACACAACTATCGGGACTACTGAGACCTCTCTGTAAGTAATTTTGGGGTAGGTTAGCATGGGGTGAAGTGTTGCATGAACATGAACCTTGGACTGATGTTAAAATACAGGGCAAATGAGGACGCTCGGTGCCTCGTAGTATGAAAGAGGCATTTGCAGCTCGTGGAAAGCAGAGGATTTTTTTGGTCCAGAGCTTGGTAAATCCCAGTCTGTAYTACAGAAGATACTTTCTCTCTGCACCATGGGTTGTGGCTTCTGTCTAGTTGAGCACTGTTGTCTCGGGTGTTTGGGCATGTTCAAAGTGGGTGCAGAGCTTTGTACATGGGTGATTCTCCCCTGCCCCAAAACATTCAAGTTTCTAGCTTTGAGACTTAAATTCATGAGGCCAGATCCTCAGCTTCTTCTCTCTCCCCCTGAGGTGCTGTGAGTTACTGGGACTCTGCGGCCAGGAACAGGGTAGAGGGTCTAAGCCAGACAGACACTATAGGGGCGAGGGGGAAACTTCTTCCAGATCAAAATCAATATCAGGACTGGTCACAACGCAGTAGGCAATGAAATGGGGAYTCTTCAGGGGGAAATGACTCTTGCTCCTTCTTACATCCCTAGGGACTAGGAGGCAGGCTAGGATTTGTTCAGGAATTTCTTCTCTCCAGGGTMAAGGGAAAAGTGAGAAATGTGTTTAGGTCCCTGAGCATCATCCATGTGCTCTGCTCCAGGAGGGAAACAGAGTCCCTGCCCAAGACAAGGGGAGAAAAATTGCTCAGGACCAGTCACACTCGCTTRTTGAAACCCTTTTGTTATTCCCGCTTACTTGTCCAGCCAGATAAAGGTCTTCAGGAGTGCCCAGAGGTCTGCCAGGTTAACAGCATTAAAATGGTCATACCTCTTCCTATTTCTGTTCACGTATGGAAAGACGGCTCCAAAAACCTGCACAGCTCTGTAGGGTGGAGCAGAAACCTGTCTCATACCTGATTACGGGTTTGCTGAAGCCAGTTAGCTCTAAGGTCTGCGTCATGGCCAAGAGGCCCCAYGGGCCACCAAGAGTCAGGACGCCAGGTCTATCTCCTGATTCTGTCACTGTCCCTGTGCAAGTGCCTGGCCCCAACAGCCTGAGCTGAAAGCAGGATTTTTCTGCTCATGTATTCAGTGGTTGTTAGTGTTTCCTTCTGAGACACACGTTYTCCTGATTGCTATAAGAACAACAGGGTTCTGTGACTTCCCCCACTTCCCTCTCATTCTTTAATTTTCACCCAAATTTTTGCCGGAAAATATCTGAAGTAGGTTCAGGTTTTTATTAGAAAAAAAAGATATGGGGAAAGAGAGSTAGAGCTGGTCTCTCAGGTACAGATGCCACTTCTTGAGAAGAGGCAAAATATGAAAACCCTTGTTCTTGCCAGGCAAAATTGCAGATAATCCATTAGTGGCAATTAAAGGATCTAGCAAGGGTGGAATTTCCTAGGACACACATTCATGCCCATCGGACTTAGAATAGTTTTATTCCTGGAACAAGATCTTCTCTAGTCCTACAAGATCTTCTCTAGTTCTTTTCTGAAAAGTTTTGGGTTTACATGCAAAACCCATGCTAATGTCATGAGACAGGTGCGGTTCAAGGGCTATTTGGCCCTTGAACAGGCACAGCATTTCACAGGATACAGAAGCCTCCTTCATGGGAAACTGGGCCAGGATGCCCTAGCCCTGTTGTCAAGGAGGATAAAATACTTCCRCACTGGCAAAAAACCTGGGTCTGGGTCTGAACACGGTAGTAGACGTTTTTGCATGAAGTACTGTACAAAATGGTATTTTATTCTTTTGAAGTTAGCTGTTTCTCTCCTCCCCCATATTCTCAGTGGCAGTTTGCCTCATTTAGAGACAAACRGAAAAGCTGGAGGAACTCAGTCACTACAAGTGGGTTAGGGTTTTCTCTTTGAAAAATACTGCTTTTTTTTTTTTCTGGCTGTGGCTGTTTCTTCTAAAAGAGTATTAACATTTTTKGGCTGTAAATGACAAAGAGTTGACAATAGATTGAAAACTCCATGATAAGAAGAGAAAACAAGGGCAGGGTCTCAACAGTTCCTCAGAGATCCTTCAAATGCGGTGCGGATGCAGTCCCCCACTTAGTGCAGCTCCCCCCCTTGACTCCTGCAAATGCCACAGCGTGATAAAAAAATGATTAAAAATCCATGTTGCAGCCCTGCTGCTGGCATTCCTCACTCCTTTTCCCACTGGCTTTCCTCCTTGTCTCAGCCATGCACAGGACATGCAGTCAGCGATGCTTGCAATGTTCATGGCCGCGCTGACATTCCCAAGGTATCGCTCGGCGGTGGTCAGAGAGGGCTTCCCTTAAAAGGCTTGGTATTCCCGGCACGCCAAAAAGCCCTTTCCCCAGGAGAGGTTATTTCGGTGGACAGCTCTGTGTCGCTTTTTCTAGTTTTTTTTTAAAGGGGTGGGGGAAGCCGCTATCGCAAATTGTTGCCCGGCGCTTGGCTGGGTCTGCAGGGTCCGAGATGCTGAGGTCGACGGGAGCAGGTAGAGCGCCCGGYGCTGCAGCGGGCTGGGGCTAAAACTGCGACCTGCATTCAGGGCTSGGTGAAACTGAGAGGCAGAGAAATAGGAACAGCTCTTGTTATGTGGCAAGCACATGTGTTTATCATCATTTCAGTGAAAACTCCCTGTACAAATAATAGATAAAGAGTTACTGGACATTACGAGAACGGTGCCAGCATGAGCAGGGTGTGATACATGATCCTCAGCATGTCGGAGGGCAGCGCTGGGCTCCAAGATCCCCAGCTGTACGCTKCCTGGGGGAACAATTTATTAAACGTCCGCTCAGCATTTATTAACCTGTTGCAGACAGCAGGGAGAGATGGAGAAAGAGGCAATTCCAAGCTGGCAGTGGGGGCCGCGTCCGCCTTGTCTAGTCTCTTTGTATCCCAGACGTCGGGGAGCTGCCCTGGGTGATGCTTAAGGTCCTCTCCAAGGAGAGACGACCAAACACCAGCTGGCCCACTCAGGAAGGCCGTCCTCAGCCAGCAATGCCACCGACAGCTGTCACTTGGTGAAGCTTCTTGGCATTTTTTTGTATACCAGGAATAGTGTCTTGCACATTCCTGGATTTTTTCAAAGTCCAAAAATAGCCCTGAACTGCCTCGGGGCAGATACTCGTCTCTGCCTGAGGCTCAATATTCCTGAGTCTCCTCTGGAGCTGTTTAAAGTACCTGGGGTTGGTGACATCCCCCCTGCACAGGAAAGTCCAGCTGGCGCTAAGGGGTCAAAAAAGCTTGCAGAAGTGACTAAAGACCATGAACCATCAGTTTACAGGTGATGGAAATTGTAAAGAGATTTTATTTTAAAAGTCTAGTGCTGGAAAGAAGACAGTCTTCAGTAGCTGTATTTTCCTTCCCCAGATTTGCAAATGTGACTTTATACACAAGAAAAATGTTAATTGTTTGGCTAGAATTTAGTAAACAATCCCTAAAGCATGAAATAATATTTTAAATCTCATTTCCTCTTCACCGCAGCTGCTCTTTGGTTGCRTTATTTTATTGTACTTATTTGCGTAGCACCTTCCTCTGGTTCTGGCACTTTTCACTGCAGACAGTTTACCATTTTCGAATTCATATGTTAGCTCTATGTGCCAGCGCTGTTCACATAATTGCAACATATGGCTTGCAGACTCTGCAAAATCTTTCTTTAAGTAGTCTAAAAGAGAGTGGTTTGTATTTTTTGGATGTGCATTAGTAATTTTATTTATGATCTGTACGAGAGRTGTCCCCCACCTCCAGATCAGAGATCTATTGTACTAGACATCATTGTCCAAACTTATTTGAAAGGACAAGATCTACTCATGGAAGTTTGGAATCAGAAAAAAAGTGTTGTTGATCCATACCATTTTTGTTAGAAATCTGACTATAACCAGTGGTATTCTTAAACCTGAGATGGTTAGCTGAATTTGTGAAAATCTCAGTTTTTCACTTTTAAGGTTTGTTTCCTACTCATGCAATTATACCAAAAAAAAAAAAAAGAGAGAGAGATTTAGACCCAAATGATCAAAAAGTAGGTTATTATTATTATTWTTTTTTTAAAAAAGGTGGTGTTTATGATTGCTAGTCTCCCACATAGTTGGCCAGTCCCTGGCAAGAAAAGCTTGAATTTCAGATCCTTGTTGTCCTTCATGGAACTGAAAATGAGAGGAAACACTGTGGTTTGCAAACAGAGCCCAGTCTGATCCAGGAGCCAGGGAGCACCGGCGCGAACCCGGGCGCTTCAGAGCATTGCTGGTCCTCACTCTTTCCTGGAGGCAGCCCAAGACCCAGCAGGTGCTCCCTGCCACTGCCTCCTCCACTCTTTTCCCCCCTCCTTTGGAAATTTTGGCATTTTGACGTTCCCTGGAACCTCAAGAGCAGGTCGCAAGGCCAGAAACGGAAATGCCTTCCCGTCCCCAAGCCCGCACCTGCACCCTGCGCTCCTGAGACCATCACTGCCCACATGCTCGCCAGCACCACTCGCCCCTGGGCAGCCTCCGAGCATCTCCTCCCGCTGGTGGGAACTCTGCAGGAGCGGCTCCCGGGGGCTGCCCCAGCCCATCAGCGCGCGGGCAGAGGGTGCAGAGATTTGAACCTTTCCCCGCTGACCGAGCACTGCCAACGGGCTGCCGGATTAAGCGGCGGCGCTGGTTTCTCAGCCAGCTTTTATGAGCGCTTACCCACCCGTGCAAATCCCCCCAGCCCAGCTCCACTGGCGGCACCAGTGTTCAGGAGCCCCTTTTGGCGGGGGGAAGGCCAGGAGAGGAMAGTCTTGGTGTGATTCGGCACACATGGGTTGCGTGGAGGGAGGAGGATGGGGGCATCCCTGAAGCAGAGGACCCTGCGGGTTGCGATCATCCGACTCGGGGTAGCTCACGACCCGCCCCAGGCAGGAGGGAATAGCTGAAATGCCCCAGCTGCCTGGGAAGACGCCAGCTCGGAGCGCCACAACCCCGAGAAAGCAGAAGTATTTCCATGTCAGTCTGCCTCCATCCCTTCTCGGCCTTGCTCACCTAGCAGCTGTTAGGCTGGGGCTTGGGATATTTAAAAGCAGGATAAGCGAAGAGTTGGAAAACAGAGTCCCTACCAGGCCTCCCCTATTTCCTCCCCTAATTTCCCCAGGGCTAAGAAGCACCCGGACGTGGGTCCCTTTGCTCCTAGCAGCCTTTGGGTGTTGGGCGTTGGGACCTGCGGTGGCCAAGCAATGGCACGGCCGGGGGAGTCGAATGCATCGTGCATCTGTGCCCCGAGGCACAGGGCACGCAAGGCCCCAGCACAACTTGCACCGCTGGACTTTTCCTTTCCCTCTTGCCCGTGCGGCCCCGGGCGAGCCTGGTTCCCACCGCACAATCCCCTTTTCGCGGGCCGTCTGGAGTGGGGCGCGCGCRGCGGCACAAAGGCTTTGCTCAGCAGCTGTGTTTGCTCAGAGCGGCTGATTTTGGGAGCAAAGCCGATGACATGTGGTTGGCCGGGCGGCCCGGGGAGTTTGGTGCTGAGCTTGCAGCTTCCTTTTTTAATAGGTGACTCAGTCGTTCGGCAGCTCAGTGGGGTTGGTGGTGGGCGCCAGTCTACAAAAGAGGGCCAGCGGCAGAAATGGTGGACACCAACAGGTGGGTAATATTGTTTCTCAGTGGGATATAGAGGTTTAAATAGAAAGCAAAGTGAGCCAGAGCTGCCTGTTACTGGAGGGATGGGGATTTCTTGGGGGAAGGAGCAGGGAAGAGTTTTGTCAGTGATTCGTTTCCCGCTTGCTGGGATTTGGTTGTTGGATGTAAAACAGTTACGGTTCAGTAAGAAGAGACCTGTAACATTACCTTCAGCAGGAGACAGAGCGGTTGAGTGATTTATGGGCAACAGCAGCAGAGGAAGTGACTGAATTTTTAGATGAATATTTAAGAGTCTCTTCCTCCCTATTCCCCTTCCTTCCCCCTTCTTCCTCCCCTGTCAGGAATGATTAGCGAATACAAATGAATATGATGAATGATTTTCCCCCACTGTGAGTTTTCCAGTTTGATGTTATGCAGATTTTTAAGCTCAGGGTTTCCAAAGAGTCCTGCAGTTTAGCAAGTGAAAATCTCTGAGCAGCGAATCTGGGCACAAGCCTGGCAATGGGAATACGTGAGGGCCGCTTATTCCACTGCACAGGGAAGACCCCAAACTCTGTGGAGCAGATGCACAATGCTGCAAAATCAGGACATTTCTGCTCACTGGGAGGAGATTACGGAGCTCTTCYGGCCCCAAGAGTGCCTTGGGATTTCTTTTCTTTTTCTTTCCTTTTCTCTCTTTTTGGGCATAGTGGGCTCCCAAGAGACCCGTGCCGTCACTCCGCACCCTCTTTTCCTAAAAAGGGTCCCCACGAATCACAGCCCTCCCTGCTCACCCAGGCTGCAGCCGCTGGGGCAGAGAGACTGTAAACCGACCCTGAGCTGCCAGTACATGGGACGAGGCAACAACCAAAGAAACACYGACAGCTGCTCCAACAGACAGGCCTAAATTTGCAGCCCCTCACATGAAACGCACGGATTGATCTGGCGCCAAATCCCGGCACAAATGGCAGTTTCCCTGTTGAAGCCCAGCAGGGAGGATCCTCTCCCATATTCTTCCCTCAGATAAAGGTGCCATCAGGCCCTGGTGCCAGCCTTGGATGGGACAGCAGGAGGGAGCGTTAAGGGACTGTATTCTTCCGTTTTTGCTCATGAGGATCCTTTAATGGCTGGAGCATCAGGTTTTGTGCTCCCTGGGGCATCAAACAGCATCGTGCGGGATGCATCACTCATCACGTAACAAACACCAAACATCCCAGCAGACCCCTTCATCTCATCAGGGCAGAAAAGTGTCTCAGATTGGGTCTCTGTGCCCTCAGTCTCATCTACAACAGATCAGGCAGTAACATCCTTAGCCTAGTCTGCAAAATGCCCTTTGGTTTTGCTTCAGCATCCTCAGCCGGGAAGTTCCCTGCCTGCCCGGTCTCCTTTCCCTCCCGGGGCTGCCTTTGCAGTGGTGCTGTGTGCTCGTAGCTCTTGAGATGTTTTGGGTGCTGCCTGGGTGCCCTTAGCTGCAAACGCGCTACAGCCTGACTTTCTCATTAGCAGAACAAACTGTTGTTGTTTTGCTCTTGCCTGTAATTAGCAATTCAGAGGGTGGCAGCAGCCCGTTTCATCAGGCAGAGCCGGGTGGAAGGGCCAGGCTTCCCGTGAGCGCCGAGGCAGCCCCTCGCCTGGCTGCCTCGAGCAGCCCCTATCTGCGGCAGGCAATTTTGCGAGAAGCGATAAGCAAGCACAGGGCTTTGAGCAGCCCACGTGCTGCAAAAAATGCCAAAAAGGGAAAAAAAGAAAACAAAATAAGCAATAAGCAACAAGGGGAAGGCTTTAGCAAAAGCCTTTTGTCTAATTATATCCGTCATTAAATCCGGAGCTCTGTAGCCTTTCATCCATTTGAGCTGAAGGGTGAAGGAATAGTCAGCACTGATGCTGTGCTATTTTCCACTGTGTCGACTGCAGATCTTCATTCAGCTGCATTATTTGYTCTTGGCTGGAGGGGACCATTAAATGCCACCAGCCCGGCTCTGGGACAAGGGGCTGCCTTTGCTCAGCGCTGAAGCAGTTAAGCACAGTTACACTCATGTCAGCCCATGCTGCTGTCCCTGCACTGCTGCAAAGTGCTCCCGTGTCCTAGAGGTAGTTTTTAAGACAGAGGTATTTTTTTGGAGTGTGGCCACCTCGAGTGCTACCATGCCATTGCCAGAGGTTTATGTTTGTTTTCCCAACCAGAAAGGCTAGAAACTTGTGCTTGGTTTTCCTGTGCTTTCAACCTAGCCAGGCTGCCTCTACCCCACTTTCCCCATTGCTCTTAGTGAGAGGCTTAGCAAAACCCCATGCCCTTGCTACGTTCTGGTTTCCAGCCTGAGATTGCCTTTTGCCTTTTTAGTAGGCATTTCAACAATATAGCATAAAATAGAGATACCCTGATAAGCTCTCTACAGCTAATTCAGCGCATACTTTAATGCTGCTTATGGCCAAAACAAGGAATTACCGTGAAATTCAAGGTACCTTCATGCCAAGGAGTTCACTTTCCCTTTTTACAGGGTGGCCCACATCCACCCTGATGGCTCTCTGCAACAGCAGGACCCCTTCAAATGTGGGCTATGAACCTCCAATTGAAGGGAGAAGCCTTCTCCAGCAGGTAGTGGGTTTGTGTTAGGAGATATCAACACCAGCTCCTATGAAAGTGGTTGTCTCAGTGATGCCTTGCCTCTTTCCTCCCAATTTCCAGGGTGGCATTCATCTCAAAAAGCCAGGCATCTAGTCAAAGCATGTGCTCTTGTGACAGAGTGGAGAAAAACTGGTATAATGAGAGGGTAGTTTATATCCCAAACTGAAGCCAGGGAAAGAAATCCCATCCTTACCTGGCGACTTACAGAAAACAAGCATTAAGGAAGTCTCCTCTTTTGTTTCCTCCCCTTATGTCCTAGTGACCTCTGGCAGACTTGGGCAGCTAAATCTGTATTGCTTCCAGCTGCATCCCCAGGTATCCAGCCTCAGTTTTGAGTCAAAGTGCCTGGGCATCTGTAGAAGCAGCTGGTACCAAGGACAAAAGAAAACATAGGATTTGGCGCCTTTCAGTAATATGCTAGCCAGTCTTTTACACTCTTATGGGGGTCCCTCTGCTCTTATCTCTATGTCTTTTTGTTGGTGGTGTTAGCTAGGACGTTTATCCTCAGGTTCCCGAGGGAACTAGTGCTGCACTTGAAGCACCAGCTCCAGGAGTCATGTTATTAGATGACATTAGCTGCCGTCGCTTTAAAATAAAGACAAAATACAGCTCCTTTAGTATGTCAGAGCAAAGCTTGAAAATCTGAACTTAAGGACTCAAAACCCAGAAAACAAAGAGAAGAATCATAAGTCTGCTGTTTATAAAATCTCATGATTTGGGGTGGCTGAGATTTGAGGGCAGAGAATGTTAGAATTGTTGCAGTGCTTTCAACGTGCACGTATTTAAAAGGCACATCAGCCCATCCCCRTCTGTGCAAAAGCTGGATTTGTGGGTGGAGAGCCTATTGTTCAAAGAGAAAGCATCGCAAATACCACACTAAGTCCGAATGCAGCAATGCAAGTCTGCAGATAAAAGGAGAATCTTCTCGTGTTTTTACAGCAGTAACAGAGAAATGACAACCCTGGTTAACCAGGAGGACTAAGACATTTCATATGGGCACAAAGCTCTGTACGTGCCAGTGGGGGCCAAGGTGGAGGCATCCTGCTCACACCTAGCGGGGTAATGCAAAAAAAAAAGAAAAAAAAATCGGTGTGCAAACGGCAGAGGCTCCTGGCAGAGCCCTCAGTAAGCGACGTGCCTTGCTTGCGCTCAAGGTCCTCAGCACCTATCTCACCACGCACGTCTGTCTCTGTTTCAGATGAGAGGACGTGGTCGTCTTTAGACGTATCAGACGGCACTAGCCACATACTGCACCAAGGCCGAGGGAGGTCCTCTGCGCCCTCGGTGAAGGAGCTGTCGGCTCTCTATCTCTCCCAGGCAGCTGCTGCTGCTGCTCCCGCCGGCTGCCCCCCGCGGCCCGTAAGTGCCCGCACTTCGCATTCCTCCCTCGCGCCTGTCGCCAGCGGCATCCCAGCGACGCCAYGTCCCAGACAGCCACCCTCAGAGGGGGCGAGAGGGCGGCTGGCTTTGCAAATCTGGGGGAACACTGGTTTCCAAGAACTGCCAGCTTTTTTCTTGCCAGCTGCAAGATAAATGTTATCAGAGGTTACATGTTGCATGTACACATATTCATATATATACACATATACATATATATATATACACATACACACACACACATGCATGYGTACCCCACACTCACATCCATGCAGGACACACAGCCACCCATGGATCTCCATGCTGTGTCTGTTCAAACATACATAAGGACATATGCCTGTATTTGTCATCCTCTGATGTAGGTCTTCCATGGCACC